>NW_004955418.1:16329955-16505743 GCF_000276665.1 Chinchilla lanigera | reverse complement strand
ATATATAGATGCAAGATACCTAAGATAGTTGTACTACTAAGTTCTGTTGTTTTATTGTAAAGAATAGCTAATGCTTAATTTTTTTGACCAATTTTACATTCTTATGTCTGGTAATCTGAACAGCTACTTTCAAGATAAAAATATGCCATATAACAACCATTTTTGATTTCCTTTCATTTTGTTTCAAAATTCTGTATTGGTTTTAATGTTCTTTCTTATGTTTTATTCTCTTTATTAATGGCAAATGAAAAAAAGACATACTATAAAGTTACACTAATTAACATTATATGGTGATGACATAAGAATATACATAGAATCAATGAAAAACAGTACAATACAGGTGTGTGTATGTAAAAAAAAAGAAAATAGAGATGTTAATGTTGAATTAAATCAATCACTAAGCATAATTAGTCTTGTTGGTATTGATGGAGACATGTTGTAGGTGTCGAGATTTAGGAATGCATGTCAATGATACAAGGGCATTCTTGGTTCATAACTCATGCATTCTGAACTCTGAGTCCCTGTCCTGTACTACAGACAAGGACGGAGGGATGGAGTTTTTAATGCAGAGACCTTTAGCATCACTAGGAGCTACCTCCTTGGTACCCCAGCTTCTTCATTGTATCCTCTAGCCACATTCCTTGACCTGAGAGCTCCCATGTACCAACTGGCATCAGGCGACTTACACATCTGCCTATTTATTTTATCTTGAGAGCCAGAAATGAATTAATATCCTGGAAAGGAGTTAGTATGGCTGGTTTTGTAGGTAAATACAAATATGGTAACTAGAGCGCTTACAAACAACTTTAAGCAACATATTATGATTTTTAAGCTCAAAAAATGAGTGTAGGGTTTAAAAAATCTCATTGATAATTTTAAAAAATGCAACTACTTTGTATAATCTTAATGATCCTATTTGCACATGATAAAATGTAAACATTATAAAAATGTTGTGCAGTGAAAAATGAATTTTATTCCGTCTTAAAGTCTAGTGCCTCTGTCCCCCGTGCTTGCTTCAGAGGTAGTCACTACTAGTTTCTTGTTAGTATACTTCCAGAAATATGCTTAAATAATAAAACTTAAATATTGTGTGTAAAGATCCCTGTAAGAAAACCCAATTAGGAATATGATATGTACTCATCTTATTTATTATGGACTCATCTTATTTAATACTATTATTTAAGTACTTATGTACTCATCTTATTTAAGTACTCATCTTATTTATTATTATTACTTATTATTATTTTGAGAGATTGTCTTTTTTTTTTTTCCCAGTCCCGGGAATCGAACTCACGGCCTTGCGCTTGCCAGGCAGACTCTGTGCTGCTGAGCCAAATCCCCAGCCCCTTGAGAGATTGTCTTACTATGTTGACCAAGCTGATCTCAAACTCCTGGGCTGGAGTGATCCTCCTGCCTTAGCATCCCATGAGACTAGAATTATATTGGTAATGCACACCACAGCACAGCACCTGATTGTTTTTATTTTTTAATGAACTTAACCATGTTTTCTTTCTTGGAAGTTGTTCATATCCCCACAAATTGCTTTATTCCATTTTAAAATGGCTAAATGGATAAGGAGGAATTTGCCTAATTTATTAAAGAAGCTCTCTATTAACAGATATTTAGGTTATTTCTATTCTTTTGAAAATGCAGGAGGGCCACCAGATTGAGACCAACAACTTAGTGACTTAGAAAGAACTTGTCTCAAAATAAGAAATAAAAAGGGGGTTATGGATATAGCTCAGTATGAAGGCCCTGCATTCAAACCCAGTACTGAAAAATAGTAAACTCCACTGTATGAAAAGCTTAGTATGAATGTATTTGTACACTTTTGCATGTCTGCTTGCAGTATACCTATAGGCTGAACAACAATGTGAAGAGAAATATCGGACTATACTAGAAAAATACAGATATTATGAATTTGATGACCCATTACCCATTTACCAGCCTGCCGTCTAGAGCCACCTATTTAAATTTCTGTCTCCATTTCCTCATTTGTAAAATGAGTATAAGTAATCGTACCTTCAAGAGATGTTATAAGTGGTAAGAGAGCTAATATAAGTACAGTATCCTGACATCTATATGTAATACATTTTCCATAAATTATATTATTAGGATGATTAACTAGAAGCCAGGACCTTCTCTTTTAAAAACATCAGTACCAGTTTCGGAGAGTAACTGGTTTTCCCTTAAACTTGATGAAGATCTCTAAGCTTCTTATAAATATTGATATGATTTATTCTAAGTATCAACTCAAGGAGATATTTGGTAGAGTAAATTGAGAATAGGAGTTGCTGGCTGTAGTTAGAAGTGAAAAGCTAAGTTTAGTTTTATTTTTCCTCCTCAAAGGAAGCTTAAAGTTCAGCATTGTTAGGCCTTAATGTACTTATCTGTTGCATGTAGTAATTAGATTATTTGATCTCTAAGGTACTTTCCAGCTCCAACAATTATGTTTTTACTTATTCTATTCTCAAAATGAAATGTGACTTATATGGCTTAGACAGTTGTGGGAGATATACTTAGATTCTGACTCATCTGAAAGTGGGACTTTGCATATGTTGTTCCTTCTGCATGGAATTACCCTGCCATCTGCTTGCTGTGTCTCTATAAAGACTGCCTGGGTGTCCCTGCTGAGTTTGGTGCTCTCCCCTTTTGAGCTGTCATAGCCCCTGCGCTATGGGATAAGAGTTTTGAAGAGCTTTGGTGTGGAGTTTTTGATGTATCTAGAAAGAAATAACATGTTTTTTTTCTTTGATTGTAAGTTGTAAAAGTCAGGACTCTACAAGGAGCAAAGCTATATGTGCCTAGACAAGTCAGTTACAGGGAGAAATCATGCCCTATAAAGCTTCCACGTTCCAGAAGAGGAAAAGTTCTCTAGCGGGAGTGAAGGGTGAGTAGACATTGTGGGTCCCTGAAACAGGAGGGGGCCAGGAGGCCCAAGCTCCCCATCCTTGATAGCACCCAGACAGGTAGGAAGAATCTAGCATAAAAATGGTGGTGCAGGTCATTCTGGATGGATAGACCTGAGGGAGCTTGTGGAAGTCCCACAGAGGGTGCACATCTTGACAGCAGATGATGATAGTCTTGTACTGGACATGAACATGGGAGGGGGAAAGGGATGAGGTCGGGCCTGCTGTGGTGTGAAAGCAATAGAATGATCTCATGTACCCTAAAGGAACAAAAAAGTTGGCTAAATAAGAACTGGACCCCAAGATACTTTCGACTGGGGACATGAACAGAATCCAGAGTGACCTGCATGGACCAACTCCTGAAGACTAGGCGCAGGACTGCTCAGCACATCACCCGTGTCAGTCAGTCCTCCCAGCCTGCACTAGAGAAATGCAGCAATCACACACTGGCAGATGAGGTACTCCATAGTAGAAGTTAATTTGGTCTGTTAATGTAGAATTATTAAAAATGTAAGTAAATTTTTAAGGCCCTCAAATACTTCTGTTTGATACTTTGTCTTCTTCTTTGGGTTGCACTTTGAGGGAAGGCAAAAAGTCTTCATTTTCTTTTTTATTTGTTCTCCTACCTTGCAATACTGACACAGGAGAAGTGTGCAGAAAGCATTTTGAATGAATAAATGTACTTTCATTGGTTAGCTGTCTTAAGACACAATCTACTGTAGGTGTTTTCACACCCCTGTGAAGTAGGCATTATTATCTCCATTTTGCAATCGAAAAACCAAAGCTCAGAGAGCTGTGACAACCCATCCAGGGGCAGCAGGAGACAGATCTGCTCGCATCAGTCTCCCTTCCTCGGGAAAAGTGGTGCTTTCCTTTTACTGGCTGAAAATAACTACAGAATAAGAAGGAAAATTAGTTCTTCATGTATGTTACTAAATTTATAGATAGTATATATTATATATCTTTTAAATATGCTCTAAATAAACATGTGTGGTCTGCTCATTTTACTTTTATTATTGCTTACAAATTTTCATAAAGTACCCAGGTTTTTATAATCTCACAAATATAATAAATATATAGACAAAACTATAGTACTGCCTTATTTATAAAAGAAACATATGATTTTTGTAAAAGCTTTGTAAGATCAGAAAAAGATGTTAAAATACACTTCCTCTAGCTATCCAATAACAATCTTCAGTTATTATTCACCCAGGTTCTAGAAATACATATTAGGAAATCCATACCAATGCTTTGTCTGTAGGTCACATCACGAATTTCTGTATAACACAGAATATTCCGTGCTCATGGAGCCAAAAACCATCTTTGTAGATGGAAGTGCTCAAGGGGAGAAGACATTGTAGTTAGGGCCTAACAGGTAAATGGTAATTCTCAGTATGCAAATCACTGTTTTATAAGCTCTGCCAGAAAACTTTGAAAGATTCAAGGAAAGTAAAGATATTCATATAATGCAGCAAGATAATTATGAAGAAAATAATGTTTAATTGCGATTTGAAATACCATAAGGGCCATAATAGTAGCTCAAAGCTTGGTTTACAAGTAGTTTAACAATCCTAGAGAGAGGAGGGCTATTACATCCAGAAGGGACCTGACCACCTGGCCTGAGAGTGTCATAGTACACACAGGAAGGGCGTCGGCACTTCTGTTTTATTGGTGTAAAGAGAGGGTAGGTAGAAAGTCAGCCCTGGCGTACAGTGCAGATTGGGCCAAGCAGCAATATACTCTCTCCTTTCCCGGAGGGGCCTAGAAACACTGTGCTCAGGCCAAGAGTAAAAGTTTAGCACTCAATTTGCATTTCAAACTTTCTAGAAAATTAACATGTCTATTTCAAGCCACTTAAAGAAGAAAGGCACCTTCCACCAGGGCATTAGAAGCCTCTCCATGTGAATAGAAACCAGTGTAGAATTGTTTTGGCTTGTTTCCATGGTGTTTAAGAAAGTAGTAGGCCTGGAGGGCACACTAAATTGACTTGATGTTTTTACTTTTTTGACATGTGGGGACTAATCGCATTTCCATGCCAGTGAACCCTGTCAGCTGCTGCAGATTAAAATATAATTAGTCTTTCCCTTTAATTGGCCATGTAAAAAACCCATCATCTCAAAGCCCTGGCCTGGTGCTTCAGAGCACAAACTTGGGGCCTCATTGCCTGCATTTGAATCCTGATTCTGCAATTTATAGGGTATGAGACTTTGAGTAAGGTACTAAAGATCTTTATGCATGATTTTTGTTGTTGTTGTTGTTCATTTCTACCTATCTCATGGAGTTTTTATAAGGATTAACTGAGTTTGTGCACTTAAAACAATGCCCGGCACATTGTAAAAACTGTAAAAATGTTAAATAAAACTTCTCTCTGACTGCTGGTGAGCCAAGACTAAAACAGCTAGCTGGGAGTGAGCTAATGACATATGGCTGACTTGAATGTCTCATAATAATACTAAAAAAAGTGCCAGTGCTTTTATGACACAGTGGGTGGTTGGGCAAGTGAAAAACAGGCAGGTTAGGGCTGAATATTATAGGAGTCTTGAGAAACCCACTGTGTTGTTTAGGCAGGCAAGGTATGTTAGGGCTGGCCAGGGAGGTGAACACGGAAAGCTGGACTACTTTAGGAAGAGGATGCATATTTCTCTGATTATTTACCTGGATTATGGGATGAGTTAGATGAGACAAAATGAGGCCAAGGAACAGACTGATGATATCCAGAGTTTGTGCTTCTATGCTTTTGGATAAATCAGAATTTGAATTTTGCTATTTCTTATTCTACTGGTTAATAGCAAAGAAATTACTTCTTTCCAACTGGATGAGAGAGGTAATTTATTGGATGTGGGGAAGCTCACATAATCAAAGGAAAGGCAAGAAAAGAAATTTAGAAGGACCAGGAAATAATACTACCAAGAGGCTCAGAAGCATAGACTGCTGGTTCAGCCAAACAACACCTTTTCCCCTTGGCTCCAAGCTCATGTTCCCCCAGAGAGAGAATCAGATTGGCCCAGCATGGCTCCAGAGCCCAGCCTTTGGCTGGAGGAGAGAGCATCTTAACTGGCAGTCACATCTGTCTGTGTCAGACCGGAGAGGCTTTCCGGAGCAAAATCACAGTGCTATTACTAGAGGAAAATAAAGGAAGCAGACTAGACAAAAACAAAAACAAACAAAACCCCCAACAAATGCCTACCTCACTGCTCTCTGCAACTGATGGGGAGGACAAAAGGTAGTACGAGAGAAGAGACCCTAGAAACTTTGACTTTTAACTTCGGTACCTGGATAGCCTTCTCTTCTGGTCTTGAGGCTGGACTCTGTACTGGATCTTAGCCAAAAGCTGGAGCAGAGACTGAGGCTGAACTTACACCAGGAAACGTGCCAAGGCTCTGATGGGGTCTTCTCATCCTAACATACTTTGACTTAAAATAGCTTAAAACATTGTGTGGATTTTTATGAAAAAGACAGCTATTCTATTAGATGCTTAGAGTACCTGCTGTCTCTCTCTCTCTGTCCTTCTCTCTCTCCATCCATCTCTCTCTGTCTCTCTATCATCTATCTATCTATCTATCTATCTATCTATCATCTAATCAATCTATCTATCTATCATCTATCAAAGCAAACAAAGACAACCCATTTCCAAACACCAACCAACCTCCTCAAAGCAGAAAAACCTCCAGCCTTATCCTCTTCTATTCAGAAATTTGTGGTCAGAGAAGCAAGACAAGCATGTAGACAAATAAAGTACATAATAACAATATAGAGTGGAAATAATATAACAGAGAAACACATCCAACAGGCACAGCTAACTCTGCCTGGGAGATTCAGTAGAGATGGCATTTAACTAGTTCCTGAAAAATGAATGAACACTTACACTTTTAAATTGAGACATTTATTATATAAAAAAAGACCCTAAATTATAAACATTCTTCATACTGCTGTCAGCAGCACCAATTCCATCCCCTGGCAGCATAAATATTGCCCTGTCTCCTGGGCTGAAAAGTGGGGTTGTAAATAATACCTTGAAAGCCAGAAAATGAGGAATAAATAAATCGTCACATTCCCAAGTTAAAACAACCTGTAAATGGTACCGTGTTCATAATAATCTGCAGTTTCATGCACTTAACTAGGTGTGAAATAAGCCAGGTGCCTTCGAGACTTGTCAGACTCATCAGCAGCTGTCACTCGTTGGCTGGTTAACTTGAAGGTCAGAGCCTCTGCTGGACTGGGCTGGGATCTTGGGTCAGCTATTGGCTTCTCAGTGCAGGGGCTCCTTATGTACTTAACATCATCTCTTGGTTAGGATTCATTTAAAATACACTTTTATGTTTGCAAAGTGTCTAGAACTTAATTTCTTCTCTAGAAACTCAAAGGAGGAAAAGGAATAGAGTGATAATAATTTACTCAAAATTCATTTGGATAAGAAGAATTTAATCAAAATAAGGTGATAAAGCTTCACCAATTAGCAGTTATTCTTAAATGAAAAAATATTGTCCAAATTTATTATGACAATAGTATATTATCCTGTGGTAATAGGAGTTTCTTTTGGGATGCAGTATCAAAACTGGACCCTCACATGTGAGAGGAAAACATTCTCCCGCTGACCTACATCCCCAGCTTGCAAATAGGTATTTTAAAGTGTTGGGAAATATACATATATTCTTTTCTCTTGCCATAAATGTTCTATCTTATTGCATTGTATGCATCTATGTAAATTACCTAAGATCACTTTTTAGATCAATGTGGGAAAGCAAAGAGGATATGAATGATTGAATAGATAAACAGCTCTAAAACGTAAAATCTATTTTAAGAACTGCATTAGTTATCTAATTTGAGCTGACGAAAACTGCAAAGTCCCATATATGGTTCCACTGACACCATTCTTTTGCCCCAGATAAAGTAGTCACTGGAACACTCAAGCTGTGTCTTGATTTTGCTTCTGCCCCCCTGTGTGTTTTTAAAATACTGCCCTGGTCCAAGAGCATTAATCGACCTCCCAGGTCACATCGACATGAGATGGTTAGTGATTCCCTTCCAAATGTTGTATAATAAGTTATCAACTTACTTCAAGTCTTTCTGACACTTAAAATAAAGTAAACCCATGTAATCTGTGAGATATTAGTGCAAACATATTTGGTTGTAGTCAATTTTCATTTTAGTAAAAATTCCTACTCTATTTTGGTTAAAATCTGTCAAGCAAAAATCAACTCTAAGGATATGGGTGAGGAGAAAAAGATTCTGGATTACCTATAGATTTATCATTTGTGGGAATATCAAACAACTTATTCAGTATTTACAGTTGGACTTTATCTAGCTTTCATAATAGTATTCCCTAAGTGTCAGTGGGGAGCAATTCTTTAGCACTATATTTTGATAAATTGAATTCATATATTAGAATATTTTTACAGATTCTTATTCATTCTTGCTCATACAACTTTCTCTAAAGCCAGAAGTGGCACATCTAAAACCCAGGCACTCAGGAGGCTGAGGCAAGGGGGAATCACAAGTTTGAGGTTAGCTTGAGCTACAGAGTGAGTTTAAGACAGGCCTGGACTACATAACTAGATTCCATATCAAAATAACCCCATCAAGCAAACAAAAGGCTTTCTCATATCTCTGTATTAGAAGAACATGACAGGGAAAGGTTCAGGGTGAGTGGCATAGAGGAAGGGAGAGAAATCATAGAAACTCACATTCAGCTAAATGATCCCTTGAATGCAATTTGAAGATAAATATTCTATTCCACATTATTTTTTCTCTGTCCAGTTGACAGAATAACAGGAAATCAATCAATCCCTCAATCACAATCAATGAGCCTGGAGCCAAGCTCATCTAAGTGATGATGGATGACACTTAAATGTGAGTTAGTGACTGATTTGGAGGAGTTTCAGAGGAGTAGAGGTAACAGCAGCAAGGTGGGTTTTACCTTGGACATGGAGAGGACAGGATGTTGGCTTAGTGATGACACACTCTACCCAACAACCTCTAGCTGCCTGAGAAGTTGCCCCAGATCCTGCCTCAGACCCAATAGATTGAAACAAGCCCATCTGAAATGATTTTTTTTCTGCTGTGTAATTTTTATACTAATACATTAAGCCTAGAAATCTACACTTAAATATCCAAGTGTATCTGTATAGAGGCAAACAATTCCCAGCAATGCCTCCATGACAATATGTAGTTTGTTGCTAATTAGGAAAAGCGCAAGTCATAATGAGATGTTCCCTTGCTTGCTAGAGGACTGCTCACCTAAAGGGTTAAAATATTCAGCTCAGGAGGGCAACCACCTGGTTCACAAAAAATCTCCGACAGGTGCTGTTAGCAATGCACATTTAGTTGATGTTTTAGGCACGCAATATCTGTGCACAAGCTCAAAAATACAGTCAAACTACAGACAATCCTTAATATGAGCATTCCTGGGGCCTCATCCTCTCTCTAGCAACAAATTTTCCCTCATGTCAGTAAACGCTCAGTGCCCAGCTAAGCCACTGCCTTTTCTCCTCATCCTCCCTAGACCAAAGCTGCCAGCATGCTCTTTTTCCCAGATGTTAAAAATCAACACTTCAGCAAGGTGATTGCCAAACAGAAGAGGAACATTTTATAAATGCATCCTGGAAGGATGACAGACCCAGGCCTTTAGCAGATTCAAGTGAGGAAAGCTCAGACAAAGAATATATGGCTCGCATTCTCCCAGCCCCTGCTTGGACCCTATGGTATAGATTGAACTGTATCACTGGGTAAAAATACCAGTGCTGCAGGTCCATTAAAGATTTATTTACTATGGAATGTTTTCATAATGGAAAACAGCTATAAGGTGTTTCTGTTAAATCCATTTCTTTTCGTTTCGGTCCAGTTAGGAAATACTGTCCAGTTCCCATCAGTCTTTCTATTGTCTTATTTTTTGGGTGTCTTGTCTCTTGTAAGTGACCTTCTTCCCCACAGGCCAGGGCAGTGAATTTTGAGTAGTTCTGCTTGGGGCAGCTGTCCTTGCTGGTTCCTAACCCATGCAGGCTTTGTTGGGTACCGTGCTGGTGGGCTTCCCAAGATACCCAGCCTGGTAGATTGGGCTGATTAGTCATAGAAACTGCTCGTTTTTAGAGATTTTTTTCCAACCTTCTCTGGCGCCAACATCATCCACTTGATGATCAGAAGCTTTTAGTCAGCATTTCTGCAATGAGAAGAGCTTCAAATAAGCTTCCTTCTCTTCAGGAATATAATGCCCAGGCCTGAGTAAGTAGGCTGTCCCTTGAAAGAAGTACAGTAAGCGACTTTCAAATGAGCAGGTGAACACATGAATGCTTTTCATTTAAACATAGAACAGAACACTGTTTTGGAAACTCTAGGAAACAAGTCTGAGAGTGTATTTTGAGGTTTGTAAACTGGCTGGGTGTGGCAATGCATACCCCTAAATGCAGTACTTGGTGAAGCTGAGGCAGGAGGATCATAAGTTGGAGCCTTGCCTGGACAGCTTAGTGACTTGGTGAGATCATGTCTCAAAATAGACACTTGGTTCAATTTTGACTACCGCAGAAAAACTTTTTTTTAAAAGTAAACTTGCACATACTGTCTTGGAGACATTTTGATTCTATTAAGATTTAAAATGCACATTTTTTTTTATTTTTTGTTTTTTTGAGACAAGGTCTCGATATGCAGTTTAGGTTGACCTTGAACTTCCTATGATGCCTAGACTGGCCTCAAACTCATGGCAATCCTCCTGTCTCAGCCTCCTGAGTGCTGGGATTATACGCATGCACCACCATGCCCAGTTTACAATGCACATTCTTGACCAAGGAATTTCACTTCTAAGACTGTATCCCCCAAACTACCCCAGCATACATGTTCAAGGCAGAAATTACAAGGATATTTATACAGCATTGTTTGCAGTAAAAAAGATCAGAAACAATTTCAATAAGTGTCTATTTTATAGGGGCCTAGTAATAGAGGTTTTTATAATCCATCAGATAGACTCAAGAATTGTTAAAAGATCGAGGTGGCTCTAGATGTTCTAACATGAAAAATTTCTAAAATATACCAGATATCAAAGGATAAGACCTGCACTGCTATTTGTGTGAAAAGGAGAGAGAGAACTGCCTATACCCACTTGCATGTGTGTATAGTATGTGCTGAAGAGGACTGGAAAGGTGAGAGAGAGATATTGAAGGAGGTGTTTCACTGTTTGCCTTTTTATACAGCTTAACATATTTTCTTTGTCTATATAATTCCTACTGAAATAAGCAGGTAATTAAATAAGTTGCAAACAAATACAATATTGTTAATTTTGCATCTTCTCTCTAGGGTTGCTTCTTAGTATTTGCTTTTTACAGAACAAATTCTCTTACTGGGCATAGACCTTTAGCTCTGGCCTTTGCTGAGTAGCTGTGCAATACTCAGCAAATTGTTTAGCATTGTCCAGAGCATCTTTTTGGTAAAAGAAATTAATAATATGTGGAGAGTTATCAAGAGGATTAAGCAGTAAGGTCTCAAGCACAAGGCCTAGATCATAATCCTTAATAAGGCATCACTAAGAGCTAGTTCGCTTCCCTTCCCCGCTTGCAGGAGGTAATGCTGGTGTCTTTGGCACCTAGTTGGAACACCAGACCTTTTCTTTTCTCTCAGGGCATGTATTTTCTTTGCAGCCTACTGAAGATCTTATGGTTTACTATGATAAATCAAAATAAAAAAAGACCAAAAGATACCACAAGGTGCATAAACAAAGCCTCCTTTCAGGGTTGTGATTACAAACAGGTCTCTGGGCACTTCCAGCCTGGGGTGAGAGCATGGTGGGCCTAGAGCTTCACACATCTTTGTGGTTGTGACCTTTAGACCCCTCTGGGGTCCTCTTAGCTCTGGCAGCTGCACAGCCCGGGAGACCCAAATAGCCACAGATATACCCAGAGCCTTTCCCCTCCAAGTCTCCTGGGGCCTTTCCTTTCTAGAAAAACATTTTTATTTTCATTCTTTTTACTTATAGTTTTCAAATCTATATAAAATGAGTTTTTGTTTTGGAGGGAAGAAGGTACTTTAAAAATGAAGAGCTCCCTGGGGTAACTTTTGTGGTGGTAGAGTGTGCGCACTCATTGAGGTGTGTGCATGTGACTTTTTTGGAGAACAGCAGAGAATGGGAAGCAGCTGAAGTGTTTTCCTTTGGGCCCCCTGTGGCCTCATCTAGTTGCTCGCCGCCGCACACTGGGTAATTTTACACACGCTGGCTTCAGATGCTGCTGAAGTCTGGAGTCCTCAGAGGAAGGCTGGTTCTTTTGAGCTCGGGTAAGGCATCACATCCCCTCCTTTGTTTGTTTTAGAAGTTGTTCTGGTGTGCAGGCTCCCAGGGGCATCTCGGTGAGGACGGAGATATCTGTGCCTTAGCAGAAATCTGTGCCTTAGCAGGATCTTCCACCGTCTCCATCACCACTCACAGGATGGCGCAGCAGCATCAGTCTGTCACGTGGGATAGTGGCGGGGGTGGGGCAGGGTGATGGTGCTGGATCTTGGTAGCCTCTGGCAAATTACTTCATTTCCCAAAGCCTGCGAAACAGGGGTGCAAATGTTATCTGCCTACTGGAACTGTGCCTGGCACACAGCAAGTGCTCACAAGGAGCCGTGCAACTCAGCTCCCAGGTTGTCTTTAAGTCTGGCGGTCAGCTCTGACAGAGTAGACACTCACTTTCCCTATTTTAGATCCTAAGAGCCCAGCACTCTACCTAAGCACTTGAGTAAATGAATGGTGCATGAATGAATGAAATCCCAAAGCCAAATCATAATATGACTAGACTAATTTTATGACACATTTTTCATTCACATTTGACTGGCATCCTTGAAGACCCCCCTTTGACATCATTTCTTTCTTGTCTGCTCCCTCTCCCACTTAAAAAGTGGATCTATTTTCCTGTCTCCGTGTATCACTTTTGGAAGTATTTGTTTTGTCCCTTTCTGCTTTTATTTTCTTTGACCTAGAAGGTTACTATAGCACTATAGCACACTATCTAAATGAGAATAATTTGTTACTAACTTTTCCAATTAGTATTGTGATTCTGAGGGGAGGGTCCAGAGTTTTTCTATTTCTACTTCAGCTGTGCAGAGATGACCAAACTAGGCTCTGTTGCTTCACTGGCAGCTTTTGAAATGCATTAGAAGAGAACTAGAAGAGATCACAGCAGCCACCCAGTTCAAACCCTTCATTTTGAAGAGACACTGTGGATTAACCATGGTTGCAGAGCTAGTTAGTAGCAGGGTAGGGACTACAAGGCAGGTCTCCTAAGTCATTGTTCAGTGATTTTCTAATGCATACAATAGCTTTCCTTCTACACTCAAGATGTAGCATTTTAACTAATGCATATTCTGATGTTACTCTTAAACAATTTGAAGATGGATGACAGAAGATTGATTTTGAGGAGGAAATCTCATTGGCATTGGTGGAGTGTGCAAAAATTAGTCAAATTAAAGAAAAAAGAAGGATCAAACTGATTGCATTTGGGATCATATTTGGCATGTGCATCGGCACTTTGTGACATGATTTATTATGTAGTTACAGAAACAAGCAGACTGCATGGAATAAATAAGTGGTGAAAAATAAATATAAGGCTATTTTGTTAAGTGATTGAGTAAGTGATGCAGAGAAAATGTTTTGTGACTAGTGCAGTAGTGAGTAAACACTAATTCCAGATCCTGAAGAGTGAAGTAGGTCTGGCTATGCATTTCCATAGAGCAAACAGCATGTGTGGGTGAGGAGAGGGTGGTGGATGCAGCAGTGTGGGAGGTGACGTGTGTTATGGGAGGCTGGTGAAAAGGCGGTGTGACTGGAAAATAGATCCAAGTGGGTGGGATGCAGAAAGATTATGAAGGACCTCAAGAGTGAGGTAGAAGAGGTCAGACCACAAGGTGCTCACCTTGCATTTTGGGCTACAGTGTGACTCTGTAGAGGCCAGTTTGATACAGACACATGTGCAGTTGGCATTGTGGGTTTGGAGAGCCTAGAAGACTATTTATGGGGTGCTTGACAATCTAGGCAAGAAATGGCAAGATGGCAGAGGTAAGTGGGAATGGAAAAGGAGGAGAAAATATAAATTTGATAGCTTGAGAGAAGAAATTATTCAAAGTTGGATCTAAGGACTTCAGCCTGAGTGACAAGGTAAAGGAGCTTGTCTGTGTCCTGAACTGTAGTTCCTGCAAACACAAGAGTTGGAGCCGATAGCTCTAATGGAACCTATTCCCGGTTGGCAGGCTTCCTCTCCCCATGTTTCAGGTCACAGAGCTGTTGTATTAAAGGCGTGCCTTAGTTCCCTTAAGGAAAACAATATTTATAAGAAAGTTGGTTGGTTCCTTGCACCTGCTTTCTGATTACTGTTGACTTTGCTACTTAGTTATCTCATTGTTAAATATATAGAGAGCAATCCCTGGAGCCCATTAGTCTCCACAGGTGGGAATGGATTTAATCTGTGGGAGAAAACAAAATTGCTTACCTGGAATGTTTGTTCTCTGACTAATCATGTAGTCATGTTGACCCACCCTCTATACCCTGTCAGTTCCCAGAGGTTTTGGCATTAGCGAGGGGCATTAGAATTATATATGACTAAGGAAGCCTGTTGGGGGACTTTGTAATATTCAACCTTTGACTTATGAAATTGAAAAAGATTCTAGGCATGGAGGCCTGCAGATCTTTTATAAGACAGTTATATATATATTTTTTCCTGATCTAAGGAGCATTCATTCCATACCTGACATATCTCCTTTATTATGTAAAAGGCTAAAAAGAAGATACATGAGCATGCTGGAAGTTTTCCTGATGACAGCAGACATTTATGCGGTAAAAATGTTAGTGTCATTATGGGACTCTCTGCAGTAGTAACCCTGTGGAGTAAATATAGTTATCACCCCCATTTAACAGATGAAGATACTGAGAAAGGCTGGGAAAGGTACCTCAAGGTGAAGTGAACTTGTCTTGGACCTTGGCCATCTGACTTTAAATCCTGACTTTTTCTCATTCTGTTATGCAGAGCTTGGGCAAAAAGTCAGGCTCAGAGAACTGCCAACTTGTTTACATGTTTTATTTTTAAATTATGTAACATTGGTTCTTTATGGATTGTTTGGACTTGTCTACTACAACAAGCAGGAGAGCAATTCAGGAGATTGTATATTACTCTCCATTAGCTATTAGCTCTTGTGAATTAATTATGCTACAGAAGTCACCCTTTCAGCTGTTTAAATTACCTAGCTAATCCACATTCTTGCTTTGCTTCTTGCAAGGTCCGGCTTGCCTAGAAAAAAATGGGTGCTCCATTTCTCTTACTATATTTAGCTGCCTGGGTTGGTAACTTCTACCTGCTCTTTGGGACTTGGGCTTAAAGCCAAGGTTCTTGTGCAACAGAAGGTGAAGTGGCTGGATTTAGGCTGTATCTTGTGTCAGTCATTTTGACGAGGGCAGCATTTTGAGGAAAACATGGCCAGATGGCTGTAGGAAATGCTAATTTACAAACAGTTTGTGTGCTTTGCTGCATTTCCCCCATTGTGTTTCTTTGATAAATTTGTCTTTTGACCACTTCTTCCAAACTACAGCTCTCCAGAAGGTGGCATGGTCTCTGCTTGAACCTGTGGCACAGCGTCAACATTATTTCTCCTTTTAAATTCCAAGAAGATAGCCTAGGCAACCAGGAGATGCAGACTATCATATCTTCTGCATGCACTATGAGTAGGCCCTTGGTTCTTTCTACTTTACCCCGATCCTCTTGTCATAGTTCCATTTAAATCATCTTCAGAAAAGATATCATATTTTCCTTAAGTGTCTGAGGAAACCCTAACTTCTCTTTCTCTTTTATGCTGGCATTCAGCAACTTAGATTGTGTTTAAATACCAGAAAATGGCAGGTGATGGCAAGGTGGAGCTAAATCTGTAACCTTCTTTCTGTTTGTTTTGACCAGTACATAGCCAGTTAAACTGATTATGTACACAGGAGGTATTCATAAGGAGGAAGACTCCAGCATGGATTATGTGGCACTCTGGAGGAAGCCCCAACCTCATTATCAGTAACTTCATCTTTTACTTAGTTTCAATCTTCAGGGTGTAACTGAAATAAGCCTACTCTGAAGTTGCCCTAACTGGAGGTGGAAATAACTTCTTGCAGTTCACTGTGTAAGAAACCTCTATGGCTAGACGTGGTGGCCCACACTTGTTATCCCAGCACTCAGAAGTCTGGGGCAGGAGGATCGCAAGTTTGAGGTCAACCTGGAATACATTAAACCAATCAACCAACCAACCAACAAAACAAACAAACAAATAAACCCCTTTATACATACTGGGAGATCGGGCAAGAAACTTTGGGTCCTCAGAACGTTAGAATTAAACATCAGTGATTTCTTGCTGCAAGGCATCCTGGGAAGGTGCCTATCAAATAACAAAAATGCTTGTGAATAGTTTAGGGCAAAACCCGAGAGTTCTTTGAGGTTCTTTTTTTTTTTAAAGCTATTATGCTTATGGAGAGAAACGAGTCCTAGGCCTTCATTGTCTCAATCCTGACACACAGAAAAGGACAAAGGAACACGACAGAACAAGACCCAGGGGATGGGAGTGAGCCGAGCCACTGGCCTACCCTTCCCTGCTGAGTACCTGCGGTGACTGTATGGACAGGGATTCCCACAATCACTCCAAGCACCTCTATGAAATAGCTGCGGTCTGTTTCCATTCCATTACCCACTTAGTCAGCGGCTTCCTGCCTATCCACAGTTGACTGCCGCAAGGACTCCTTGGTGTCTCCGCGTACCCTTGGGAGGAACAGCGACGGGAATGAGGAAAAGATGGACAGAGACAGAGCCGGGTCAGGTGGAGGCTTCTTTACTGGATGGGTAAGAGGACCTGCACAACAACAGTAGGGGCGTTTATTTATACTCTTGCAAAGTTAGTATCACGAGACACAAGGTTGCCTAGCGACTAATGACAAATTGTCCAGGCAGGATGCTTTTCTCAAGACTGAGGTACCTTGACTGCTTTAGGCACTGTGGCCTTATCTTGCCTCCACACCTATAACCAATTTCCAGCTTCAGCCACTCCTAACAGACTGCCTCATACCCAATCTGCTTGTTTGAAAGCTCCCATTTCCCATCTCTGGCAGGTGCGCCTGAATCCCACTGACCTCTGTAACTGTCAGTCTGTAATGGGAGGCTTAATGAGCAGATACACTGATTATTACAGTAGTGAAGATATGGAAATAATGATGGGACAAGAACAGAAAGACAATTGCTATTTACTTAGCAAATATTGAATCAGTACCTATTTTGTCGCAAGCACTGGTGTAAGTTAAGAGCATATACATGAATAAAACAACAGGATCTATGTCACAGAAATTCTCTATCAAAGATGGACACAAAATCAATGGTTATTTTTAATAACATTTTTTTTTTTGTCTTTTTGAGAAGAGTGTCACGATGCAGTTCAGGCTGGCCTTGAGCTCACTTTGTAACCCAAGCTAGTCTTGAACTCACAACGATCCTCCTCCCTCAGCTGCCCGAGTGCTGGGATTACAGGCATGCATCACCATGCCTGGCTAATAACTATTTTTGTTAAAAATACTTTTCTCAAAATTTGGAGGGCAGAAATATTTTGAGGCATTAATAATTAAACAGATCAAAAATTAAGAATTATGACTTAGCAAGGTATAGATGTGAATGCTATTTGAACTAGGAAGCGATGAATATAATAAGTAATAAATGTAATCAAGTTCTGTTTCAATATAAAGTTTTCATTTTCTGAAGATAAGCTGAATGATGAAAGGCATTATAATTCTTTCCTTTTAATCTGGGCCCTTCTTGAAAATGCAGTATTGATGAGGCCGAGGCCATGAAGCTCTTAAATAAATTGTGTGCAATGAAGTTTACATATGCTGTTTGACAGTGATCAGTCATTCTCTAAGAAAGACTGGCGATATTTTTCATTCATAAAGTCAGGTCTTCGTTTATTACCATTTCTCAGCAGGAGGGAGAAGAGTTAAAAGCAGCAGTGGCAAAAGGGATAGGAAGGGTGTGAGACATGGCTTAAAGGTCATGATCTCCACACACCTATGTGTCAAGTTTGTCTTATGCGGGTGGAGGGGTTACTTGAGGACATTCTGGAGCAGAAAACTGTCAGAGGGGACAGAATGGAGGAGGTTGTATCCCTCAGCCTTTAAAAACACAAATCCTTTATTTTTTAAATGAGCTAAAATATTAATATCATAGGGAAAATTTTCATAACTATACTTCTATGGTTCTATATGAGCACATTTAATTGTATCTTAAAGTGCTAAAAAGGAAAAGATAAAACATAGCTCTTAAAGAGAGTGGGAATTTATAAATTCAGAGTGAATTCAACAAACTTAGAGAAATCCAGCTGTGTCTGTCACTTTGGTAATGCCCCCTTCAATAAAAGTGTTGACTAAAATATACTTCTAGTTTTCAAAGAACTCATAGTGTAACAAAGGGTGGGGCTGTTGTGTGCAACACCAAGTAAGTACTGCTTTAGTTTGTAGACAGTCTAGCAGGGTAATTTCCTCAAATTTCAATGGAGGAAAGGGGAAATTCTTGGTATTATCAGCCTTTCTGTCTTCCTTTTTTTAACCTATGTGTTTTTTGTGATCTTACAATTTAACTGTATGTGGAGTTTTTTGTGCATCTCATCTTAATGGTGTAGTTTAACAATCAATACCATCAATTTTCTGATAAAGTAAGGTTTGAATACACAAAACAGTTACAATAAATTTATCATTATATATAAGTCACTTACCAAACAAATGGGCTATTCAGAAAAGGCTAAAGGTAAATTACTTGGAAAAGGTGGCCAAGGGTCATGGTATTTTTTTGATTTGAAGAATTTATGGCTGAGTAGCTTCTTTACAGTCATAAAATTTCAGCTTCCTATTCTTTACTCGAATTGAGTCTGAAGAATCAAACAAGACTGGGAAGAGAAGGTGATTATGGAAGCATACCTTCTAGGTGGGAAGGCTGGTAAAGAGGTTCTATTAATATAGGGGTTATATTTAGCATACTTACAATTATATATCTAAAACCTAACACCTTGTGACACATAGTTGGTATGTAAGAAAATTGTGCTTTATCTTTTCCTTTTTAGCACTTTAAGATACAATTAAATGTGCTCATATAAAACCATAGAAGCATAGTTTTATGAAAAATTTCCCTATGATATTAGGATATTAGCTCTTTAAAAAATAAAGAATTTGTGTGTTTAAAGGATGAGGGGTACTACCTTCCCCTTGCTGTCCCCTCTGACAGTTTTCTACTCCGGAGTATCCTCAAGAATTGGACAAGACTAGGAAGAAAAGGTGATTCTAGAAGTATACTTTCTAGGTAGGAAGGTTGGTAAAGAGGTTATGGGTGATGGCAGAGTGGGAAGAATGCAGTCTGCCCCTTGTAACTAGGGTATGATATGATGTGACTATTAATTGTGATATATCAACTTGCCTGGACCCTAGCAGTAAAGAATATTTTTGAGTGTACCTGGGCGGGTCATGGATAGTACCTTAGGTGCTATATATGGTCTCGGCCCCTTTCTTTCCTAGTTCTGTTCCCTTGCTATGCTTCCTGGCCATCACGAACTGCACATCTTTGCTCTGTCCTGCTGTTTCACCGTGATGTGTCTGTATTGGAGCCAGCTAACTCTGAACTGAACCCCTTAAAACCATGAGCCGAATTAAACCTCTCCTCCTTTATATTGTTGCAAGCGTCAGGTATTGTGTGTCAGGAAAGTTAACGAATGCACATGTCTGATCCCTAACTCTAAACAATAAGTTGTGGCTGGAATTGTTTGACAACCACTTTCTTTCTTTTCTTTTTTTTAAAAATTAGTACATGTTTGCAGTACATAATGAATATATGCATTGTCTGTAATTGGTGCATGTACAAGACACATCTTCATTCTTGTATGTCCTCTTCCCACCTCCCAACAGCTCTTGGTCCCCCTCCCACTTGCAAGGTACTCACTTTAAATAAGAAATAGAATATATTGTACTATAGTTGGTAACTTCTGTATCGTCTGTTGGTACATTTTATTAATGTAGGGGTTATATTTGGCATATCTAAAATTATATACCTAAGACCTAACACTGTGTGACACATAGTTGGTATGCATGAAACGCTATTAAATGAATTAGTACCTAGTGATGGAAGAAACAGAAAAAGTGGCAAACAGAAGAGGGAGAAAATTGAGTTGTAGTTATTTCCTTAGTCTTCCTAGAATACTTCTTGATATCATTAACCCAATTTAAAAGACTGCTTAAGTACTGGAGAGTGTCATAATTTCAAAGTATACATTTATCTTTATATTGACAGCCTGTTTCTTAATAACAATGCTAGAAATTTGAATGGTAGGTTTTAATCTTAGAACAAAGAGCTCATGGCAAAGATGTGGGATTTCAAACCAAAATATATTTCTGTCACCTAAAATGCACCACATCCAGTACGACTATTGCCTCTCAGGAACTCTTGGCATGTATATCTGTCCATTTGATACAGAGTGGGTAATGTAGCTCCTTTCTGAAAGTGCTTATTTAATTCATCTGAATTAAGTGGGAATAACAGACAGAAGAGCTTTAACCATAGAGATAAAGTAACCGAATTGCATTGCCAAGAATGAGTCCAGGTTAGTGGAAATACATTAGGAAAGACACTGTAAAAACGCAAAGTAAGAGTCTTACAAAAGATCAAGGATTAGTGCTGTGAAAATATAACAGCACAAAGAAAAAGCATTAAGAACGTAAAGCCATTTTCCAAAGCAGCCATTCTCATCCAGAGCATACAAGATACTTTCAGCTAGAGTGGCTTTTGCCACTGCCTGGTGTCACAGGGCTCAAGCCCTGGAAACCAGTTGCACATGGCTCCTTCCCTTGCAGGAGTGCCAGCCAGCAGAGCTTCCAGAGCAAGTCTGCACAGGCGACTGGAATGCTCAGGTGCCTACATAAAGAGATTCAGTCTGACTATGAACCCTCCTTAGTCAGCTCCTGATGATTCCAGAGATGGTAGCCCTGTTAATCTCAGTATATTACTTAAAAGAGGGTGTTGAAAACACTGTTATTAGGTCCCCACGTCTGATGCTATATGCTGTACCCCAAGGAAAGGTCAATTCACACCTTGTGTTTTCCCTGTTTCATATCCCACTAGTTTGGCTTCCTAGGAACTCCCAGAATTTCAGGAGGCAATTCCAGACATCAGAGAAACATTTTTTAAAAAGTAGTATTTTTCAACAGGCAGCATATGAAAAAAAAAAAAAAGACAAACCCAGCTTGACCATTGCCTCTCGGCAAAGGTACAAAATTTTCAGACAGTAAATAAATAGAAGGTTATTTGAAAGTGCAGTAAACCTAGAGAGATAGTCTGGAGACAAACAGAAGACCAGGAGGGAAAGTGGAGAGGGAGTGGTGACCCAGATGGGAGAGTCTACAACCCTGTGACTCCAAGCATGGTCTCTCATTCCTTCAGCTGACAGAATCAGAACTTGACTGTTCGAGGGTTCCCAGGGGATTTGTGTGCACCTTGAGGTTTGAGAGCTTGGGTGGCTCTTGCAGATCAGAGAGGCAGGATTCTGAGGGAATTTGCAACCCATGGAACTTTGAACCTTTTGTGTATCTGAGAAATGTCTGAGGAAGTTGTGAAGAAGGCAAGTTCACAGCCCAGAGCAAGGAAGTCCTGATTCAATTTGCTTGTGTGGTACCTCAAAAATCTGAATTTCTAACAGATTTCCCAGGGCTTCTGACACATGTGGTTACTAGACCACACTTTGACAAACCTCTGCTACCAATGCAAGGTCTGTGGAAGGAAGTCTATGCTTCTTAAATAAAACCTATTGAAGCAGCAGGCTGTAAACAGCTTCCAGCTTGAGAGATGGAGTTTCCTGCCTGAGACATCAGAGCTGTATTCAGTATTCCCAAACACTCCTCTTCCTAACTAAATCTGTGTTTCCATGATGCTGAGCTGAAACTCAATGTTGGCTTTGGTATGCTGTTTTCTTTGCTCAGGTTTCAGAGTCAGAAAGACTGAGGTTGGATCCTAGTTTTAAGGCAGATGCACTACTAGTTTTGTGATCTTGGGTTAGTGATTGGGAATCTCTGACACTATTTCCTTGTGTAAAATAGGTTATATACTTTTACACATGTGCCTTGGGGGGTTATTGCAAGAATTACAGAGAAATAGTGTGGATGAAATATATAGCATACTCTGTTAGCATTTAGCAGACATTTTGAACATTACCACATCTGTTGTTTGTAGTCTTTTCTGGCTGAAAAACTACTTTTTTTTTCTCTCTAAAATGTAACTGTTCTATGTAGGGTGCCTTGACAAGCTCCCCTCAGCACCACTATGCATGCTCACACATTTGTTTGTTCATAGTATTTAAACATTTCTCTCTCTGAGGTCCTTTTGACGTGTTATTAGTGTGCTCTCTCTCTTGCTACTGAACTGTGAACTCATCAAAACAAATGAAAGCAAATCCTATCTGTGGTGGGTTGACAACTGGTGGTCACCTTGGAACACCCAGATGAACCAAACCAGTGTGGTGCTGGATGTGGGAGGCCCACCTGGGGACTGTTGCCAACAAAATAAAAAGGAGGACTGAAGAAGAAGAGGTGCTGCTGGGAAGGTGTTGGTTCTGCTGGGGCTGTTGGTTCTCTTGAGGAGCTTGTCATGCTGGCTTTCCTAATGTAAACTTGGCTGTTCTTATCGTCAAAGGAGCTCAGGACCTTGTTGAGAATGGCAAAGGCTCACTTTGGCGGAGCTGTGGTCCTTACTTTGAGCATCGCTTTCTGGCTCCAAAGGGGAAGATGGTGCACTGTTTAATGTCCTGGAGAAGTTTGTTGTGCCTGCTTTCCTGGTATGGACTTGCCTGTTCTCATAGTCAGAGGAGCTTGGAATCTCATTGTCACAGAGGATCGCTGTGGTACTTTTGTGGGGAGCTCTGGTCTCTACTTTGAGTGTTGTTTCCTGGCTCCAGGGCAGATCCCTCAGCCTACTGGCACAGATCCTTCATCCCACCGGGACAGACTTTCTAGCTTCCACCACTGACCTTTGGCCCTTCCCAGTGCAGATCTGTGAAACAGACTTGTGGAGGACATTATTATGAACTCTAGGTTTTCAGCTGGACTCGTGCAGGATATTGCTGTTGGATCCAAGCCTTCAGGTAGATTCTTTGGGTCTTTAGTGTGTGCACAGATTTCTTGCACTCTTTTGAATTTGACTCTTCAGGTGACATTATAAAATAATCTGTAAGTTATGTGTCCTGTATTGTATTGTTTTCCTTGCAAATCCTACTACAGTGCTATCTTACCCCTCTTTGTACTTTTAACACCTAACTCACAGTATAAAGGCAAAGTTCTAAGCACTTTGAATACATTAGCTCATTGAATCCTCGGGACATTTTTTATAAGCTGAGCATTGCAATTATCTCCATTTTATGTATGGGGAAGCTACAGTACAGTAATGTTAAATAACTTCTCCAAGCTTACACCAAGAAGTGATAGACCTTAATTTGAACCCAGCAGTCTGGCTACAGAGTTCAAGGCAGGAGACACTCAATGAACACTTGCTGATTGGCATGACCTAGTGAGTATATTAACCTCAGGGGCAGGGCAATCCTGTCCATAAAATGGTGAGAAAGGAGCAAGTTAAATCACTGTCTAGTTTTCTAATAAGTTTTATTAAACTGAACCAATATCAGAACAAATCACAGATATAAAATGGATTCCTTCTGAAAGGAAACCTTGAGTCTCTTAAATTGTGGAGGTGAGTACTCAGATTATTTCAAAGAGTAAAATTTTTTAGAACAGTAGGTGTGAATGAAGAATTGCTGCCTTGGAGATTTCTTTCTTTTTTTTTTTACCTTTATTGAGGTATAATTCACATGTAATAAATGTCACTCATCTACGTGTACAGTTGATGAATTTTGGTGACTGTATTGTATCTGACAACATAACCCCTACCACAATTAAGATGTAGATAAATTCTCTCATCCCATAAAGTACCTTGCACCTTTTCCTTGACCTCTGATTCTAGGCAGCTATTGTTCTGCTTTCTGTCACCAAGGTTATGTCTTTTCCAGAATGTTATAGAAATGGAATCATACAATATTATATTCTTTGAAGTATGGGTTGTTTCATTTAACATAAAGCTTTTGAGATTTATGTGTATTGTTGTTTGAATCAGTTTTTTTCTTTCTTATTGATAAATATTATTTCACCTTATGGATAAGCCTTGGTTTGTTTATGCATTTGCCAGCTGATGGGCATTAGGCTTGTTTCTCAGTTTTGATGATTATAAATAATGCTTCTATAAATATTCATGTGCAGTTCTTTATGAGGAAATATGTTTCCATTTGTCATGGGTAAATACCTAGGAATGGGTTTGCTGGGTCACTTATTAACTCTATTTTTAACTTTGTAGTATATTTTCAGGTTGATTTGTAACACAGTTATACTGGGTTGTGTTTTTCCAGCAATGTACCTGAGTTCTGGTTGCTTCTATCTTTGATAGCACTTGGGATTGTGAGTCTTTTTAACATTAGCATTTTATTTATTTCAGAGTCATAACTATCACTGTGATTTCAAATTGAATTTTATTGATGATTAATGATGTTGAGAATCTTTCCTGGACCCATTGGCCAATGTGTATCTTCTGTGAATGCCTATTCAAATCTTTGGCTTATTAAAAATTTGAGTTGTGTATCTTCTTATTGATTTTATGTTAAATTTTTTTTTTAAAATAAAGTTCAGATATAAGCCTTTTGTAAAATATATGTTTTGCAAATATTTTCTCACAGTTCATGGCCAGATTTTTCATTGTCTTAATTTTGTCTTTTGGAGTGCAAAGGGGTTACTTTTATGGAAAAAAGGTAAAACAAAATTTCATAACAAGATGACAGGAGAATAGCAATAGTTAATACACTGCACATTATTATATTTAAAGTAGTTACTGACAGTACAAGATATGGGCATAAAAAATTCTATCGAAATTAGCACAAACCTTCCTTTTCTACAAACTAAGAGACCCTAATAGTATAACTAACTTGCTTTTTTTCACTTTTTCCTTCCTTCTTTTCCCCTTTTCCCTATCCTAGCTCCTTTTTTCTTTTAAACAATTTCTTTTCATTTCACAATATCTAATGTACATTTTAGACCTTATTTATCTTTCAATTTCTCATACCAGGGGGACAGTGCAATGTTTACACATGTGAGTCTGATTTATTTCTCTTATGAGTATGGTCTCAAGTTGCATATATTTACCTATAAAAGTCTCAAGTTTATCATTCTTAATGGCTGAGTAGTGACTCCATTGTATAAAAATACCACATCTTCTTTATCCATTCCTTGGTTGATGGGCATTTAGATTGTTTCCAGGATTTAGCTATTACAAATTGTGCTGCTATGGACATGGGTGCATGTATATCACTATGGTATGATGTTTTTAATCCTTCTGGAAAGATACCCAGGAGGGGAATAGCTGGGTCAAATGGAATCTCTAATCCTAGCCTTTTGAGGAATCTCCTCATTTCCACAGTGGTTGCACCAGTTTATACTCCTGTCAACAGTGGAGAAAGGTTCCTTTTCCCCCGTAGCCCTGCCAGCATTTGTTATTGGTTGCTTTCTTGATGACAGACATTCTTTCTGGAGTGAGATGGAATCTCAGTGTTTTAATTTGCATCTCTCAAATGACCAATGATGTTGAAAATTTTTTCATATATTTAATTGCCATTTGTATTTTTTCACTGAAGAAGTGTGTCTTCATCTCAGATGCCCATTTTTAATTGGGTCTTTGAATTTGGGGGCTCTGATTTTTTTCAATTCTTTATGTGTTCTAGATAGGAGTTCTTTGTCTGAGCGATGATTGGCTAAAATTTTTTCCCATGCTCTGGGCTTTTTTTTCACTCTGTTGGTGATTTCTTTTGATGTGCAAAAGCTTTTTAATAGGATAAGATCCCAGCTGCTGATTCTTTGAAGCAATACCCATGCAGTTTGGGTTTTGTTCATGAACTTTCTGCTTACCCCTATCTTCAAGATTTCTACCTACTTTCTCTTCCAATAGATTTATTGTTTCTATTGTAATATTTAGGTCTTTGATACATTTTGACTTTAGCATAGTGCATGGTGATAGACATGGGTCTAGTTTTAGTTGTCAACATTTGTAGAGTCAGTTTTTGCAGCACCATTTATTAAAGAGATTATGTTTCTTCCAATGAACATGTTTGGACCATTTGTCAAAGATAAGGTGGCAGAGTGTGTTTATAATTGTGACTGCATCTTCTAATCTGTTCCACTGATTCTCAGGTCTGTTTTTCTTTTGCAAGTACCATGCTGATTTTATCACAGTAGCTTTGTAGTATAATCTCAAGTGAGAGATTGTGATGCCTCCTGCCTTGGCTTTGTTGGCCAGGATTGCTTTTGCTATTCTAGGTCTCTTCTGGTTTCAAATGAATTTTAGCAGTATTTTCTGTTGGTCTGTGAGGTATGTTAATGGTATTTTGACTGAGATTGCATTAAATCTGTATAACAATTTTGGGAGTATGACCACTTTCAATATATTGATTTTTCCTACCCATAAGCAAGGGATATTTTTCCATTTTCTGATATCCTCTTCAACTTCCTTTTTGAATTACTGTAATTTTCAATGTATAGATATTTTACTTTGTTAGATTAACTCCTAAGTATTTCATTTTTTTGGTTGCTATTATGATAGGTATGGTTTCCCTAATTTCCCTTTGCGTGAGTTTGTTATTTGTGTACAGCAATGCTATTGATTTTTGAGTGTTGACTCTGTATCCAGATATACTACTGAATTTGCTTATTAAATGTAAAAGTCTTTTGGTGAAGTTTGGGATCTTCTATGTAGAGTAACCTGTCATGTGTGAATGTCTTGGTCCTGATATTAGAGTGAGAGCTTTTCAGTTATTTCTCTGTCTTGTCTAATTGCTCTGGCTAATGAACTAAATTGAATAGGAGTGATGATCTTGATTATTATATGTCTGGGTGTAGATTTATTTTGGTCATGGCTAATTGGAGTACCATATGCCTCACTTGATTCTGTTCCCATGTTTGGGGAATTTTTTGCTAATACTTCTGCAAATAGTCTTTTTATGTCATTTGTGTTGATTCCTGCTTTTTCATTGACACCTATCAGTCTTTGTTTTAAAAAAATTTTTTTTTTGTTTTGTTTTTTTTCTGATACCAGGAATTGAATTCACGACGTTGTGCTTGCCAGGCAGGCGCTGTGCTGCTGAGCTAAATCCCCAGCCCCAACACCTATCAGTCTTATAAGGGATTTTTCCTTTTGCTAGCAGCAATCTTGTCTTCAGGATTGCTTGAAAGCCTCTTGAAAGCCTCTCTTCAGTGTAGTTCAAGAGGTTTTGTCAGCTTTCAGTGAAATTTTTAATTTTCTAGATATCTGTTTGCATCTGTTTCATGCATTCTATTTCTTTCCCATATTGATCTTTCATAGTTTCCTTCATTTTCCTGTAGTCCTCTATCTCTACTCTAGATTTTCTGAGCATTTCCTTTACAATTGTCATCATTTATTTATTTATTTTTTACCTGAGAGATTATTTGTGGTCTGATTTCCTGTATAGCCTCATAGATTTGTTTCTTTACTTTGGTTGCTATTTTTTTCAGAAATTTCAGGTGTGTAGCTTCCATTTTCCTCTGTCTTGTTGTCTCAGGGGCTTGTTTTGGGAGTGCTTGAGGTCCAAGATTGCATTTTGCTTCTGCATCTTACAATTTTTAATTTCAAAAATTCTTATTTTGTTTTTTGTTTTGATCCTTGTAGGTTTTTAGAGTAAGTAGCTATATTACTAATACTGAGTGCTCTCTGCAAAAAGTCTGTTGTTCAGTGATGTCTTCTATGTGTAGGAGATCCTTGGTTTGTGTTTGTCCCAAGATCCTACCCTCTGATGTAATTAAGAGTGAGAAGTTGATATCTTTTTGGCTCATTCCCCAGTTCTTTGGTGTTGGGTTTTGGTGAGGTTATTACCCCAGTGCTTCCCAGTATTGTTATAGAAGGGAGAACAACTGATTACAACAGATATGACCTCACTAGCTAAATTAGTACAACCAGTAACAACAATAGCATCAAGCACAGTTTAGAAACTGTCAAATCATGGTTATGATTACTTTTGTACCTTAAACCATAGAAGCAAAATCTATAGTTATATAACAGAACTGATTGTAAATTGGGAGCTTGTATTCAAAGTGTTTCCCCCTGGTTTCACCATGTGGTGGGAAGTTTAAGAAGGACAGTGGATCAAACAAAGATAAGTGAAAAGAAAGCAGAAGCAAGGCTGGAGGACACAGGATGATTCCACAAGCTTTAGGAAACTAGACGAGAGGGCAGAAGAGAAAGAATGAAGGAACAAGCAAAGGATTATCTGAACATCGCTTCTGGGTTTGGGGATGGGATTAGTTTTCTGTGGCTAGAGTTCTCCCCAGACATTAAGAAAAGAGTAGAAGAGATAAGGAAAAAGAAAAGAGAAAGGAAAAAGTAAAAATAAAGAAAAAAGGGGTGGCCCCACCTGCCTGCTTTGATTCCTTCTGTTTTTGTCCCCATGCACAATGCTGGTTCACCTACATAACCACCCATTGGCTTGTATTTTTTATTGTTGCTTCAGACTTCTCCACATCACTAGTCCTGCCTGTCTATCCTGTGTGCCCTAGTTGAGACCCTACTGTTTTGCTTGTGTTCCCTTCCATCTCTGGGCCTTCTGCATGCAATTCTCCTGGGTTACAGCAGTGGTGTTATGAGGGAAAAGGGGTTACATTTTGATTGACTTTATTTAGTTTTTCTTTTGTGTGCTTTCTGTGCCATAAGAAATTTTTGTCTAATCCATATGAAAAAGGATTTTCTACTTTAGAGGTTTAATAGGTTTTTACATCTAGGTCCACCATCCATTTCCAGTTAATCTTGTGCCTCCCATGGAGATTTAATCCTGCTAGCATCTTTGTGCTGATGTCTTATGCTGTCAGGTTAGACATGGCCAAGTAGAAACTAGTATTAGAGTGTGTGTGGGTGTGAGAGTCAGGGAAACCTTTTAAAGCTGATAGCTGTTCAGTTCTCAGGTCCCACAATAAATGGTATTGTTTAAATCAGGCTTGTGATTTTTCATGTGGGATGTGCAGAAAGAATATGAGGGAAAAAACTGGTGGAAGATGAGGAGCTCAGGTAATGTTTTGAAGTCATTAAAACTTTGGGCAGATAAATGTGTTCCAGGTAGAATAAAGAATGATTATAATGCTTATTTATGAATCCAAGTTTCCTTGAATGTTTTAAATATTAAGCCCATAATATTGTTTTGCTTGTTTTTTTTTTGTTGTTGTTGTTAAACTCTTTGCTTACCTCCAGAAAGCACAAGGTTCTTATTTCAAGACAACAAACTCTTCCTTATTGCTGCAAACCTGACTGAAACAGGAAGGACCAATCTTGGGAAAATCCTCAGGTTGATGTCTTTTTTCCCTAGCCTGTCTTTTTCCCATTACCACTCCCACATGCTCTGATCCTAAGATAGTCTGAAATTTCAAAATGTTAACAAAAAATTCTCTGTATGTAGGTTGTTTCGGATTGTTAATTATTGGTGGCAATGGATGAATGTTCAGCACCTTGGAACCTTTGCAAAAGAAACCTAATAAGGATTCATTTGCTGTAGTTGGAAAAGTATTTAATGAACAGCTGACCTTTCAAATGTTTACAGGAATTGAATCTCTGTACTGCTGTAAGGAAGGTCCAAGTTCTAATTCTGACTCAGACACTGAATCCCTTTGTAGAGAAGGCTTTTAAATATCTTCAGCTTCAGTTTTCACATTTTTTTTTAAAAAAGGTTAAGCTTCCCTATCAATTATTGGTAAATGCCTGTAAGAGTTTTAAGAGAGTGAAAAGTACTTTCTCAGGGCAACACTCTATTGTTACCTCTCATGATATGATTTGCTATTCGCCTAAAATAAATGGGTTTGTATTATGGAAAGGAAATGATCCTCCAGGATCCTTAATCATGGGATAGGAAAACATGTTTCTTTCACATAGAGTTTGTGAATAAAGCTTCCACTGTTTGGAGGGAAAAATGAAAAAGGAAGCCCAGTTGTCTGGATTAGGTCACTTATAAATATCTTTAAAAATATTTACATAAATCTCCACTGACTAGCCAATGCTCTGAGCATATTCCATAAAAATATCTTCTAAATTGCTTTTGGAAATCCACAGACATATATTTTATGTCCATTGTTTGACACATGAGGCCTGCTATTCATGGTGCTCAGTTGTTTTAAGCCAATCCATGTATCTAGAAAGAACTAGGAAGGTGGGCTGCAGGGAAAGGTTTTACCTGAAAATTAAGAAGGACTCCTTCCTAACTTTGCTCCCACTTTTGGAGAATCTATTTCAGCATAATATTTTTTCCTTTGAGTCAGTTACTTCATTGCTTAAGTTTCTCATTTAGATGAGTTCATGTGTCCCTCATCTGCTGGCTCAGTCAGCATGGAGGTCTCACCCTAACCAGTTTCACAAGGCTCCCATTGTGGTTTTGGACATTATACAGGGAGCAGTGGAGCAAGCCAGGACACTTCCATGTCATCAGTGGAAAGTGGCATTTTGAAATCGCCTGAAAAGCATTCGTCATTTCTCTTGCAGTTTAAATATGAAGGAAATTCTCAGAGAATCGTAAGTCATTGCCATAGACTTCATCTGGTTCCTATGAAGGAAAACAAGGGTCATGTAGTTATCAGAAACAGGTAAAAGAAATCAGGGGATATAGTCATCCCTACTGGGGTCTGATCACACCTGGAAGGTATTTAGAATGGAGACCAAAGGTCACAATTGAGTGTTTTATTTGATCTATATATTGCTAAAATTTCCAACACAGTGTTCACAAAATAAAACAGAAACAAAATCATAAAGAATCATAAGGCCCAGTGTTTTCAGCATTTAAAATCTAGAGATTTCACATAGAGATCTGGAATCTCAGCTTCATTTGAAATCATGGAAAGTCTCGCATCTCTGAGTCTGCATTCCTAAGGGGTTAAATGGGCTAGGTCAGAGCAACCATGGCTCCTTCTGAAGTTCTGAAGGTTACACGACTGGCTTATCCTCTGGAGATATGATTTTATATACTTTGTTACTAAAAACATAGGTGACTACTATGTTATCTTTTCTATTCCAAGGAAAGGAATTACTTATAGAGAGAGAGTGAAAAGAAAAATTTTAAATGATATATTTGAATTTTTATTCAACTGTTTATAGTCAGAAATTCACAAGGTCATCCATGTATGAAATGGTTCACATATAGTACTCCTTTGATTCTTCTGAAAGGAAGGTGAAGCAGATGTGTGTTTTATACTATGTAAGTTTAAGAAGCAAATTAAATATTTTTCAAAGTGGTGTATCAAGGGGCTGGGGATTTAGCTCAGCAGCAAAAGCGCCTGCCTGGCAAGCGCAAGGTCGTGAGTTTGGTTCCCTGTACCGGAGAAAAAACAAAAAAACCAAACCAAAACAAACAAACAAAAAAAAGTGGTGTATCAAGAGATTCAGGGTCTTTTATGTAAAACCTGAAATATGACCCCTTGATTACAAAATAAGGTAATGGCCATGGCAGTCCAGTGAGTACCAGGACTATATTTACACTTAGAAAAAGGTGAAACTACAACAGGTACCACCAATACCTTTTTGCTGAAAAGTATGGGTTAGTTTGTGAAACACTTTTTATTCTCAGATATCTTCAAATCTACATCTCCTCCTTTACCCACTAGGCAGCAGTTTATAATGGACATACATAGCTTCCTAGGCTAAGCTTTCTAGTATTCCTTGTTCCTTCCTTTTAGCATCCAGACTTCCTTTCAAGGTGTTCCCTCTCTGTGGTCCTAGGGAACCAGGAGGCTGTGAATCAAGCCACTGTGCACTCCTGCTAGAGTAGCTATGGGATTTCACCAGCTATTGATGGGTGTGGGGCAAAAAATGGGCAAGTGTCCTAAACTTGGAAAGCTAGACTTTCCTTGCTAATTAAATCTGGAGAAGAGTGGTGCAATATTAAAAAAAAAAAAAAACATGAAATAACATGAAACTCGTGAATTCCAGGGATATTGCTTTGATGGCCAGGAAATTCCTAACCTTTTTTCTAACCTATTTCCAAGTTAGTTTCTCCATCAATTTCCTGAGATTCCCCAATATTCTTTTTCTGTCTTTGGTTCTTTTTGGGAGGGTGATTTTCTGTTGTATACAATTAAGGAGCCCTAACTGACATATCTAAGCCCTGATGATTCTTTTGCTCTACCTCCCTATCTGTCCCCTGGTCCACTCCCTGTCTTTTTTCTATAATAGAGTTCTATCTGATCAAAGAATATATGTATTTTATTTGATCAAATCACTCCTTCACTCTTCTGCTCAATACCTTTGATGGTTCCCCAATTAACTCTGAGAAAACAATCAAAACTTTACAATGCTTGGGAAGGCTTCCCATGACTTGGCCCTCTATTCCCCTTGTGACTTCATTTCCTGCTACCCTGACCGTCCTTGCTATATTGGTCTCCTTGCGGCTTCTCTAGTACCAGGCATGTCTCTGCCCATACCACCCCGAACACATCCAATCTCAGCTAGTACCAGGCATACTGCAACCTATTTTCCCCTGTTTCTCCTCTCTGTTTCCATTGCTTTCTTTCAAAGATAGTTGTTTTCATTTACTCCCTCACCTTTACCTTTATTCACCTTTATTCAATATCAACTACATGGTAAGAACTTCTTTAATCACCTATTTAAAATGTCAAGACACTCTTACCATAGACATTTCATACTCACTCCCCAGCTTATTTTAAATTTTATAGAATTTTATCACCATGTGGAATATTATACTATTTTCTTATTCATTTTTGTTGCTTGCAGTGCTGGGAATCAAACTCAGCACCTTACACATGCTAGGCAAGGACTCTACCACTGAATTATACCCAAAGCCTTCTTACTGATTTTAAAAGATTGACTATCTATGTCTGGTGCAATGTAACCTTCAAAATGACATACAGTGTTTGCTACTGTATCTTTACTATATGGAACTGTACCGTTTACTTGTTGAACAAAATTATGCAGTCTTCAGGAGAGCAGTTTCATTTTCCTTGTTTTTTTATTAAATCTAATGTAGTGCATGGCATAAAATAGGCACAAAACAAATTTCAGTTTTGTTGTTGTCCTTAGCTGCTGTGATTGTTAAAGAGGATAGAGCCACCAGGATCTAATCCTTTCTGGTTAAATGGTTTGTAGTAATCATAGGGACTAACCCCACCCAGCATTTGATCTGGTTTTCCTTTTGATGGTGAAGAAAAAATCTGATCAGGACTGAACTTGCTTAAAGAAAAGCTCAGATTAGTTTCAGTGAGTTTACACAGTCAGTGTTTTGAGTTGCAGCTCTGAAGTTGAATAAAGCCAAGAAATACAATTGATCATTTTAGTCTGCAAATTTCATTTGCAAGTTCAATGGAAGTGAAAGTGGAATGGGGTCATGCCGTTAGCTTTCTCACAGGCAGAGATTTCCAGGATAGGAAAATGTGTGTGTGTTTGCGTGGCCAATGAAAGAGGGACCATCAGCACCATGTTTCACTCCTTGGAGGGAAACAAAGGATGTCAGAATAGACTATTACTAAGCGAGATGTTTCAATCCAATCCTCCATTCTCTCTACTACCCCCCCACCAATTAAGCCAAATTCTGTGATATTGTGATGGAAAGATAAATACAATTTTAATCTAAATTTAGCCCATTCTTTCAGTATTTCTTTTCTTCCTTCTGCAATTCAACATTCTAATTTTCTATTCCCACCCCCAAATTCTGTCTTTTAGGTTGGCTGGGTTTCAAGTGGTATTAGTCACAATTTCTAATTATTTAAGCTATTTCTGTGATTAAGGAGAATAGCTGTGATTATAGAATGCTATTGAACGATGGGGATTTCAGAAAACCTTATTGGTCAGTTTCAATGTAGTTAGGAAAAAATTACAAAGACAAAAATATGTTTTGAGAAACTGTCCCTTATGACTTCAAACTTGTAGTTTATTAGAAGTAGAGGATAATTTTGCTGTAGACTTTAGAGAACACTACTCAAGATAACTCCTATATAACATGTGCAGAGCTTTTCCTTCTTGAGCATCAGCAATTTTAAAATGTTGAAATATTTTCATTTTCCATTATAATTAAACTCTGGGACCAAGAATTTCTTCCTTGGGTTGTGAATTCCTAAACTCCAAGAGTGTAGTCCAAATTTATTCTTAATCTTTTTTTCCTTCTTCTCAATTGTTATGGTTTGTGTCTGTGTGTCCCTCTAAAGACTCATGCAGTGATGAGGCAGGCTTTTAGAGTTTGATTATGGGTGTGAGAGCTACACCCACAACTGCCCTGGGGTGGATAGTTTGCATCTGTAAGGGAGAGGAAGAGGCTGCTAGCGGCCATTCCTCCCTTGTGTGCTTGTTGCTTTTGCTGTGTTCTGCCGCCATGAGCTGTAGCCCTCTGCCATGTGCCACTCTGCCTTGTAACCTGCCAAGTATGAACTGAAAACTCCACAAACTGTAAGTGAAATAAACCTTTCCTTCCTTAATTTTGGGTGTCAGGTATTTTGTCCCAGCAACAAGAGAAAAGTAACCAAGACATCAATAAAAATAACAAATGGTACTGGTGATACTTAAGTCAGGTATATTCCAGTTAAGGTAAATTCCAACTTGTTTGACACCTGCTATCTAAACCCAAACCACCCAAGGCTTGGTTCTATTGAATTCTTGTATCTGAAGAAACAAATAAGGAGCTCCACTAGTTGGGGTAGAGAATTGGCCGAAATTTCATGTCCACATATCAGTTGAAAAAATAACTGTCCAAGAACTGTAAGCAGTTTACTATTTTTGTTGTTTCTTTTAGTCAAGGGTACCTAGAGCTAGCATTTATTATGTGGGTTTTTAATGAACACTGAGATGGCAACATTTTCCCATTTGTATTTTATGTCAGCTTCAATAAGAGTTTTTGTACAAATGAGGTCAAATAAAATAACTCTCCAGCTTGAGCAATGTGATCATTTTCACTACCCATCAGATAATATATATTTGTAGACAGTGGACAATTATAAATCTTAGATAATGGGTATGATTTATATTAATTTTGTTACCTTCAGAGCCTAACACAATACTCAGGATATAGTAGGTGCTCTATACATGACTGATGTGACTCAATTGAACTAATGAGATGATTTTTACTGTTTCTAGCTTTTTGACCTCTAGGAAGGGCATCAATGGTTTTTTTTTTTGTTTGTTTATTTTGTTTTTCTAACTGATCTCTTTGGTGTGATCCATTCTTCTTCCTATGCTACTTAGAGGTTCTTAGGGTACATATATTAGATTTTAATGATAGTTCTTTGAATTTGATCAACTCTTATAAGAAATATTCATATCCATCTGTGAAGTTGAGGCATTGAAATCTAGAGGTGAAGCTATTTTCTTTAATAATCTTTTTCTTTTTTGGTTTTTCTCCGGTACCAGGAACTGAACTCACGACCTTGCGCTTGCCAGGCAGGCGCTTTGCCACTGAGCTAAATCCCCAGCCCGCTATTTTCTTTATTGTTACTTATTCTGACACCTAAGTTTGTCCTCTATTTTTAGTGACTATATGGTAGCCCTAATGAGCGCATTGTTTACTTATAATAAAAAAAAAGTTCTTTCTTAAAGACTTGGTGATTGACAGGGCTTAAAATAATGATGGCAAACTTAGAAATAAAGCTTCTGACATCTTTACATTGTTAGCATGAGTTTTGAGTTTTATTTTAAATGGTTATTTTCCAAATTGAAATTCATTATGATGGGAAGGTTAACTCTTATTTTCTTCTCAGAGATAGAAGGTTTGAAGTTACACTTAGTTGCTTCTTTCCACAAACAATTTTTTGCAGTTGGTTCTATCAATAAGATCATCAATATTTATCTAATGGGTTGAGTTTTTCAGAGCTGTAGATTTGGAAGATAACTGTTTTCTTACCAAAGTATGATTATTTTTATCATTAAGGCTGTCCTTATGTGTCTTCAGACCAAACCATTTTATAAATTTTTTGGTAGAGATGGAGCTTATTAATGCCCTCAATAAAATGGCAGTTAAGTTACACCTTGGGCTTGTTATTTTCTAAATTATTTAATCCTAGATCTTTAATTATCTTTAATTGTTCCTTTACAAAGCTTTCTGATTTAATGTATTTTGATACATACACCTAAGTATACGATCTGCTCAGATTCAACTATAATTTATTACAACTTTCAATTTTTTAATCTAATTGTATAAAGTCTTTAAATGTAAGAATCTTATTTTGTTCCATATTGTTCTTTATATTTTTATCATATAAAGAGTGGCTGATTATTCTTAGGAAGAGTTCAGACATGATTATTTGCTTAATAAGCAAGGTGACAGTAGTTTATACCTGTATTTTTTAAATAGTGAAAAATATTTAAACATTGATTTCATATGAATGTGAGGTAATTTAATAAGAGCAGTACAAAATGTTGTAAATTGTTTTACAGAACTGAAGGTTACATCAGCTACTAATGCATAATAATGTGTACTGATGATAGCAGTACACTTATCTTAATATAATTCATTTTATGTCCTGTTACCTTGTTTTTCCTGTCCTTTGATGTTTGAATAGAATATCAATTAACTTTAATGACTAGTCTTACATGGCTATCTTCTGCCCTTCTTGATTATATTTTTAAAGATTATCCCTATTGTTAGAACAAAATGTTACTCTTTCATAGGTACAAAGATAATCTTAACTCAAGGTGATTGTTTATATATATCATTAGTACTCATATTTTACAAAGTCAAGCTCAGATTCCATGCAGATTATTCTGAACCACTTATTTAACTCAGAGGTATGTAAGGCCTGTAAGAGCAAATCAATCAGGATATGTATTCTTTAAAATTGACGACAGATTTACTTAACATTTTAAATGCTGTCTGAAGTGCCCTTACATTTAAAAAGTGAACTTTTGGGGTGCTAACCCAGTGATTATGAACTCCATAAATGTCTTATTTGATGGTGAATATGAATAATTTTAACTTCTTATTTATAGTGACCTCATTGATTTTTTGCAGGGATGGGCAGGCATTTAAAGGTTAGCTTTTCAAAGTTCAAAGCTAACATAGATGGTGACATACTGGATAAGACATATGAGTGGATTCTTCATCAAATGTAGGTCATGGTGTGAGGGCTTCTAGACTGCCTGCTTTGAACTCTGCCGCTACCATTTGCAGGCTCTGAAAGTGCAAGCAAATGATTTCAATATTTTTGTGTTTGTTCCCTTTTTCTCAAAAAGTGAACAATAATAGTACTGATTTCACAAGGTCATTGTGAATTTGAAATCTTCAGCTTCAAGTGTTCAGGTAGCACTCGGTAAAAGTCAGATATTATTATTCTTCCCTTCCTATACCTCTGCATCTCTTCTTTGTCATCTACTTGCTATTGCCAGGAATTACCTGGCCCAGAGGACTATTTTAGAGTCTGTTCCCAAGGACATTCCTTCTCTTCCCCTTCATCCTTTTCCTCCTCTCCAAATTGGCAGTAGTGCGGCAGGCAATCTTCCTAATTTGATGTTTCTTTTTATTTTCAGACTTTTGACGTTACTTACTAAAAGACAGAAGAGTTGAACAGTCGTGAAGAGGTGATAAAGCTCAAATCTTAGAGTTCTTCCAGTTGCCATCTCTGGGATGATTCTTGCTTCCTTTGCAGCGGTGCTCTCCATTCAATCAGAAAGTACTGGCTTCCTCTTTTTCCCATGAAGACCATGTTCCAGGAGGCTCAGGGCAGAAAGTGATGGGCCTGTTTCATGGAGGGTGATTGTTACAGAGTTCCTTTTCATTCAGGAAAGTTTTCTTTGGGAATTCCTTTGAAAATTCAGCATGAGATCTGTTAGACTATTAATTTCTCAAGTTCAGACAGTTTTTGTTCACTTATTGTAGGATTTCTAATTTTACCAAAAAAAAAAAAAATACTGAAAGTTTTGGAGAGAACTTATTGAAAAACAGGCCTATAGTGTTGGAATGGGGGTGCATGTCTGTAATCCTGGCTATTTGGGAGGCTGAAGCAGGAGAATTTCAAGTTTGAGGCCAGTTTGTGTAACTTAGTGAGACTGTCTCAAAATAAAATTTTTTAAAGGATGGAGGCATAGTTTAGTTGTACAGCAGTTGCCTAGCAGGTGTGAGAAATGGGAAGAAAAGCAACCTATGAAATTTATCTTTTGTAAGGACATTGTTGAAGGTATTTTTTATCCAGATTTTTAGGAAGACAAATCCCATCCTGCTTTATTATCAATTGATTGTCGAATTTTCCTATAATTATTTTGTTTATCTTTGGCCTGTAACTGATGACGATCCTCTTTTTAACATTTCACCCCTTTAGCTTGCTTTTCCTCTCTGTTTGAATTTACATTTTGATTTAACAATTTTGCATTTTTAAACATCTTTGTAAACTACTTTAAATATTTCAGGAAACCATTGTAGTCTACGAAAGCTTTATATTTGGGAATATTCAAATTATGGCAGCCTAAAACCCTGCATTTCCTCGTAATAATGACGGTTAACATTTGCTCATTTCTACATACCACAGACTACAAAAATACTTTGTGAAGAGCCTCTTTTAACCCCCACAACTGTGCTGTGTGTATTTCCCTTTTGCAAGTGAGAGAACTAGTAAAAGGGCTAAGGCTATTAAAATGAATAAATGCGGAAATCAGATTTTAAATTCAACTGAATCCAAACACTGGACTCCCACCTCTAGATACTTGAAAACAGTGATAAAGTGGGTCAGTGCTCCATGCCTTGAAGGTGCCCTGATTGACATCTTTTGTAAGTTAGGGGCATAAATATGTTTGCTACCTCAACCTTCATTAGCAATGGTATTTGAACAGTTCAATGACCTAAGCCTTTTGCTTGGAATAATTTAGCATTATTATCAAATGTCAAATTACAGACCAAGGAGGGCACAATAGACACTTTTATTTGCAGTGATATCCCAGATAATTTTTTCTTAGTTGGTTTAAAATTTGTAGAGGGTTTGGGAGTGTAGCTTAGTGGTAGAGCATGTACCTAGCATGCCAGAAGCTCTAGGCAAGCACTGAAAATGTGAAAAGTAAGCAGAGGAGGGCTTTAGCTACATTATCAGAAATTACAATTTTTATGAAATGATGCAATTGAATTGTTACCGATATAAAGACACGATGATTATGACCAACTCTTGTCATTGTTGTTGATGTTCATGTTCAAAGAGTGGTGGTGCATGCTTGTAATCACAGCATTCTGAGAGGCTGAGGCAGGAGGACTGCAAGTTCAAACCTAGCCTGGTCAATTTAGCAAGACTCTGTCACAAAATAAAAAATAAAAGCTGAGCCAGAGTATAGCTCCCTTTGAAAACCCTGGGTTCAATCCCCAGAACTGCAGAGAACAAAAAAATAAACTGTAAATTATTTGAGAAAGAACTGCTATCCTTGAGAATTGACAGTTACTGTGCCAAAACCTGGAGTAATTTATTCTAACCACACCTTCTAGTTGTACTGATGCATTATAAAGAAGCAGAAGAAAGGACAGCCTGTTTCCTTCTGCCCTTGATTGAGAAGTCCAAAGATCTATTTTCTTTAGACCACAGTGTGCTTTATAGTTTTCCTATGGAATATTGAATGGCAAGAGGAAAGCTTTCTCTCTCTCTCTCTCTCTCTCTCTCTCTCTCTCTCTCTCTCTCTCTCTCACTTTGTATGTCTGTCTCTTTCTGTATCTTTGTTCTCAACTCTTTTAAAAATATTTTTTTTCTAACAGTTTTGGAAAGCATGTTCCTCCCAGGCATTTAAAAGCTTTTTTGGCATGTAATGTTGCCAGTGTTAACTTTGGCAACTGGTGCAGCTTACAATCATGCATTAAAGTAGAAATCTAATTTTCATATCACTTGCTTAAAGTTGAGTCGTGATAAACTTCGTTGGTAATGCTAGCTTTGTGTTATGAATCATTGCATGTATAGTCCATACAGTTGAACTATATGGAGGTAGGCAATTCCATGTTCATTTGAGAAGTATTTGTGAGTCCTACAAATTAATTTTTGTTGTGTCTTTGTTAGCTTTGAATAAGACCATGATGAGTTTTTATGTCCTTGAGTTAGGTAATTTCCTGTCTGGGACAGAGACACTGAGCAATTAAAATAAATTATTTTAAGTACTTTTTGGAAAGTCAAATTAACTTCTGACGTATCTGAGTAGTTTCTCAGCTGTGAGATTTTTAGGGACCTCCTGGTTCCTTTCACATGATTAGAGCATTGTAGGGTATGTGAGCATCTAGCAGTCAGTCTAAATGTTTTGGGCTCCTTGAGGAATCTAAGCTTGTCTGCTTTGTCTCTTTGTGAATGGGGCTTGTTTTTTTGCTTTTCCTTGTACTGGATTTGACTTTGGTCTTTACTAGCGTTTCCTTGGCTCTAGCCTCTGCAGAGTTGTTTTGCTTAGACCACTCACCTTCATTGAGTCTGACTTTTCTCTTTGCTTCTTTAGTTCTCTGCAGACTTGTTGGCTTCTGGCTTAGTTTTTCTTGTTGTTCTAGGTTCCATGCCTTTATGAAATTAGATTTCCTCCTCAAATTAATTTTGCTTTTTAAAACAGAGGGTGAAAGTCATCCTGTCCCCCAACCTTTTGGAACTTTAGCTGAAGTTTACATGAGAGAAGGAAGCCTTCCTGGAAAAGACTGGAGTGGTTGTTCTTGTAGGTTTCTTGCGAGTCCCACAGAGGTTGTTCCCTCCTGGACCCACAGGACAGAAATGAATTCATTATGTCCATTGGTGCCTTTGGGCATTTGAGCTTAAGTTTCTTGCAGAATCTCAGTTTAAGTCCAGTAAAATTTACTTTAAATGTGTACCATATGGAAGGGCAAAAATGATACTTTCTCACTGTTTATATCATACCATGTAATGTATAGGGCTCCTTCAGACAGATTATCTCATTTAGTATAGGAATTCACTTGAAAACTTGCAAAAATAGAGCCACTGATAGAGCTTCAGTGAAATTTTTGCCATGGTTTAGGTGTGGGTTTAGTGTCCCCCGAGAGTTCATTGTGATGGCACTGAACAGCACTGTTGGGAGGTGCTGCAGCCTTTAGGAGGTAGGGCCCTGTGAGAGGTCCTTAGCACAGGGCAGTGTAAGGTGCTTCTCAAATGACCTCTTTGGGAGTTCTCATACAAGCTCTTTGGTAATTCTCTTGAGAGAGTCGTTAGGAAAAGAGAAAACTTGGCCCCACCCATCCTCTTTGTCTCTGCTCCTGTTCCAGATGCGATACCAGGCCATACTATCATCCCCTGCCTCCAGATGCCAAACAAACCTGGCCCTCACCTGACTTTGGACTTCGATCCCCCAAATGGTGAGCCAAAGAAACTATTCTCTTTGTTAAGTTAGCTGCCTCAGTTACTTGGTTGTAGTAATGCCATGCTGACTAATATAATCTTTTATTATCTTTGATTTATTTACTTTAAAGGCTTATAGGAGACCCAAACTAAGTGAAGTGTGTTGGTTCATCTGCACCTGAAATAAAACCCAAAGACTTTGAGACACTTGGGCTACCTGATGGTAACAGCTGTGTTCATTTTATACACCTGCCTATCCTTAGCACCTAGAGTTTCTGGTTTATTGTAGGTGTATGGCAAATATTTCTCGATGAAATTATACTCTAGATATACACACATAGTACTCAGACTCATTTTAATCTCTGCCACCATAGTTTCAGATACGTTCTTCTAACATTTAAAGTGATTAGAAATTGGATAAGAGTCTGTTTATAACCTTGGCAAATCCCCAAACCTTCATAAAGTGGGTAAAAAGTCCAGAGATGACTAGGTTTGGGTGGGTTTGTTCTGTGGTGAGTGGTTCTTGGGTGGGCGAGAGAGGTAGTTGTCAACAGGAGCATGTGTTTTTCACTGGAATTTGTTGCAGGAAGTGGGAAGTCCTGGTTCCTGGGCCTCTGGCTAATGCTGCACTAGAAGGAATGGGGCAGGGTTAAAATAACACATGCTGTCTCTCTCTGTCAAGAGCTGCCATGAATCACTGCTTTTATTGGGAAGAAATTGCTTAGTAATATGAAGACTTTGATATAAAAATGACCACTGCAGCGCAGAGATGTATGAAATAAAGAGCTTGGTAGCATTTCTAGATCCATTTGACAACAATTATGCTGCAGATGAAATCAGAAATGTTTTTCTCCATTATATGTACCAAGAACAATGTGACTTGGGTGACAGGGACTCTATGAAACCATTTAGAAAATGTAACAAGGCCTTGACAAGCAGAAAAACACGATTTCCAATACTGTGGAGCTGTTTCTAAACAGTATTAACTAGAATAGCATTGTCCTGATTACCTGTGATAAAAATCCAGGGCAGTAAGACATCCTTGAAAATTAGTTATTCTTTGTTGAAATCAGTATGCCAATCTTGTGACAGTACATACAGTGCCTTTAGTGTTTTTATGGATAAATGCATGAAGTAAGAAAATTCACATACATTTCAAAAATGAAAGAAAGGAAAAGAAAATGATGGCAATGCTAATGGAGTGGAGGAAGGAGGTGAGGTTACAGAATGCAGATGTAGAGCATATGGATGAGACACTAAGCTCTTAGGAAAGGAAGTCTTGAGGAGATCTGGCTCTCTCCAAGATGTAGAGCTGAAGGTTCAAGGTTGTCCTTCATAGGAATCAAGAACTAGAGAATCTCTAGCTGATGTCTGGGTCACCTTAGTAACCATCTTGAGTTATTTCCCAAGATTGTGCTGACTTCTTCTTAGGTCTCCACTCAAACCGCCACATTTCCAATTACGTAAGCTAACACCTAGGAATGTTTTATTTTATTTTATTTTATTTTATTTCATTTTTTAGACAAGATCTCACTATGCAGTGAAAGTTTTGGCCTTGCACTTGCCTCGAACTCATGGTGATCCTCCTGCCTCAGTCTTCTGAGTACTGGGGTTATAGGCATACACCACCACGCCTGTTTTAGGAATCGTTCTTGATTTTGCCTTTTCCCTTACTTCCCATAACTAATCCATCAGAAATTCTGTAGTTCTATTTCCAAAATAAACTTTGAGAGTATTTATTTGTCCCCCTCTCACTGTCACCCTTGATCCTAAGACATCACCATTTCCTTCCTGACCAACAGCAAGGGAATTCTAATCTCCATTCTAATCACTTTTTTTTTTTTGAGCTTTTGCTTTGCCACATTCTTTTTTTTCACAGCAAAGTGATATTTTAAAGAAGTCAATAAAACAAACTATCTTGTTTAAAACCCTCCGTTGGCTTTTCATAACTCTGAGTGTAGAATGTAAACCCTTGCAGTGCTGGGGCTTATCTCACCCCACTGTTGCAGCACCCACTCTCAATATCCTGTAGCCACAGTGCTTGCTTCTTGTCCCCAGGATGGCCATGGTATTTTCCTGCCTTAGAGCTTTAGTTTGTGCTAGTTCTTGGACATACTTATCTTTCTCCTTCTCTTCCCATCCTCATGTTCCCATCCTACCATATCACATCAAATGTCCCTTTGTGAAGGTCTTATTCTTACATCCTTTCCAAAATCGTCACCATTTATCACATCTCTATTTCCTTTGTGCTGCCTGAGTGCAAGTCCCCTTCCTACCACATGCAAGGACTTGTGGCTTCTTCACTGCTGTCTTCTTATTGCCTAGAACAATGCATGGAACATGTAGCAAGCACTCAGCAATATTGGTTGGTTTAAACAGTTCTTGTTTAGATGCTGTATTAATCAGTTTTGCATTACTATAATAATGAAATAGATGAGGCAGGCTAAGCTAACTTTATAAAGATGAGATTTTTTTGAGTTCCCAGTTTTGGAGGTTGAAAGTCCAAACAGCATGGTGTAGGCTCCGGTGATGACTCCCTTGGCTGTGGATGGCTATGGTAGGAGTGCGTGTAGGAGCAAGAGGTTTATCATCAACCAGGAAGCCAATGACCAATTCAGGAGTTAAGGTGACTCATAATATCTTGACTCATGAGAGGTTAGGAATTTCATCACAGCTACCTCAATCCCTTCTGAGTCAGTTTTGCCAGTGACCTAAGAATCTTCCACTAGACGCCACATCTTATGGGGTCCACCAAGTCCCATATTGTTACATTAGGGATCAAGCTTCCAAAACAGGAAATTTTGGGGCACATTCTCAAACCATATTCAGTCTATAGCAGGTGTCTCTTTGTGTCTTTGGGAACCATTAACCTATTACCTCTCTGTATATTTCATATGGCTCTTACCTTCTCATCACAATCAAGGACTCTCCTACAACTTGAGGTTCATAGAGTTCTTTCTTGCTCTCAATACCAAACCAACTTTCTACAATCAGACTCATGCACGTAGGCATCTAGTCAGGTGTTTGTGGAAATCTCTCTGGTTGTCCAAGGGCTCCAGGTATTGCTGAGTCCCTATAGAGGTAGAGATTGGGGTGAAGCTGCCCTCTTGATGAATTTGCCATTAAATTTTATGCCCACTGTTCACTCTCTACATCCAAAGTAAAGGAACTTTTCAGGAGGTGTGATACATATCTTACAGGCTTTTGAGAAGGAACATTGAGTTTGCATTGCTGTCCTGAAATTAGTTTTAATCAAAAACATTTAGAAGAATTCTTTGGAGGGGGTAAGTAACATGTTCTTGAAGATCTACTACTGTGATACTGTTTTGCTTTTATGTTTGTAGTATTTTAGTTTTGATGGTACTCTAAATAAAATATTCATCTGAGCATATTTGGGATCATCTGAAGAACTAGAATAGAGGACCATGTACAGTCTAGTGCCTTTGCATGCATCTGTGTTCATGACTAACGGATCCTAAGTGAAGGTTAAAGGATGTTAGTTCCCTCTCTGTAGAAATGGAGGCTTTGCAGTTACTGGAGCAAAGCTGTGTTCCTCAACCTCTACTTCCACATGTGTGTGTGTATATTACTCTGTGGTCAGCTCTTTTAGGACCTTGATTACCGCACTGAGACTAAGGCTTAGGGTTTCAGTGGGAAAACACAATGGAATAGTTAAGTGCACCAAGCTCTATCTTTGCCCCTCTTGTGTTTAACAAAGCAGCTTCCCTTTTCTTTTTTGGACACCAGTCTTCTGTCTAATAAGCTTGTTGACTGGAGGGAATTGAAAAACTAGTTTAAAACCTGCTGGTCTAGACCATTCAGTTCCAGGTAAGAATTTCAAATATTATAGGAATTTGTAATGAAAACAGTTGGCTCAGATTTGATGATAGCTTTACTTCCAGAAGCAAAATATGGGAAACTGGCTCCGATTCAGAACCATAAGCACAAGTAAATTTCCATTGAAAGCAAAACACATTTCAATTAGAGCACATTCATATCACAGTAAGATACTGTATGCCTCTCAAGTTGCAGAGAATGGTATAGAATATGTTAAGTACCACAGTGCATTAGAGGCAGAACCAATGCTAGAACTTTAGGTTTTTGACTCTTATTCTAGTAGTCTTTTCATTATTCTGCCTTTTTCTTTCTTCTTCTTTTGGTACTAGGAATCGAACTCAGGGCCTGGCATTTGCCAGGCAGGTGCTGTGCTGCTGAGCTACATCCCCAACCCTATTCTGCCTTTTTCTTACAGCACTTTTTTTTCAAAATTATCTTATAGAAAGAGACTTAAAATTTCTGGAGATATTTTTTCAGTCTGTTTTTAGGAGTCTATGACAAAAACAGAAAGTGTCTTTGAACTGGTATACACACATATTTGAAAATCTCTCAATATTATTTTTTCTTCTCTCTGGTCACAGTATATTCCTTCCTATTTCATTCCTTTTTCCTCAGCAAATGCCTTGGTAAGCCCAAAGTAAGGCTTTTAAAAGATACTCTGTTCCTGAGATGTGATTCCTGCTTGCTGTCTTGATATTTCTGAAACTCTAATCTGAAACACATCCGTATACTTATTCACTATACTTATTCACATGTAGATTCCTTTGTTTCTGTCCTTTTGTCATGTTACCTATGTTACACATGGCTAGAGAATTTACTTACAATAAAGTCTGTGGATGTGCTTCAAATGCTCATAAATCTTATATTCTGACAGCAGGATCTTTTTTTTTTTTTTGCATTTGTAAGATCTCTGCTAACCAGTTTAGCTATAAAAGTTCCTATAGTTTTTATTTTTTTCTTTCCATCCATGAAGACACTAGAAGTTCTTCCTTTCTATGTCTATACTCTTGTAAATTTAGGATAGCGTTTCTCTCCTAGAGACTCAACATTTCTCTTTAATTACTTTACTTCTAATTGCCTCCCTGTCTGGCTCCCTCCTTTCCTTCACTGACACTGCTTTGTGCCAGGGTTTGATTATAGTTTAGCCAAATGCTAAAGATTAGATCAAGTAGCTTCTCATGTCATCTTTTATTTGTGTTGCTGAATGAAGCTTTTATTGTGCTACGTGTGTTACGTGTAGAAGAAACGGCACAGCTTAAATACTCTGCTAAATTTATTCTCTCTCTCTTTTGTTTTTCGACACTTACTTGAGTTTGTGTCTCTGAGTACTCTGAGACTCAGAGAGTCTCTGCTACTCTTGCTGACTGAATCTGGTTTCAAACATCTCCATGGCTGTTGACATCACTGGAAGTGAATTCACTGTTTGGTACCCTCCTGTGAAAGAGCTGGTAACCCAGAACTTCATTTCATTTTCCAAAACACTGTTGCTCTGAATTGTCACTCTGTCTGAATGCTTCCCAACTCATAGGAAGTTAGCAATTGTACCCCTAGAACCAAATAGACTACCGTGCTTGTTTCTCTCATGTATGTAGGTCACAGAAAAAGATAAACAACTTGGTGCTTTCTCTCTTGATGAGAAAGTAGGTTACTCTGGTTCCATGGAGAAGACTGTCTTCTCATTTTTTTGTTGTGATGCTGCTGCACACGAGGATCATATCCGGTGTATCTAGCTAGACAGGGGCTAGTCCTTGCGGCGTTGGCATTTATTTATTTTCCGAATACCTCACAGGTAAATGAAGCATTTGACTGTCATACCTGAAGCTTTATTTTACTTTAGTATATACATATCTAAGGAGTATTAAGAGATTAAATAGAAAGGCACATCCTGTTGTCCCATGGTAACAGCTAGATGTATAGGCTTCCAAATATATTTACATATACAGGCCCATTTACAGAATCTTAAAAATACCAACACATTCTACATATTCCTCTGTAATTTTTTTTTTGCTACTTAAGATGACATAGTCTCCCCAGGCAAGTAAACATTTATCTTACTCTTTTTAATAGCTACGTAATAGTCTACAGTCTGTATACATCATCATTTATTTAACTGTTGCCCTATTGCTGGACATTAAGATTATTTGTGATTTTTCACCACTAAAATATTTTATAACATGACAATGTCATAATATGCATGTATCTTTTCATTGTGATGCTTTTATTGCCTTAGGTTGGACACCCCCAAGGGCAACTACTCGGTCAAGTTGTACATGTTTTTTATTATATCAGATATTGCCCCACACTTTACTAACCATGCTTATCACGTTTCCATCAGCCATACTGTAGCAGAGTGTATATTTTTCTGCATTCTTGTAAACACTGAATATGTTTATAGGCCTGGATATTTTTGTAGACCAAACTGATGATTAAAAATAAGTATCAGGTTTTAGTTTCTATTTTCCTTTGTCTCCTGATAAGGTCAATACCTTCTTTTTGTTGGTTGGTTTGTTAATTTTTATGGTCATTTGGGTTTCCTCTCTTATTCATATCCTGTTTAGAGCCTTTGCCAGGTCTTATTTCAAGTTGTTTTTCTTTTTCAAATATGTAATGGTTTATATTTTAGCACTAGTAATCTATTTGTGTGTGTTTTCAATAAACTTCTAATGTTAGAACAATTGAAATTTATAGAGCCATTGTGAAATAGCACAGTGAGTTTACATACTATCCCCTTCTTTCTCACAAGCCTGTACATTTTCTCCTCTTAACATTTTAAATTAGCAAGAATACATTTGTCATAATTAATGGACTAACATGCTGTATTATTAACTAAAGTCCATATTATACTGATACTCCCAGAGGTTCTTTATAACATCTTTGCTCTGCTCCATGATACCCTACAGGAGACCACATTACATTTCATTGTCTTCTGTGCTCCAACAGTGTCTCAGACTTTCCTTGTTTTTGATGATCTTTGAGAAGCACTCATCAGATACTTTATAGAATGGGATTTTCTGATTTTCTTTTTTCCCTTCATAATTAGCTTGGGGTTATGGGTATTTGGGAGAAAGAGCACAGAGTTAATGTGCCAATTAGGTCATGTCAAAGGTACATTCTGTGAGCACATTTTATTATTATTGGTGGTGATCTTAATCACCCCGCTGAATTTGTGTTTATGTTTCTCAACTGTAAGTTTTCACTATGCTTCCACACTTCGTGTAGCCTAGGCAGTGGAGAGCTATGTTCAGCTTCCTTTGATGGTGCAATATTTATGTGAATAATTTGTAATTCTTCTGCCAGGGAAGTTAGTTTCTTCTTCCCTATTTATATAGTTTTTCAATTACTTATTTATGTCAATGTGGATTCATGGATGTTAAGTTTATATTTTGGGTTATTATCTGATACTATTTTAGTTTGATTGCTGCCCAAATGTTCCATTTACCCAATTATAAGACTCTTTTAGTTGGCTCTTGTGCTTCTTTGACGTATACCCTATCATAGTGCTTTTTTATGCTTTTTTTTTTTTTAAAAAAGCATTTCTTCAATTTCTGAGGTAGCAATATACTCCAGGCTTATCTTGTATCTTTCCTGCCCTAGTTGTAGAATCAGCCATTTCTCCAAGGAGCCCTGGTTCTTTTTATTGGAAATTATATTAGAAAAAAATCTGAACACACTGTTGGTATGCTTGTTGCTCTGGGAATGTCACAGCTTCAAGGACCTCCAAGTTAACACGGAAAGGAAATATGTACATATTCATACATGGATACATTTTCTATATGTAGCCATCTGTGTCTATATTATGCTGAACATAAATTCTTACTGATGCCTCCAACTCTAATCCAGTATCACATGAACAATTTCAATCTCTCTTCTTGCTTATCTGTAACCTCCCACTCTGACAATGAAAAACCTGGGTCTCCCAACTGTCACTCATTTTCTTAATCTTTTCATCGTCTATAGCAGCATCAGAATTGCTAACCCCTACTCCCAGGGAGATAGCTTTGTCCACAACGGTCCGGTATGTATGACAGCTTTTTTTCCTTTTAATCTTTCGGATTTGGCTCATTTTCATTTGTTTAGATCAGCACCTGTTGTCTCTACTCTCTCCTGTGACATTGTTTCCCACGTGGTTACACAGTTTTGTCGCACTCTGCATTCAATCCAGTGGTCCCAGGACCTCATGAATTTTTTTTTTTTTTGTAATGCAAGGTTCACTTTTTGCACTGTAAAAGGCTGTAAATTTTGACAACTTTATAGTGTCATGTATCTACCATTTTAGTGACATAGAATAGTTGCAGTGGCCTAAAATTTTCCTGGTATTTCAATTATTCAATCTTCCTCCATCCCTCTCACATAACTGTGAATCTTTTTATTGTCTCACTACTTTTAGATTTTACAGAATGTGATGTAGTAATTGGAATTGTAGAGAAATTAGCATTTTCAGTCAGGTTACTTTCACTCAGCAAAGTGTATATAAGATTAATGAATATCTTTTATGGTTTTATAGTTCCCATCATTTTTTGCTGTATAATATTGCATTATGTGGGTAGACATTACTTACTGAAGAATTTCTTACTTACTTCCAGTTTTTGGTGGCTAGAAATCCAATTGCTATAAGCACTCCTGTGCAGTTTTTTGCGTGCAGACATTTACATTAGGTAAATGCCTATCAGTACAATTATTGTATCATATGATAAAACTTATTTAACTTTGTAAAAATCTGTCAAAATGTCTTGCGCAGTGGTTGGACCCACCAACAATGAATGCTTTGAGGGAACAAATTATAAAGATAAGAACAGAAATTATTGCAGTGGAGACTAAAAAATGATACAAAGAGTTAATGAATTGAAAAATTGGTTCTTTGAAAGATTAAATAAAATCGACAAACTCTTAGCCAACCTTATCAAAAAAAAAAAAATTAAAGACTCAAATCCCTGTAACTAGGAATGAAAAGGTTGAAATCACAACAGATCCTGAAGAAATCCAAAAGATCATCTATACCTACTTCAAGAACTTGGGTTTTAACATTATGGAAAATACAGAAGAAATGGACAGATTCCTAGATACACAAGCATTACCAAAGCTGAATCAAGAAGATATAAAAATTTTAAATAAACCAGTATCAGTCAGTGAAATTGAGGGTGTAATTAAAAACCTACCAACAAAGAGAAGACAGATTCAGTGCTGAATTCTACAAGAAATTTAGAGAAGACCTAATACCACTACTTCTGAAACTCTTTAATGAAACTGAAAGGGAAACAATACTCCCAAATTCATTCTTGGAAGCAAGCATGACCCTGATACCAAAACCAGAGAAGGACCCACCCAAAAAAGAGAACTGCAGGCCAATCTCCCTCATGAACATAGATGTGAAAATCTTCAATAAGATATTGGCAAACAGAATGCAGCAAATCAAGAAGATTATACACTATGACTAAGTGGGATTCATTCCAGGAATGCAGGGATGGTTCAACATATGCAAATCAATAAATATAATGCAACATATTAACAGTGCCAAGGACAAAAACTATATGATCATCTCAATAGATGCAGAAAAAACATTTTATGAAGTCCAACACCCATTCATGATAAAAACTTTACAGAAAATTACAATAGGTGGTCTTTATTTCAATCTGATAAAAGTTATCGTTGACAAACCAATAGCTAACATCAGACTAAATGGACAAAAACTGAAAGCTTCCATGCTAAAATCAGGAACAAGACAAAGATGTCCACTGTCACCACTCTTATTCAATATCGTATTGGAGACATTAGCCAGAGCAATTAGACAAGACAAACTAAAAGGAATAAGGATAGGAAAGGAAGAAGTTAAATGATCATTATTGGTGGATGACAAGTATTCTTTTTTCTTTTTGTATGGGGAATCAAATTTGGGACCTTGCACTTGCTAGGTGGGCACTTGTACTGCTGACCTATATTCCTGGCCTGACAATTATTCTTGTGGATATAAGGCAGTATCTTGTTTTATTTTACAATTCCTTAGTAACAAATTATGCCCAACATCTTTTCATATATTTGCCATCTGAATATCATCTTCTGAGATATATGTTAAAATCTTTTTTCTATTTTCAGTTGCTCTGTTTTTTTTTTTTTTTGGTTTTTCTCTGGTACCGGGAACCAAACTCACGACCTTGCGCTTGCCAGGCAGGCGCTTTTACCACTGAGCTAAATCCCCAGCCCCAGTTGCTCTGTTTTTTTATTGTTGATTTTTAAGAGTTTTTGAAAAATAATTTTGTATAAACATCTTTCATTGGATACGCATTTTGCAAATTTTTTCTCCAAGTGTGTGTTATATTTCATTCTCTTAACAGTGTCTTTTACTGAGCAGAAATTTTAAAGTTTAATTCCAAATTATGAATTTAGCCTTTCATGGATTGTGTTTTTGGTGTTGTAAACCAGGCAGCATTAGAACCAAGAACACAGAAATTTTTTTCAGTATTTTTAGAATTTTCATAGTTTTGCATTTTACATTTAAGTCTGTGATCTATTTTGAGTTAATTTTTAGGAAACTATTAGGTATGAATATTAAGGGTTTTTTTGCATATGAACATCCAGTTGTTCTAATACTACTTATGGAAAATACTTTTTTCCATTGAACTGCCTTTGCTGTATCTTCAAATGATTATATTTGTGTGAGTTTATGTTTGCATGCTTTTCTGTTCCACTGTATTATTTTGCCAATACCACATTGTCATGATCACTATCACTTTATACTAAGGATTGAAATTTGGTAATTTGAGCCCTGTAACTTTCTTCTTCTTTAATATTGTGTTAGCAATTATGGGTATTTTGTCATCTCATATATGCTTTAGAATCCATTTTTCAATATGTATGAAATAGATTTCTGGAATTTTGGTTGGGATTACGTTGATGTTCTAGGCCAACTTGGGAAGAACTGAGATCTTAATGTTGAGTGTTTTAATTTACAAATGCAGAATATTTGTCTATTTATTCAGATTTTAAAAGTTTCTTTCATCAGAGTTTTATATTTTTCCACATATTTGCCTTTTATACACATATATATGTGTATTTTCTTTACAGCTCCAAATTGCAGTTGTTCATTGTTGGTCTACAGAGAAGTAATTGACATGGTGGTATCAAGCATGGTATCCTGTGATTCTGGCGTACTTGCTCATTTGCTTCCGGAGGTTTTTGTTGTTTCTGTTTCTTTGTGATTTTCCACACAGAAAATCATGGAATCTGCAAATAAAGACAATCTTATTTCCTCTTTTCCAGTCTGTTTATCTCTTGTGTCCTTTTGTTGTATTATTGCACTAGCTAGAACTCCTAGTACAAAGATGAATAGGAGTGGCCTGAAGTGCATTTTTTTTTCTTAATCTAAGAGTGGAAGCAACCAGCTTCTTATTTGTAGGCAAAAGCTATAGATCTTTTGATTTTTAAAAATCAATTAGAGAAAGTTTCTCTTTATTCCTAGTTTGCTACTTGTTATAGTTTGTAAATATTATCCCTTTTGTATAATTTTTCTTAATATTTTGATATTCAATTTCTTGCTGTATACAAATTTTATGCTTGCTTATTTTAATAATCTCCATTTGCTAATATCTTCCTATGTAATGTTTCAGATAAACTTCAAGATTCTTTGTGTTCTCTTTTGTTCTCCTATCTGTAAGACTTTTTACTACCTTTAGTGTTTTATGAACTTAGGAATCAGATTTTTGTGGGTTCATTTCCTAGATCTCTACTTAAAAAATATTTAAACTTTTCTGACCCTCAATTTCCATATATATATATATATATATACATATATATATATATATGCCCAACAAGTGGTTACTATCATCTTTATTTTTTATGGAGAAAGTATATGTACATAAATATATGTTCTGGAAAGCATTAAGATTATACAGGGTAGCTTTGTGGCATATCTGAGGGACAGAAGTAACCAGAATGTACATCTGTTTATGCAACATTTGCTCTGTAAGCAGAGAAATATCTTTTTCATATTCTAGGGAGAGCCATGTTAAATCACTGTTAAAAATAAGTAATCCCCTGATAATTATTAGTCTTACCCTGAACAACATAAAGGGTATTAAATTTTTCTTGTAGGAAAGCTGAAGGGTGTGTGTATAAACTTTTATTAGACATGAATACAATGTGGTTATAAACTGGAAATTTGATTGCTTCAATGCTTTATAGCAATTATAAGCCAATGGAAGGAATGCTATTAAAGAGTTACTAGAGTGCAAAAGAGAATAGTTAGTGTAGTATTATTGCATTATTGACATTCAAATGGAGTTTGCAGTTCAGCATGCAGTATTGGCTATATAGAAGATGTCGATGACTGCTGTATCTTTGTCCCAGTAGGTTTTTGTATTTCTTAGATTGACATCACAAATTAGAAACCACTTGGCTAGAAATGGCTAGGGTTTTGCTGGGAAGAGGATTTAATTGGGAATGTGCTCTTGGAATTTCTGAATGTGAAGCAGTATGTTTGTTGAAAATACACCAAGAATCCTGAAAATAATTTGTGCTAAACACATAAAACCAGCATGGGTCCTGCATTAGTGTTTGAGTTGTTTGGGTGCTAGGAGCCCATTGTTACCCTTGCCTTAAATTGCTTAACTTTTCTTGGTTTCTCTAGATATAAAACTAATCATACTTTCCATTATTTATGTTACAGAATGTTTTGAGAACAGAACAGAATAACGTGGGTCTGACATTCTTCATTTGTTTTCCATTACATATAGGCCAAAATCCAAATTCCTCAGTAATCTCATAGTGGCTGAAAGTACAGGTTTTGGAATCAGATGGATGACATGTATCCAGATTCTCACTCTGCCCTTCACAGCCATGGCCTCAGACTTTGTCTCTACAATACTAAGTTTCAATTTCTTCATCTATGAAATGGAGATAGTGGTAGCCCTTTCCTTGTAATAGTTGGGTGGAAATTAAATTGGGTAATGTATGTGCAGTGCAAACAGCACTTAGTGCACTTTATTTGTTCATTAGATGATAACAGCAGACTTTGAGGCCTTTGCTATCCCTTTTTTACAAGCTTATCTGCCATTGTTACCACCGTAAATTCAACCCTTGTTCATCCACAATACACTACTCTATTAAACTTACTTCACTTAGCTCCCGGCTTTTATCTACCACTGAACAGTGACTTCTTGATATCATGTGAGTTTATTCATAGCTGGGCCTTCTGTAGTTAACACAGAGCAGAACTATGACCACCTGATAAAAGAAAATCATATAGAATTAAACTAATATAGAGAAAATCATGAATATAAAATAATTGGTCAGATAAATATATAATTCATTGCATTATTGTTTCAGCGAGTGAAAATCCTGTAAGGGTAAGAGATATTCCACTATGGGCCAAATTAATTATATAGACCTGTTTTGTCTGGTTTCTTGAAGCTAAAATTAGTAACAAGGATCTACAACAAAAGCCTGAACTTCTGGGGGTTTTTGACAAGGCTGGAGATCTAGCAACACTAAACTACCATTGCTGCGTAGAAATGGTTGGTGTTCTCCAGTTAGATTCATTCTTCACTCAATGATAAGGAACACATATTCTTGGTCCATAATAGTGTTTCTTTATGTGGTCACCTACAGAAAATTTATCCCCCCTCCAAATGATTGAGAACATAAGTTGAGAGCAGAGAAGACCACTGTGCCCTTGCTAATTCCCAAGTAGATGGTATAACTGATCTACCAGAAGGACCAAAAACAGATACCCAAAACACATCCCAGTTTGCTTTACTGAATGTTTTAAAACATTTTTGATCTTGATAAATTCTGTTCCTCTCTTACAGTGTGCAAGCTGGCTATTGAAAATCCTACCCTGAACTGCCATTGCTGGTTTTGTTTTGTGATTTTTGAGAAGCCCTATGGTTTGTGAAGAAGAATTTGACTTATTGCATCTCCTTAATTTGGTCAATGTGCATACTTCAATTGACTATATTGTATTCTGTTTTGAACTGGAATTGTGCACATGCAGATTGTTTATATTGACTAAATCAAGCATAAAATTGCCACTCATTTTACTCTGTGTTTTACAGAGACAGCTTCAATGGCAGATTAAGCAAAGAGACAATATTTTTCTCAAGGCAATGTGTGGGAATTTGAAGTTGTTATCATTGAGATTCTTAAAACCTGTAAATGTTAAATTATAGTAGGTTGGTTCTTCCTGCTTTTACTTGTCATTGAATATATTTTCTTTCCCTGAGGCCCTAACTTAGCTTTTAACATTATGTCTTTTGGAAAAGATAGGGTATAAGTGCAGCAGGAAAATATTGAAAAATTTACTTAAGGAAATTTTGTATCATTTAGCTCAAGTGTGGGAACAAACATGATTTCTGTGAGACTTGGCAACTTTCTATCCTTCTTTCAAAACAAAGTACATCCAAAACACCTTCATGAGTCATGTACTAATTGGCCCTATTTCCTAGTTCTTGTGTTATTACATAATCTTATCCAGTTAGACATTAAAACGGAAGCCCATTTCAAAGAGGCTAAAGAGGAGATTAAGTACAGACCTTAAAATGTGACCCTCTAGTGCTACTCACTAGATTCTTCGGAATATCAGTCAACATCACAATGTTAGAATTTCAGTAAGGGATAATGGTTTTCTTTCCCCCATCTTCAACTTAATGATATTTTAACAACTTAAAAGTAAATAACTATAAAAGTACATAATATAATTCAACAAATACAGTAAGAAATAATTAGGTATCATAAAAGTACATAATATAATTCAACAAATACAGTAAGAAATAATTAGGTATCAAATAATTAGGTATCATCAGGGTTTACAAGGAAATGGATTTAATATAGGACACATAATTTATAAGATTTTTAAAATAATATTCACTTGAAGAGACAGATTCAAAAGAGTGCAGGAACTCTGTCCACACACTAGAGACCCAAAGAGTCCAGCTGAGGGCCTGAATCCTATGGCAATATCCTGCACGAGTCCAAGAGCTGAAGATCTAGAGCCCATGGCAATATCTTCCATGAGTCCAGCTGGAGACCTAGAGCCCACGACAATGTGTCAAGCGAATCATTAATCAAGAATCTGCACTGGGAAAGCCCAGAGGTCAGTGGTGGAAGCTAGAAAGTCTGCACCAGTGGCCTGAGGGACCTGTGCCAGCAGGCAGAGGGATCTGCACTAGAGCCAGGAAGTGACACTTGAGGTAAGGACCATAGCTCCCCCAAAGAGAACCACATCCATCCTCAGAGATAGCAAGAACCTGAGCTCCTCTGATGGTAAGAACAGCTGAGTTCATAACAGGAAAACTAGCACGACAGCCTTCTCTAAGAGAATCAGCAGCACACCATCTTACCTTCCAGTTCTGCTTTTATGCTGTTGACAACAATCCTCAGATGGGCCTTCCACACCCAGAACCACACTGATTCAGTTCAGCTGGATATTTCAAGTCGACCAGTAGTTAATCCACCACAGAGATGTAATATTTACAAGAGAATATAAGAACAGAGTGACTCAATTTTTATCCCCACATGACTCAACCATATGCATGTTCTTATGTAAGCAGTAACATACTATGTTGACTTCTTCCTGACTTGTGAAATTGGCTTGCTAGATTAACTTAAGCTCCATCCAGATGAGAACAGTACTGCTCAGGCATGTACCTTTAACCACCTTTAATATGTGGTTAAAATCTTTGTGAAGCCTTCTCCAATATACTCCTCATTCTAACCCCTGGTCCTGTTGGATTTGCTCTCTGCTTGGTGATAGCACTTAGCCTATCTTATAGAATCTCTGACTCAAAGTGGCATTTTTCATTTTCCTATGGGTCTGTCCCTAAATAGAGTGCCTTGAGGGCAAGATGCAACTTTTTCATCCTTTTTCTCCATGGTAGGGAAGAATACCTGGTCCTCAGATGCTAGCTCAATATGTAATTATTGAATAGGCGAGTCTGTGAATTAGCAGTGGAGCTTGGATAACCATTTACTTTAATAAGCCTCTATTATTTTAGCTCTACAGACATCAGAGTTTTCCATCTGTGAAATGAGGATTTGGACCAGTTAGTAACAAAATGTTCCCTGACAGCTGTAAAATTTGACTCTTTGATTTTTATGTATTGTGAAACATGGCAAATACACATAAAGTATTTATTGGACCTTTGTTTGAATGATATGGGAAAACAGATTCTAAGTTTGACTTGTTAAAGTATTATTGTGTAGTTTTCATGTATTGGTATATTTATACTTATTTGTATTTCAGAAAATATCACTAAATTATTGCAAATAATTAGGAACCAGATATTGAGGGAAGTATTTATTACTACAGATATACTTGGTAGCATAGACTCTGAGGATTAGGGCAAGATCAAAAACCTGCATGAAATTAAATAATATAAAGAAATCAAAACAGTAAAATGCACTAGCTGTCTTAATGCCCAGAAAACACCAAATCTTCCTATTAGCATATAACTTGTTTTAGCTGCATTCATGTATTTTGGTAGAAATTTTAATACTTGAATATTATCACCAAGAATTTTGGTGTGTTAGCTTCAAAAGGCTCAACAGTTATTTATCACTTCTTAAATCTAGAATTTACTAAAAGGAAAGGAAGAATGGATGAGGACCATGTAGGGTATTTTAGAGGAGAAAGAGAAAGATCTAGCCAATAGTGGGGAATGGTTATAGGAACTTCAAGAAGAAAATGTATCTTTAAAGGTTCATGTTCAAGAAGTAGCACAATGTAACCCTATGGGACTCATGTTCTGCATCACGACTTGAAGAACTTGAAGTTGTACTGAAAGAAAAGGAAAAGGAAATGAAGATAGTAGAAGCTATGGTAAAAGAGAGGGAGAGTGATCTTTCAAGCAAAACAAAACTGCTACAGGAGGCACAAGATGGAAACAAATTATTTAAATCCTAGTTTGAGCAGCTTAAGTGATAGAACTACCCACAGCCATCTTCTTTTCCCTTTCATGAAGAATAACTAAAATAACTGGTCTCTAGAATGAAATGGAGAAAAAAATAACTGGTCTCTAGAATGAATTTTAAAGAAAAGAAAAAGAAAAGAATTTTGATATATTAAAAATTGCAGGTAGATTGTTCCTTGTATATGGTATTGACTTTTTCTTGTGACAAGACGACCCCTCTTATTATGATAAGACTATTGATTTCATTTTTGAGAAAGATCTAAAAGACTGGGCAGGAAGGAGTATAAGATCTTTCCTTCTTCAAGGTCCTTTTAAGGTGCTGCAAGTCTTGTCTCTCTTCTTTCCCGACTTAACTTGCCTTGGAGAGCTCAAAGCAGCAGGGCCTGTTTAGCTGCTGGTACCAGTACTTACAAGTGCTCACCAAGATTTATATCCCAGTTGCTTATTCATCAGAACTACTGTTTAGAAAGCACCTTTGAGACGTTTAGTGTTGCCTGTTCATGGAGGTAATCACATTAGAGAGTCTTTGTTATCTTTCCTAACCTTTACTGTGGCTCCTTTTCCTTCTTCCTTTGCTATGAGCTTCATGTGTTTGTTCATTCATGAATTCACACTGGACACTTCTTATATATCAAACATTATGTTGGATTTTCAAGATAGGGAGACACAGATATTTCTTCATCCTCTAAAACTCATTGCCAGACGTCATTTTTGCAAGGGCATGAACCCTTTGTAAGATTGGTCCTTTGCTAATTGTGGCATTGGGACATATACTTATAATTTGAATTTTTAGTTTTTGACTTAATTTTAAGTAACTGATTCCTAAATTCATTAGATATCTGTGAAAATCAACTTGCTTTAGCCATCAGATAGTAGATACGGTATCTTAGAATGAGTTCATTTTTCATTTCTTGTGTCTATTTTCCAAAAGGAAATTTATAACTGGGGTAACTCATTTATAACTTTACACTAATGACCAGGTTTCTAATCTTGTTTAATTATTGCACTTGAGAATAGATATGGAAAGGAAGATTTTTATTTAGGTTGCAAATCTGACTCCTCTCTTTGATAGAACTCTATTAAAGCTCTCTCATGAGATTATGTACTTCTCTTTTTCTTTCTCCTAACAGTATGGTTTGAGAGACAAGGGAATTAGGCATCAATTTTACACCCATAAGTAGGGAAATTATGATGAGGTTCAACAATTGAAGGTACAGCAGCAACTTCTGGTTATTGATTTATCTAGATAAAAGGAGAGGGGAATATTAGGAAAGTGGTATTGTAGGAAGCCAGAGGAGTCAGTTTATTTAAGCCAGACATAAATTTTATGTAAATAGAATCCATAAAAATTTGACTTGGACAGTACTTTTCAGAAGCAATGAGAATTAATGTTTTGGTTCTTTCTTGTTTCATATCTTTTCCCATCAAACTCGATGGCTTAAACACCCACCACTTTATTAAACCTCTTAATTCTCTAGGCTGACTGTGTTCAGCAGGATGGTTCTTCTGTTCCACATAAAGTCGTCTGGCGCTGAAGCTATCTGGGAGCTTGATGGGATGCTTACATAATAGACAATTGCTGATGGCTGTCAGTTGTCAACCTTGATTCTTCTAGTAACCTCCTATGCTGTTCCTTATGGCTGCTTAGGCATCTTCACATCATGGTGGCTGGACTTTAAGAAGCAGGGTGGTGGAAGGTGCTAGCTTCTTTAAAACCTTATCTAGTAAATAGTGAAACTTCACTTCTGCTATATTTTGTTGCTCAAAGCAGATATAAGGCAAACATATTCAAGGGGATGGAGAGGGTCTATTTCTTAGCTGAGGGACTGACAAAGACGTTGTAGTTATTTCTAATTTATTGTAGTATAGCTCTGTGTAATTAATTGGTGTAAAAGCTGATTCCTGTGAAAAATAGAACAGCAGAAAAAGACCAAGAATTTGAGTATACGTTCTTTCCTGAGTGTCTGCACTGTAAGTAAAGAAATTTGGTGTATGGCAGTCACATTCAGGTGGGTTCAAGGGAAGGTTACCTTAGACCAGTGATTCTCATACTTGAGTGTTCCTCAGAATTACCAGGAGGGTTTGTTAAAACAAATATTTCTAGACATGGCTTCCAAGGTTTCTGATTCAGCAGGCCATAAGTGAGCCCTGGGTTTTTACATTTCTTTCTTTTTTTTTTCCCAGTATCAGGAATGGAACTCATGACCCAGCGCTTGCCAGGCAGGTGCTGTGCCACTGAGCTAAATCCCCAGCCCCTTACATTTCTAATAGATCCCAGGATGACACTAATACTACTGGTCTTGGGAACTGTACTTTGACAACCTCTGCCTCAGTCTGGTGCAGGACCAGAAACAATGAGAAAATTTTTATTCTATTTTATTTTAAAGTGAATAGTAAGAAAAAGAACAATAGCAAGATACCCACATCACAGACAAAAACAAAACAAAGTGAAAACATTAAAAATGATACAGGATTTCAAAAAACAATGATAGGAATTAAAAATTATATTACACATTGTTATCTTCAATGAAGTTGCTCAGATTATCAGATGTAAGAATGCAAGATGGATCAAACCATTACAGAGAATAAAAATAATAATTAAAAAAGGTTAGAGATGATACAGAGTTTCACTAGACAAGATGGTAGGGAGAAAATTTTGTAAAAAGTGGAAAAGGGACAGTATTATTTTTCCTCCAGTAGTTGTATTTTAAAGGACCACTTGAGACCATAATATTCAGTGAAACAAATAAGAAACACAAGCTTAAATATCAAGTGGTTTCCTCTTATGAGAAACCCACAGTATAAAGGACAAAATAAAATATAGATAATACAAAATAGGGAGACAGATCTTTTGCAAATGGGAAGAGGACCAAGAGATGGAGAGGGGGATGGGAGGGTTAAAAAAAGAATTGAGGTGTGATACGTCCATGTACTAACTCCCCATGAGAAATGTGATCTCTATATACTGTAGGCATGTACTAATAAAAAAGAAAAACTGAAAATTCCTTTAAAGTTTTAGGCCATAACCAACACATTGACATGGCTAACTAGTGGTGCACATCTGTACTTCCAGTACTCTGGGAGGCTGAGGCAGGAGAAGTACAAGTTCAAGGCCAGCCTGGGCTATGTAGCGAGTTTGAGGTCAAGGTGGATCATAGTGACATTGTCTCAAAAAACTAAAACAAAACAAAAGGAAAACACCCCCTCACACACATGAACGTAGGGCCTCCGTGTTTGTCAGGAAAATAAATAAATGCTAGAGCTGTATCATCAGGCCCTGAAATATCATTAGCTTAGGCTAGCAAAAGTTTATTCTGACTTATGTAAAGTTCAGTGTGAATCAGTGGCTTTGCTCTCTATGGCATCGCATAATCAATGTTGCTGAGGCAAGGGAAGAAAGGAGAGGGAAACAAGACATACCAGCTCTGAACTGCCTCTCCTTGGCAGTGATACAGATTACTTTCTCTCTGAGTTCATTGGTCAAAATCAGTCACATGACCCCAATCAAAAGGCAAAAGAAGCTACATCATGTAGGCAAGCATATGGATAGTAAGTCCTGTCTCTACCACAGTACCAGCTAACTTTACTGCCATAATTCTGTGACTAGGAACTGCTGGAATGAAAGCACTTCGTAAACATTCAGAACTATATATATATATAGTTATTTAAATATTATTGTTATTACTTCAAAAATATTTGTCTTCTATGACTAATTTATGCGTATATTTCTAATTTTCTATGTGGCATTAAACTAGGTGCCAAATGACATCACTATCTCAAAAGAAAACCTGCAGTGTTTTTATACCATGTTACAAATAACTTTGTAAGCCCTTGTCATCAGATCATTTTAGTTCTTCTGTGAAAGGTGATTGAATAAGACACCATCTCATTTTCTTTGTTGATTTTGCTAACCACACAATTCTTTACATAATTGTTGAAGTGATTACTTCTGCTGGGGCAGTCTGGACAGCCAGTGCCAAGTGGTGACAGGGAATTATCAGGTCTTTGAAACCATTTAGTGGACATTCTCAAAAATAAAGACATAAAGTTATTTTTATCTCAGCTACATAAATCCCACTGTCAGCTCAGTCTTAGAAGAGGTGATACAGAAAGTTATCAGTGAGAAATAAAGATGATTTTCATTCCTTTCTTCATCAGATTCCTTCTTACCGCTCTTGTCTTCCTTTGTCTGAAATTGTTTTTTATGGTGCCTTCATAAAAATTGACAGTCATGAGCAGGGCTATTGATCAAGTAGAAACTCTGTAATCATGGGAAATGAGCTTTTGGTTTTCCTCTGCTCATAAGAAGATCATTTGACAGCTAAAACCTTAGGATCGCGGTATACACTCAGTTGCATCAGCTTCGAGCCAGATTTCCATTTTAATTTTGTCTCTTGAATTCTGCAGGTCTAATCAACACCTTTAATGTGCTGAAACAACATGATGGTGAGGTGTTTCTGCAGAAACATGTTTGACTGGTAGCAGTCACCTAACTTTGGTAAACTAAAATGCTGTATGTCACGATTATTAGAAAGCTTCTGAGTTATGTACTTTGATGCCTTAGCTATATGGTCTCAGTTTACATTTAGAACACTTACAGAATTTATCCCTAACATTTTTGGTGGTTAACCAGATAGGCAGCTTCTTTAGATAAGTAAGAGATCAACATTATTTTCCCCACTGAGCAGATGAAGAAACTGTGACAATTTTATGACTAGCCCTATGCGTCCTGATGAGTCAGGTGGAGAATTAGGATTAAACTTCATTTTATATGTTTAGACCAAAGCACATTGTGTAACTCTGCTGTTAAATCCTTAAAGGCAGGAACACTCTTAATTTAAATGTTTGCCAGAACAACAGAATGATGTGTAATTATAAAATCTGGAGACTATTTCTCTGATCCAGCTTGGATGTATGACTGCAGTTCCTGGGCTGAGTGAAGAAATGCTTGCACGTAAATTGAAGGCTTCCATCAGGATGGAATAGAGGGAACAAGAGGGCAGAGTTGGAAGAACTAGACTGCAGGGAGAGCTGTATGACCTTGGTCATTTCACCTACCCTCTCAAGAGCCTCAGCATCTGCTTTGAAGTGTAAGGCACCAGAGAAGACATTCCCTAAGGTGCCAATTTCTATGGCAAAATTCCTAGACTTTTATGTTTGGGTCTTTTTTTATTTTAAAAATAAAAGGAGGAAAACATTAACAGACAGACAACCTTTTACAAGATAGCAAAAGAACAGTACAGACAATACAGAGTTACAAACAAAGTGGTAGGAAATTAACAATGCTTGTTGTGTTACATATTCATATCTTCAAAGTGGTTTCTCATGAAAACAGATAGAGACATGTAATATGGATCAATCAAGGACTTATTGACAGTTTCTTTCAGCAAAGAAATAGAAGACAGTAGAACAACTATGTTAACTATCCTGTATATACACACATACAAAATTTTTTCCTTCTTTCCTTTCTCTTTTTCCACATCCCAGTTGCCCTTTACCCTTGAGTACTTTCCTGTCATTTCACAATGTCTTATCATACCTCCTAGTTTAAATTAACTCTTTCAGGTTTTACACTAGTGAAACAATGCAGTGCTTGCACATGCAGGCCTGATTTATTTCACTTATGAGTATGGTCTGTAGTTGTGACCATTTACGTATAAATGTCTTGAGTTTATCTTTCTTTATAGCTGAGTAATATTCCATTGTATAAAAGTACCACAATTTTCTTTTCCAATCCTCGGTGGATGGACATTTGGGTTTCTTCCACAATTTAACAATTACAAATTGTGCTGCTGTGAACTGGTGAAACCACTGTGGAAATCAGTTTGGAGATTCCTCAGCAAACTAGGTCTAGAGGTCCCATTCAACCCAGCTATTCCCCTTCTGGGTATTTGCCCAGAAGATCTAAAAACATCATATCACAGCGATATATGTGCACCCATGTTTGGGTCTTGAAGGGTTCTTTACCAGTGAATTTTTGTCTAACTAAAATGTGCATTCTTTTACGGATTTATTTTTCAATGGCAGTTTTTTGAGATGTGGTGTCTTTGGCCCTGCACTGGCATGTGGCAATCTCCTTTCTGTCATCAACCCTGCTAAAGAGCACAGGAAAGAACTGGGAAGGGAAGTTTGTCCATGAGGAGCTAGGGATACAGAACAGGCATAAACTTGTAAAGGAACGTTCTCCCTATAACCCTGCCTCCCATTCTTCCCAAGGCTGGGAGTTGAACTCTAGTCCACCTCCTCCTATCCTACAGTGCCTTATTGATGGATAGAAGAAATTTTTGCACTGGGAGGGCGTTTGCTTGACTATTTTGCTAGCAGCTGTTGCATCCACCCCCATCCTTGTGCATTTGGTCAGTCTGTCTTGGAATGAGTCTGGGGGAATTTGCTTTTTCAGCTCCTTTCTTTCCTCCTACTCTTGCAAATGAGAAGAACATGGCATCAGCCTCATTGAAATGCAGCAGTGCCTTCCTATTTCTCCAAGTCTGTCCCTGCAGAAAGGAGCTTGGTGAGACTTACCAAGGGCAAAGCCTGGGGGTTGGAATCCCTTGGAAGGGTTTTCTCTGCAGAGGTCCAGGTTTATTTCTGAATATCACTGACCTGGCAGCCAGTTTCACATTCTGCAAAAACTCTCTAAGAGAATGTGTCAGCAGAACCCGCATTGCATGTCTAGACAAAGAATTGATATTAGCATCATCAGCCAGCATCCAATCTGTTAACTCTTGTGTAAGCATTGCTGTCTGTGCCCTAGGCAGTTCTGTGCTTTAAATGAAAAATTTAGCTCCAAGATTTACCTAAGTCTTTCAAGATATTCTTTCAAGAGGAGGAATCTTAAGCTACCATATTTTGAGATTAGATATTTTACTGAAAAATATGTAAGTTCCTGTCTTTTCTTTTCTTCTTCAGTTAAATGGTGGCTGTGTTGTTATTATCTTAGCTCTATTACACATTCCAAGAAATATTTATTAAGCACCTCCTGGAAGCCTATGCAGGACATTTTGTTAGACTTTGCTGATACATTGGTGAATGGAAGGCCCTGCTTCCTGGAGTTTATAGCTTAATAGGGAAGACTGACCACAAACAAGAGTAACAGGATCTTTCTGTCTCAGTTTCGGCTGAGGCATGAGAGAACAAAGCAGTAGGTGTCAAGTTCCTTGGCTTTCTACATTGAGATGCCAGTTGACTACCTCTGGAAGACTGGCAGACATGGTACTTCAGAACTAGTTCTGCCTGTCTGAGCCCGTTACCTACCTCCAAGGCATTGACATGAAAGCTTAGTGTGCTTGGAGGTTGGAGCGCTGGTAAGGAGAACTTCCTAAGGAAAGTTGTCACTGTACTGTGTGGTCCCTCTCATCCTGGGGAAGGGAGATGCGTCACCTGCGCTCAAACCTAGTAGAGAGGAGGGCTCTAGGGAACCACTGAGAAAGAGAAGTGTCCCGTGTTTCCCGGAGTTTGGGGGTCCTGGGGACTAATACCTGTGGCATCAAAGGCAGTGGGGGGGCAGCAGGGAGAAGAGGTACTGCCCTGGGAGTGCCGGCACTTTCAGACTAGGCAGGAACTGAGGCTCAGGAAGGACTGGGTCATCTCCAGAGCAGCTTGTCAAGGAGGGACATATAGAGGAGGGAGATGACTCTGAAAAAGAGGTGAGGCCTGGAATGCAGTGGCACAGCGGGAAGGCAGGGCAGTTCTTCAATGGCCAGCTGGAAAGGATATGGCCCAGCAAGGCAGCTATGTGTCAGAAATCCAACATGGTGGGGTTGCATCTGTGAAAACGCCAGGAAGAGTGGCACTGGGAGGGTTGATTGTCTGTCACAAATAAACTAGACTTATTTTCCCCCTTTCCTATCCACTGCCCCAATCCACAAAGGGGTCTGAATCTACAGAAAAGATGGGGGATGGGGAAGGAGTGAGAGAGAGCTGGTAAGAGCAATTGCCTGAGAAGCTTCCAAGCCTGGAGTAGATCTGAGCGGGAAGAGGGGAAAAAAATTTAGCTTAGCTTAGGTTTGGAGTTTGGGTATTAAACTCACCCAAGAAAAGGACTGATTGTTTATGACGTGGAAGTGATTGCAGGGCGGATGTTAACCTAGAGACAGAGAAGAACATATAGATAGGCTGAGTGCTCAGAGGGGCCCAGGGAGGACAGGAGAGGAGAAATTGTTTTCTGTGTGTGCCATACTGATCCTGGTTCTTTTACTAGGATAATATAATTATGACAGTAGGTAAATAACATGTAAAATCATAAAACTTTGCTCTTAAGAGAGGAGAGAGGGGAAGTAGTAGTTGGGAGCCTATTTAGATAGGGTGACGCAGACGACATCTCAGGAAACAATATTTAATAAAATGAATGAAACAGGAGCCAGCGAAGGGCTTGATGAGAGCAGGAAAAGGGTGTGTCTCCAGGGTCCAGGAAGAGGAAGCGACCTGTGTAAGATTTGTGAGGTATACGGACAGTATCCAATAACCACTTGGTTGGCTTCAGCCAAGAGTATTTTCTCTCTTTGCGCAGAGCACTGAGTTAAATGCTTTATCTTATAAACAGGATAAATACACCCTCGCTGAGACACAAGATTTAATCAGTCAGTGTTGGGAAAAAAATCACTTTGATAAAGGGTGAAATCTAAAGACTGTAAAGGACTAAGAAGCTTGAGCCCTCTGCCCTAGGGTCCCGATGGCCCCAAATAACTTTCCCCTCTTCTTAGTATTGCCACGATGTATGCCGATACCTTTTATGGAGGGAGAGCACCCAGGAAGGAGGGGAACAACCTCACCTGTTCTAGGCTTGGCTTATGTGTAAGGCTTAAAGGACTGTTTGCTGGAAGCTTGCCATTCAAAACAGTAGCGGCAGATGCAGCTCTGCGGGTGGACACACAGCCTGGAAAAGCTGCTTGCCTTTGCTGGCTGGCAGAAGTTTTCTCACTCAGGAAATAAAAAGAGTAAAAGATGAACTGGTGTCTTGGAGAAGCCTGGGGAGAGACACTGCGGGAATGCAGACTTAGCCATTTAAAGCCTGTAACTCAGGCAGACAGTGACCTCAGCGAGCGCCTGTGCGGATGGCACATTCCTGGGTCTCCCTGGGTTTCTGTGTGACACTCACTGTCCACCAGGGCATCTCAGGACAGAGGGATGCCCCGAGGCCAGTGGGACCACCCAGGAGAGGTGGACTGATGGACAGCCCTGCTGAGAGAGATCATCACATCTGTCTGTCAGATATGCAGTGGCAACCCAAGGAGGTAAAGAAAGGTAAACTATACTTTCCATGAATCCTGTACAAAGAAAAGACTGTACAACCTCAATTAATAGAGATGTTCATGTCTCTAGCTTTTAATTTTTCCTGTTTGCTTTCCCAACAATGTATCCTCAACAGAGAAACTGGCAAGTACAGTGTAAAAAAAAGATAAACTCAAGGATTTCATAGGTAAAAAGATGCAACTTGAGACCATACTCTTAAGTGAAATAAAATGGACTCACGTGTATAAACATTATGTTGTCTCCCTAGTGTAAGAACCTGAAAGAGTAAATAAAACCCAAAAAGTACAATAGATAATATGAAAGGAAAAGACATTGCTCAAAGGAAGGAACAACTGGGATGAGGGAAAGAAGAAAAAGAAAGAAGGAAGGCCATACATATATGGGATAACTATACTGCTGATGTCTGGTGGTTTATTGAAAGGAACAGTTAATGTTTAATTTTTTTTTAATTTGACCAGTTTTGCATGCTTATATCCAGTAACCTGAGCAACTGATTTGAAGACAACAATATGTAATGTAACAACCATTGGTGGATTCCTAAAACAAAAAAAAAAAACTATTTTTCCCTTTAAAAAATACTTTGTAAATAGAGAAGAGACTTTTGTGTGTTGGGAGCAAGAGTTTGGCCTGTCGCTGCTCTTTTCCTCCTGGTGAGGAGCAGTAGTTCACTCTTCTAGGATATGCATCCTTCAAACAGGAGCTGATCTCCAGCAAGCTCTCTGATGTACAGAAAGTATTCATTATACGTGCACTCAAAAATCAAGGTGGGAGATTTCAAGTTTTTAAAAGAATTTTACATCAGAATGTTTTGTAAATAGTTGGCCTTACCAGCATCGTATATAAATACCAGACAGTAACATATGCTGTTTGGTACTTCTTAATTTATAAATATCATATAATCTGTCAAAAATATCACAAATAATCTGTCAAAAATATCACAAATCAATCTTTAGATAGGCAGTCCTTAGACATGTGCCTTTTTTGGCCACACATGACAGTAGAAAGGGCTTGGGCATTTGGGTCAGGCAAAGGTATGTTCGAATCCCAACCTGCAACCTTCAGAGCTGGCATCTGGAACCCTGCCCTGGGTTCCTGCTTTGGAGGGTCCACTCGGTCCCTCTGACAGTGCAGCCTCCTCCTAGGGAGAGACATGTGGAGGCTCAAGAAGACCTCACTGAAACCTCTGCCTGATGTTCTCAGGACTGAAAGTTTCTGCCCTGGCAGTTCCTGGATGTGTGGTATTAGGTGCCTGGGCCTGGGCCTGGGGCTGGTAGCCAGGCTGTCCACTCTCACAGAACAGGATGGGGCTGATAGAGGTGGACGAACTAGATTGGGGGTGCATTGGACTGGTACCCCCGTTTGAATCACCCAGATGTCAGGGCTAGCTGTCTCGTGTGGGGCTGGGCCACACTGCTTGTGACTTGACTTTTCTGAAGTTCATTTTTTTTCTTATAAAATGTCTAAGAAATCCTATCAGACAGATTTCAAGGACCTAATTAAATTATTCTATAAACATAGTTATGCCGGGTGTGGTGGCTTATGCTTGTAATCCCCGTACTTGGGAGGCTGAGGCAGGGGGATGGTTGGGAGTTTGAGACCAGCCTGGGCTGCAAAGTGAGCTCAAGGCCAGCCTGAACTGCAAGATGAGACCCTGTCTCAAAAAGACAAAAAAACCCAACAAGAACAACAAAAAAAACAAAAAAAAGAAGAAGAAGAAGAAGAGACCCTGTCTCAAAAAGACAAAAAAACCCAACAAGAACAACAAAAAAAACAAAGCATAGTTATACCCATCATAATAAGCAATAAATAGCTACCGTTATCAATTTTAGCTAGAGTTTCTGGCTAGACTGAAAATGCCTATTTAGAGTCACCACACAGCTGAAGTGTATTACCAATTATATTGCTAGCACTAGCAGTATTTTAGATATATAGTCTCTTATCTGAAACTTTCCGGGGCAAATGTTTTCAGAATTCAGAATGTTTTAGGAATCTGAGAAAATTTCTAAAACATTCTGAATATTTTAAAATATGTACATAGCCATATATTGCATCATACCTTGAATATTAGAGGCAGGGCTTCAATATATTATTATCTGAGATTATCAAATATATCAGTATTTCCACAGCAAAACCTATTGAGTAAATATATATGACAAGTCAAGACGATAAGTAGATTCATGTCAGTTCTGGTCAATTTTTTAAAAATGTTTTACAATTTTATAACAATTTCAGATTTATAGAATAATTGCAAAGATAGAACATTTTCCATATATGCTGTACACAGCTTTTCCTATTAACGTCATATATTAGTATCATACATTTGTCACAGTTAATGAAGCAATATTAATGTACTAACTGAAGTCCCTGCAACATTCAGATTTCCTCAGTTTTTACTTGATGTCCTTTTTCTGTTCCAAGAGCCCACCAAGGATACTGCGTTTATTTAGTTGCAATGTCATCCATAGGCTCCTGTTGGGTGTGATTTTGCAAACGTTTCTTGTGCTTGATGATCTTGACAGTTTAAGGAATACTCTTTAGACTATTCTGTAGACTACCAGTATATCAATGTATCATCTGGCATTTCGTTTCTCAGGTTTAGGTCAGGCCAGGTTTGAAGTCTTATGGGAGGAGGAGCACCGACGTAAAGTACAGTGTCACCAGCTATTAAGGGAACATGCTGTCAACCTACTGTCCCTGTGGCTGACGACCTTGCGTGTCCGGCTGAGGTGGTGTTCATTCATAGGTTTCTCTGCTATCAAGTTCCCTCCCTCTGCCTTTTTTTTTTTTTTTTCTCCGATACCGGGAACCGAACTCACGACCTTGCGCTTGCCAGGCAGGCGCTTTGCCGCTGAGCTAAATCCCCAGCCCCCCCTCTGCCTTTCATACTGTACATTTGGACAGAAGTTACTATTAAGGACTTACACTTAAGCAGCAGAGATTTCTCTGTACCTCGTGGAGGGCAGAACCCTGATGCGAGTTATCTTTAATTCTGCACAGGGATGTAGAATTACATGTGTTTTCTTCCACATGCGCCAGGTTTTGCTGCCAAATGGATTCAAGCATCTTTTTTTTTGAGACCAGAGCCATCATTCTATCTAAATTTACAGGATTGTATTAGCACGCGCTTCCACCCACTGCTCCCCGCTGGTGACAGGAGACCCCGAGAGGCTGTTCCTGAGAAGGAGCCTGACGGAACTGGTAGGAAAGCGCAGTCCTGTGCCTAGGGCTGGGCTGGTCTCCACCCACTATCCACACGGCGGCTTGGCTGTACGTTCCTGAAGGAGCACCATGTTTGGTGCTTGCACATCTTCATAACAAAGTCAGCCTGGCTTCATAACAAAGCCAGCCAAATAGTGGAAGTAAGGCAATGAGTGGTCAGATTAACAGAAAGTTTTCTTTAAAAGAAATTTCCTTTCCATGCATTTATCAGGCCTTTAAAAACATAGAAATTCTTGAGTTACATTATTCAAGGTGGGGCGGTACACGACAGGTGGAAAGTGAGGTGGTCCTTGCCGCAGGCAGTCTTTTCCATCTCACTCCCCCAAATTCCCTCCTCCCTCAGGGAGTCCTCTTCCCACCCTTGGAAGCTCTATGGGCTCAGTCCTCTTCCCCCTCGCCTCCTCTCTCCCTGTTCCCTGTTAGCTGTGTGAGATTGTTAAGATTCTCCATTGTTCAATCCCAGCCCTTCTGTCGTCTCTGTGTGGGTTCTGAAACTGGTTTATGCCCACTGGTGATCATCCAAATATCTGGCTATCTGTGCCCTAGAGCTGTAGCTTCGTCAGGCACTGCTCTCTTTTAGGTAGAAAGGGCCCAAGGGGAGGAGTCTCCCTGAAGGATGTTAGGGAGGGTCAAATGGGGGAGAACTTTACCTGTTTACCAACCTGCCAAGAAGTCTTTCTATGGATTAATCTACAGGGAAAGTAAATCATTATCAAATGTGTTTGGTATCATATTAGTCACAGAAGCCTTGCAGAATTAATCCCTAGACATCACAGGAATTAGTGGCATATGGTTTATACACTCTCAGGATTCACTTTCTGATTCCTGGAGTTTCTGGCTGAAAGGCATTCTTTTCATAGGGCTATAGTGTGACCTATTATTGATACACGGCTGTCAAATTTACAGCTGAAGCCTAACAGCCTATGTTACTGAGGGCTCAGGGCTAACTGACAAGTCCAGGGCAGCATTAGATTTGTTAAGAATTGACTGATGAAAATGTACCTGTAGTGAAATTTTCCTTTATTCAGTCTTCAAAGGAGCTCAGTAGAAAATTTCTCTTCTATGGACTTCAACTGATCCCTCTCCAGGCTGTGACATCATTGCTTACAATTGTAGGCATCTCTATATTGGATGAATGATCCTACCTCTTCTGGTTAATTTAGAGGGATAATGTGGATATTTAGAAAGTGGTGCAAACTTCTGAGGAAAAAACTGTTATATGTAATTTAGAGATGGATAGTCTTCAAATAACTCCCTGAATTTGAGCTTCAATTAGGGAGAAACAATTAAGCATGTTGGCATCGAAGGAATAAAATATTTCAAGTTACTGTCTGATCTTGGTCATGTCACTGTAAAGTTCAAAAATTAAACATAATGATGGACTAGATAAATAGGTGTTCTCTATACTTTCTGGTTATGCTGCTTGATGAATTGGCTAGAGTTTATTAGAGACTTTCTTTCAAAGATGTTCTGGGGGCAACTTTGAAAATCTTAAAAAATCTTTGTAAGCTCAGTTTTTATGGTGTCTTTGAACTACTTGCAAAGACTCTTAAATTTTCTTTTTTTGAGACAATGTCCAGGCTGGTCTTGCACTCACTATATAGTGCAGGGTGTAGTGCAAGGCAATGCTCCTGCCTCAGCGTCTGCAGTGCTGGGAATTACAGGATGTGCTACCATGCCTGGCTAAACTTTTTTAAAAGAAAACTTTCTTACCTATAAAACTCATTCAACTATCTATAACTTTTAATATACTTTATACATTTACTACTGAAATATAGCTTGTACCTTATAAAGCTGTTATGCAGTTTATCTGGAAATTTCTTCTACTTTATCCTGTAACAAATATATTCCATCTTGAAATAATTAATGATGATTTCAAATGATTAATGATGATTTCAAATGATTAATGATGATTTCAAATGATTAATGATGATTTTAGGTTAAAGATTTTTTTCTCTAAGTAGATTTGGAAAATTGTTAGTCAAGAAGTACAAAAAAAAAAGCCTGGTGTGGTGGTACACACCTGTAAGCCCAGCACTGGGGAGGCTGAGGCAGGAGGATCACTGTGAGTTCCGGCCAGCCTGAATTGCATAGTGAAACCCTGTCTTGAAAAAAGATAAAAACAAAAACCAAAAACCAAAAACTCTATTTACCACAGAGATTTTTTTTTTCCAGAAAGACCTGGAATCTTGTTCAGTTTTGTACCTGTGGGATCACCAGCAAACCGTTAACTTCCATGGGCCCTTGTTATCTGTATGGAAGGGTTGGAACAAGAGGATTTCTTGCTTGGATGATGAGATTTAATTTGGCAAAGCTCTGCTTTTGACCACAGAGGTTATAGATTTGGAAAGACCTCTTTTTAGGAAATGCCCCAAAGAGAAAATCTTACTCGCTGACTGTAAGGGCCTCTATCTGTAACGCGGGTCTCCCTTTGGTGTGTCAGGAGTCCCACTGTGAAATGCCACACCCACAATACCAGGGCATCATGGCAGCACGGGCTGGTTACACAGAATCAGGACACGGTCAGCAATAGCATTATTCACACAGAGGACCTGCCAGCACTTGGCCTTCTCATTTTTCTTGGTTGCATTGTGTTAAAAATCTTTATTTGATTTTCTGCAACTTTGTGTGCTGGCCATGGTATTTACAGGAATAAATGTGTAAAAAATAAGCCAAAATGTCACTTCCTGTCAGCATACCGTAAGCTTCTAATTGTGTTAAATGTTTTCTTTACTCAAGCGGGTGGATTTAGGACATGACAGTAATAATAAGCATTTACGTAAAGAATAGATTTTGATCAAGGAAATCTCCCATTGGCTCCATGCATAATCTTTACTCTGTTGGTTTTCCCAGGGCAAAAATTGCACAAAAGAAGTAAACCACAGCTCTTGAAATGTAATATCAGTAAAAGACAGCAAAAACAAAGAATAAACACAAAATCAAACAAAACCTCAACACAAAAGCTGGTCTAACAATGCAAAGTGCATTTTAATAAAATCCTACCACACCTAGGCAGTAATTCATATCCAGTCCATATCCTGGAAAGACTTATGACTAAGTGAAGAAGAAAGACCATGAAAAGAGTCAGTCATGGATTTTAAATTTGTAAGCACAGACTGATCCAAGAAGACTTACAACATTTTTTATTCTAATGCCTCTTATTGGAGCATGTTTTGTTTTAATCATACAATCTGTGTCCGTCAGCAGCAGTCCGTGATTGTTTCTGTAGCCAATGTGAAATGCTAGGAGGATCCTTGTTTAACCAGTTTTTAATAACTGCATCTCTCTGTCACCCTCACCATCATTTATTTCATTTGCATTCAGTACCAGAGTTCTTTACCCACAGATATTATGTGTAAGGGTGTGTTATATCTGTAATGATATAATTAAAGTGTGCAAAGGGCAGTAATTATACAGGAAATGAAAAATCAAGAATCTTCTATTTCTGTCCCAGGCAAGTATCATAGATCACTGTTCTGCCAGAGTGGGCTTCTTTCTTGTGGGAGTATTGTTCTGATGCTATTGGTAACAACACATTTGCTATTTTGTGTAAAAGATTCTTACATTTATACTTACATTTGTCATATTGAAAATGCTAATGTGCAGTAAACATTGGCACCTAATATATAGACAGACATAGATACTGTGGTTAAACAGACTGGAAGATTTCCCATGAAAAATTGATAAATGTGTATTTATGAAAATGAATGTCAGCACTGCTCTCAGTGAATAGTGCTGCACTGTGTAACAAGAACATAAAATAAATGCCAGTTGTTTTATTTTGTGCTAAGCTTTTGGGTTAAAAGTTAGGTTAATTACCTTGATCAAATTATTGATGCCTAGATTGACTTAAAACAACTTAAAACTTTGCATTTTATGATTCTTCGGTTGCTCCAACCAGTTATTTTGCTTGCCAGATGTGTTCAAACTGGAAAAAGGCAAAAATCCAGGGACCAGCTGTACACTGGTGTGGATTTTCCTTTAAACTAACAAGAAAAGTCTCAAATCATAAAATTCCACTGTGGGGAATACAGTGTCCTTTTTAAATGCTAATGTAATGCCCTCAGCATGTTCAAGGCTAAACAGGCAGAGAATAGATACAAACTGGTCAAGACATTTCCATCTTTATTCTCCTCAGTCTGCGGGCTTTCCAGACATGAGTCAGCACACTCTCCTTGCTCCCTTTTGCCCCTTCTGCCTGGGGGTGTTAGGGTGGGCAGGACTGGCCTTGCTTGTGGGGACTATAGTTAGCTTTTCTTAAAATGCTACCTTTTCCCTGATAATTTTAATAAGCAAAGCAATGCTTAGCTGTATAATGCAGAACAATGAAACGATATATAAAGCAAAAGCTAATAATCTTCCCTCTCTTCCCTTGGAGGAATCCAGTGTTCTCTTCTGCCGTTTATTGGGTTCTTGCTCAGTTCTGCAATATGTACACATGCAGATTTTTGTTTAGAAATTTATAGAAGTGGGAGTGCCAGTTACTTTATTATTTTTGCAACAATGTAATCTTTCTTTAGGCCAGTAGAGAATGAAACACTTTACTTGCTTGTTTATCATAGTTATGATTTAGTCCACTTAACAGTTTTAAAATAATCCTTTTTACATGGAGAAATTTTAAAAAATAACACTACCTTTATTAAGCTATAACTTACACATCATACAGTTGACCCTGTGGAAGTATGAAGTGTCCTTTAGTATATTCATAGAGTTGCAGATACTAGGTCTCACTGTAATGCAATTGTAGGACATCTTACCTGCCCCTAAAGAACACTTATACCCATTATAGTCACTCTATATTCCCACTCTTCAGTCCCTACTAACCAGTAAATTACTCTCTGTTTCTATAAATTTGCATGTTCTGGACATCTAATATAATCATACAATATGTACTCTCTTTTGACTGACTTTATCCACTTGGCATACTGATTTCAAGTTTTCCACATTTTGTATGTATCAGTATTTCATTCCTTTTCATGGATAACATTTAATTGAGTGAATGTACAACATTTTGTTTAGACATTTATCAGTTGATGGGCATTTGTTTTGTTTTCACTTTGGGGCTATTTTGAATAATACCGCTGTGTACATGTGGGGTTTTTTGACGTACGTTTTCAATTTTCTTGGGTGTATGACTAGGAGTGCAATTGCTGGACCATTTGATAGCAAAATGTTTAATATTCTGAAGAACTACCCAATTGTTTTCCTTAGTGGCTACCCCAGTCTACTACTACTAAAGCGAGGATTCTAACTTCTCCACATTCTAACCTCAATGGCAATATTCTATTGCTAGGAGCTATTCTATTGCTAATGCTATAGCAATGCAATAGCATTCTCAATAACAATATTCTATTGCTATTGTCTGTCATTTTAATTTTAGTTAAAAATAGCTCAAAGTGTTATGTCATTGTGGTTTTGATTTGCATTTCTCCTTTTATCATGTCTCTATTGAATATTTGTATGTTTTATTTCTATTAAAATCCTTTGCTTTTTGTCCCTTGTTTGGTCTTTTTATAATGCCTTTTATGACATATGAAAGACCTTAATGTATTCTGGACATAAATTCCTCATCTGATGTATGGTTTGGAAATATCTTTACCCTTCTTTGTGCTGTCTTTTTATTATTTTTTGAATTTGGAATTGAACCCAAGGCCTTCATGCTGCACTATATTTGTAGCCATTTTTATTTATTTTTGAAATATGGAGACAGGGTCTCTTTAGGTTTCCCAGGCAAAACTCAAAGTTATAATCCTGCTACTTCAGCCTCCAAAATGCTGGGATTAAGACCTTTTTATATGCTTAATAGTTCCTTTGAACTTCGAAATTTTTAAAACTTTAGGAAGAGCAGTATTGTGCTTTAGATGTATACCTCAGAAATCATTGCCTAGAATCACTATTTCTTCCTTTGTTTTCTTCTCACAGTTTCATAGATTTAGCTCTTAGGCTAGTGGTCTATTTTATTCATTGGCATCCAAGTTAATTTTATACATGGTGTGAGGTAAGGTGTCCAACTCCATTTCTTTGTTTGTTAATATTGCCCAGTTATAAAAATTCTTTGTATGTTATTCCAGAATCATTTGCTGAAGAGTGTTATCTTCTCACTGAATTGTCTTAGCAGCCCTGTCAAAAATTAATTAGCCATAACTGCAATGGTTTATTTATAAAATCTCTATTCTATTCTGTTAATCTGTGAGGATGCTTGATTACTGTAACCTTGCCATTTTTGAAAATACAAAAGATGAATCTTTTTGCTTTGTTCTTGTTGCACAAGATTATTTTGGTTGTTCTTGGATTCCATATTAATTATAGTATCAACTTGCCAGTTTCTACCAAATGGTAGCTGAGGCTTTAATAGGGATTGCATTGAATGTGTAGATTAATTTGAGAAAAATTGTTGTCCTAACCACATTAGGTTTTCTAATTTACGAGCTTAGGATGTCTTTCCATTTATTTATTTCTTAAAGTTTCAGTTTATGATGGGTTTATCAGGGTGTGACCACATTATAAGTTCAGTAATATTTGCATAGAAATAAAACTGATTTTTGTATATTAATCTTGTATCTTATAGTCTTATTGAACTCATTTATAATTTCCAAAAATTTTCTTGTGGACACTTTTGGATTTCCTTTATATGGTGCTTGTTATCAGAAAATGAGAGCTATTTGTACTTCTTTTCCAAAGTGGATAACTTTTTTTTTCTCCATTATGCTTTAGCTAGAACGTATAGAACAATGTTGTATAGAAGTTGCAAGACACAATTGCTTTGTCTTGTTCTTCATCTTAGGTTTAAAGCATGTAGTTTTGCATCATAAATTATAATATTAGCCATAATTTTCCACTAGTGCCCTTTATCATGCAAGGAAGTCTTTATATTACTACTTTGTTGAGTGTTTTTTTAAAATTCTAATATCATGTTGTAATATATTGCTTGGTTTTCATACATTAAATCAACTTTCTTTTCTGCAGAGAATTGATTATGGTGTATAATACATTTTAATATATTGTTTTGATTTGATTTGCTTGTATTAAGATGTTTTTGTGTTTCTACTCAAGGATTGTCTATAATTTAAATTCTTTATTATGTTTTTATCTGGTTTTGTTATGAATATAACTTCTTATAACGAGTTAGAAAACGTTCCTTCCCTCCCTTTTTTTTTTAGAGGGGGAAAGATTGTAAAGGTTTGGATTTAAATCTTTCATTGCTTAATAGAATTCAACTGTGACCATCTTTGGGAGTAGCTTTGAAATTACTAATTCAATATCTTGCCTTCTACTTTTAAAAATTTTTCTATTTCTTCTTGTGTTGGTATTGGTAGTTTGTCTCTTTTAGAAACATATTCATTGTACCTAGATTATTTTATTCATTGGCATACAAATGTTGATTGTCTTCTCATAATAATTTTTACAACTAAATGTTTGATAATGATATCATTTCTTTCATTCATGATTGTAGTAATTTGCATCTTTTTCCTTTATCAGTCTAGCTACAATTTTCTCTATTTTGCTGGCTTTTTAGAAGAACCAACTTCTGATTTTGTTGAGCTTCTTTATTGTTTTTCTATTCCATTCCATACTTAATTATTGATGGACATTCAGGCAGTTTCCATTCTCTTTCCATTATAATCTAAGCTGTAAAGAATATCCTTGCTTGTTAGTCCTGTGATCTGATACTTTTCAAATTCTGCATTATAGATCATGAAGTGAGACTGTTGTGAATTTTTTATTTTAACATATTGCCCTCTTACTTAATGATGTTCCTGAAAATATGGAAAACATTCTTTCAGCAGCTCACTTTGACCATCTGGCCATTGGGCCTGAAGGTCAATCAAGTATTCAGGGTCACCTTGGAAACATATTTAGTCCTGAACTTGGGGTCAAAGTACTTATGATTTATTTTTATATTTGTTTTTATGTAGTGTGCAATCTGAGATGTTACTTAATTTTACAGCTTCTATTTTTCTTTTTCTTTGGCAGAATGACTTCTGCTGACCCCATAAGATTGTTGTGAGGGTCAGATGTATCAACAGCAGGGTCTTTATGTAAAATATCTTAAAAGCCAACACTGTGCATTTGAATTCCATCTCTGCTGCTTATAAACTGCTTAACCTTGGGGAAACTGCTTAGTATTTCTGTTTCATCATCTATAAAATGGGCATGATTGCATTACTTTAACTCATAGGATTGCCAAAAGGATAAAATCAATTAGTACAGTTAGTACATAAGAAAGACTAGTGCCTGACTCCAAAAGTAAGCATTTAAAGAATGTTAGCTAAAAGATATGCATTTCTCATTGCTTCTTCCAGTCTCTGTCTCATATGCTTGTATGTGGGAAGAAATTTACTCAGTTGAAAGCATTTATTGAGTACATTTGTGTACAAAGTAAGTAGAAGATAGAAAAAAATAAATAATAGTCCCTTTGCTAGCAGAAGTATCTGAAAGGTGAGACATGTTCAGTTATAAATGTAATAGAAAGTAGAAAATGTCAACGGCTATAAAGGGACAGACCTGAAGGACTCTTTCTTCTGGGTTTAAAATGAAGCAATATTCTAGGTTCAGCTTCACCAGGTTCTAGTCTGGATAATTAGACTGGCTATCTCATTTTGCAGGAGAATCAGAAATAATGGAACCCAGGAAGAGCAAGATTTTTTGGATTAGGCATTGCAAGGTAAGGCCAGGAAAATGGCTGACTGCCTGTTGAACTCAGTTTGCAAATGTTTATTGAATATCTACTTTGTGCTGGGCAATGTAGGTACACAGGAGAATAGGACAGACCTGGTCTTGGCATTCCTCCAGTTTGGAATTCATGTTGGTGGTGAGCAATGATAGCAAGCGAGTGAAAGTGACAGTGGAGAGAAAATAAGATGAAAGAAAAGGTCACATTAGCTGATTATAGTCTGGTTTGGGTAATGTACACACAAATGCTGCCCAAATGTCTAATATTTTCCTTGACCTGTCTCTCTTATTAGACTGGCTTTCTGAGTTAGGTGGAAATACGAGCAGTTGTCCATGCAGGACATTTCCAGAATGGCCCAGGACCTGGCATGGTGGGAGTGAGGAAAGAAAGGAGTAATTAGTAGGCAGCCTTGGAAGTGGGATGGGATATAAAGAACAGGAATTCTGGGAAAAGATGATTCTGTATTCAAGCTATTTGCATAGATGTTGCCATTTAATGAATATCTATCTATCTATCTGTCTATCTATCTATCTATCTATCTATCTATCAATATTTGTTTTGAGAAGACTAGTAGTGGCTGAGAGGAAGCGAGGGTTCTGTGAGAGACCAGGCAAGTGGGTGATGGAAGGGAAAATGGAGCAGAGGGATCTGACAACCATCACATTCCTTTCTCTTTTTCCCTACTAGCTGAAGTACAGAGAAATCAGTGTCTTGGACTGGTGGTAAGAAAAGACCAGTGGAATGGAGAAAAGGGATAGGGCAGGACCCAGAGGCACAGCTGAGCTGCAAGACTCTTTCACTGGAGAGGACATTTTTATGCAGAGGGGAGGAGATTGTTATGGTTGTGTCTAGATATCACTCAAAGCCTCATGCAGTCATGAGGGGAGCTTTTTTGGAGGTGGCTGAATCTAGAGTTTGTGATGGATCCATGGTCCAATGCTGGGATTAAGGATGTGAGTGCCATACTCGCCCTGGGGCAGGTAGTCTGCATAAATATAATGGACAGAAAGAGTCTCTTTTTTGCTTTTGCTGCCAACAGTTGCCACTCTGCCATGTGCCGCCCTGCCTTGGAGTCAGCAGATCATGTGCTGAAGCCTCTATAAACTGTGAACTAAATAAACCTTTCCCCCTTTAACTTGGGCGTGTTGGGTATTTTGTCTCAGCAATGAGAAAATTAACTAAGCCAAGGATACATAGGACTGAGCCAGCCCAAGGAGGTCTGTGTGGAAATAGATTAAGGACACTAAGGAGTTTCACAATGTAAGAATCAACAGTGTTTATTGCTTTCATTTATACTTAAGTCTGCTTGCTCTTTTTTCCTTCCTTTGCTTCTGCCTTTTCCCCCCTTTTTTCAGTGCTGATGAGGGGATTTGATTTCTTTTTCCCCAGCAGATAACGATCTAGTGTGCTGGTGAAGGAAACAATACATATACAGGTACATAATTACACCATAGGTCATGCATACCTGTAATATCAGCGCTGTGGGAGACTGAGGCACAAGTCTGGACAACTAACAAGACCTGTCTCAAAAGAAAAAAATGTTTCTAAATGTTTGGGGATTTAGCTCAGTGCAAGGGCCCTGGGTTCAATCCCTAGCACCCCTATATATATATATATATGTGTGTGTGTGTGTGTGTGTGTGTATATACACACACATATATATGTATGACTTTTTATGAAATGAAGTCTATGTATCACACAACTGACAAATAATAAAATTGTAACACTCTTTGCTGTAAATTTCTTATAGCAAATTGATTCTCATAGACTATTTTTCTGACTTTTGCCAAACTCCTACAGAACCTGTGGTGGTGGCTGATGAAAAGCACAGTTCTGACATGAATGACAGTTGTATTTTCACTTATGTTAACAAAATTAAAATGAATTGACAAAGACATTTGTAAGAATTTTACCCATTTATTAATGATATGAATGATAATAATTTTTGCCACCGAAAGAATATGTCCTGAAGTTTTAAGCAAGTTACAGTACTCACAAATAGGATATATTTTTGTTTGATTTGCATAATTAACATTTTTTTCATTTTTATCTTCATACATCATCACTTTCTTGAGTTTGGACATTTAGCAAAACTAGAAGTCAATACCTGGTTGGTAGCTTTTGCCAATATCTGTGGTGTAAATACTTCCACCACAGTGCCACTCAGGTTTACTTGGGAAGGAAGGGGCAAAAGTACACTGTATCCTATTATTACTCCCCATTTAAACACAATAAATATGAATAGCCTCAGGGCAAGAGATAATGCTAAATAGATATGAATGACATCAGAAGAATAGATAACAGTAAATGCAAAATAATTAAGAAATGAGATTTGCACAGGTATTACTGTTTTTTAATATTTTTTGAGAGCTTAGCTTTGATCTTCAAGTAATACGATTGTAAGTTTACATAATTTAATTTTTAATAATGGTAGTATTTAACGAATGGTTTGCAACAACTCTCCCAAATTTAAAAAACCAGCTCTGCTGGGCTAGAATGAACTTGCTTTGTGAAACCAGTGCATCTATTTGCCCCTAAAGAAATATGCATCCTTTGGGTCATGTCTTTTATTTACTTTTCCAGTACTGAGGATTAAACACAGGCCTTTCACACTCAGACAGGCCTTGCTAAATCATCCAGGCCGCGCTTGAACTTGCAGTCTTTTGCCTTTACCTCCCAGAGTGCTGGGATTAGAGGCATGCACCCCACGAGGTCAGGTCATGTCTTGACTTCTTTTTCCTAGGATCTCCCTCTGGGTCTGACAGGCCTTCCGGGGGCAATGAAAAAATTGATTTAAGCACTCCATGCAGGTATTTATTCTTAGGAAGAAAACTTACCAGGTATGATTGTATTTAATGCTTCAGTTTGTAATCATTTTTACTTTGGAAAAGTTTAGAGAAAAATGTTTATCAAATATTTAAATTGAGTAACTTAATGGAAGAATAACATTATCAACCATAGAGTTAATTTGAATAGTGTGTACAGGAAGCTGTATCATAGCTATATCAAGACTCAAGTATCATGAATGCTGGTATCTAAGAGATTGATAGACATGATTAAAGGCATTTTACAAGTGGTATAGACCACTGAGATTATTGAATATAACATTATAGATTGCACAGTAGTGATCCCGAGTGTACATGGTGTTCACATGATAAGATGCAGTTGCAATAATAAAGCAGTTTGTATAAAGTATGAATAACTTTCCACAGAAAGATCAGCTGCTGATTTGAATATTGGGTGTACGTGGAGAAGTTTCAGGCCTAAGAAAGAAATGGTCTTTGTATGCTGTAAATGTTTTAGAATAAATTAAAAGACACAGAGAGAACAATAATTCTTGGATCTATTAGTCAGTGTTTTGAGCTGCAAACAGCAGATCCCTCCCTAGTTAGTTTAAACAGAGAAAGAATTACTGGGTGATACTGTGTGGTTTACAGATTCTCTGTGGAGTCAGGGCATCAGGCTTTGGGGCCTTGCATCTGGGAATAATGCTTACATAACACTACTGATTTTGTGTCATTGTGATCTTTGCTTCAGTGAAAGCCTCATTGCCACTATTTCTGGACACAGACACCATAACTTCCTCTGCTGAATCCAGTCTGTGGATGCCAGGATTTTGATCACAGCTGTTTCCAAATGCTGGGCACATATGCCGTTATGCTGACCAGAAGGTGACTTTTAGGTGCTTCCTACTTCTGAACAAACTATGTTTTCTTACGAATCCAAGTTGCATATGGGTTTTTCTTACTAATATATCTAACAGCCTACCTGTGACACAGATACCTATTGGGTGGAAAAGGGAGTTGTTGGCATCTATTTTGTAGAAAAAAGTTGAAGGATTTCCAACTACAGGAAGTGATTCAAAAGATTCCAGATGACCACAAAGAGTGACAGAGATCTCCTGCATCAGAATAGAAAGAGCGAGGTATTAAACTAGACATAATGCCACATGTGAAGGGTGAAGAATTCTTTGCTATCATATTATTTGCACTTATAGGTTTTGCAAGTGTTTGGGTATAGTTCTCATAAATGTCAGTATTTTTTCATACTGTGACATGTAACATGACAGTTTGTTAAATGTAGGAGAAGAAATGGCATCAGAATAATTGTAGTTACAAGGAATTTAACTAGAACTGAAAAGTTTATCATTTAGAGTAAAATAGATGATACTATACCCACATGGAGGTATTAAACAGTAATGCCAGGATTTCTGCAAAGATGTATTTGAAACATAGTTGTGTGAGTGTCTAGGGAGTACCGCTAACTATTTGGTATGCATGATAATAGTTTACCTTGTATGGAGGTTTTATAACTGAAAAGTATTCTGTGTAAATTGTTAGTTTGAGCATCAAAAGTTATGTTTGTTGTTGGAGTATTATTTGCACTGTCATATTAGTTTCAGAATCTAAATCTTAGAGAGACTGAATTATTTTTAAATTCACATACATGCTAATTGACACATGAGTTTTGAAATCAGCTTTTTCACTTTAAATTTTATAAACATAGTAGGATCTAAGAAAATTCCCACTCTCAAAGCTGTGCAGGATTCCTGGGAACCTGTTCATGCTGCCCAAAGTGAGTGTCTGGTCCTATTCCATTAAAGGAATTCCAATTGTGATTCTTGGGGAGTATGCTCACTTAGGACAAGTTATTGCTAAAAGCCTGTCATTCAGTTTGTACAGTCAGCCAATGAAACAATCAATAGACATTTCCTGGGATGAGGACAGGGTGCACATGGTGTGTGATCCTCCTTCTCCTTCTTCCTGAACTCTGACAGATTGCTCTTCCTGTTACTTCTGAAGGCATGGCAAGTCTAGTATGAGTTGGATTATAAAGGCTTGGTGTTCAATTATAATTTTAATTTTCCTAGTTGCCTGGTTTACTTGAAGTTAATAGTGTAGTACTGGGACTTTTTGCATGGGGGGTCCTAACTTATTTTAGAGGTAGGACAGTTTTATTCTCTCTTGCTCTCACTTTTGGCTCACTTATTGATCTCTTTTCCTACTAATTAAAATGAGTAAAACTGTTTCCATAGTAAGGCTGCCATAAAATAAATGGGATCTGACTATGTACCGTTCCCGTGATTGCTTCCCCAAAGGTAGGGTGTAAAATTCTAACATTTTATTTTCAGTTTTTAACAAATGCAAAAGATCTGCCGTTCAGTCAATTCTTTCTATTCATTTTAGATTTATATAGGCAATGGTCTCCGTTCACATACATAGGCAGATGATACATTTTGACTAGATTTTAATATATATATATATATGCTTAGCTTTATATACCTGTTTTATTTTTATGTACCTGTTTATTTAATATATATATGTATATATAATGCTTAGCTTTATGTACCTGTTTTAGTTGCTTTTTTCTTGTTGCTGAGACAAAATACCCAACTCCCAAAATTGAGGAAGGAAAGATTTATTTAGTTCACAGTTTGTGGAGGTTTCAGTTCATAATCAGCTGGCTCCAAGGCAGGGTGGCACATGGCACAGGGACAGCACTTCAAGGTGGCAGAAGACAGCAAAAACAACAAGAGAAAAAGGAGGGAGGAGTAAGCCTCTTTTCCTCCCTTATACTGTAAGCAGGCTACCACCCCTCAGAGTGGTGCAGCACTCACACCATCTCTGTGCCCTTCTCTTGCACAGGGTGAGGATGTTTATAAAGTGTGGACCCTGGCCCCCTGCTGAGTCCCTTAGTTAAACTTTTAAACTTCTGGACACAATATATCAACCATTGCAATATCTTAATGTGTCCAATCAGAAGAAAAGCAGTAGAAAAATTAATGTAGAAGACACAGATACATGCTTTCACTTTTGGTACCTTAACAGTAAGTAATATTTGGAAAATATAGTATGAACAAATTATAAAAGAGGATACTTGATTAAATAAGGTCAGTCCAGTATACTACAATGGCTTGTCATTTGACAGTTCTCTTCTGTTGGTGAAAAAAGCCTATTCATACCTGTAAATCTTGGACATATAAAAATGTACATATTAAGGGGGTACAATGTGGGGATTTTTTTGTAGTACTAGAGATTGAAACTGGGGCCTTTATGCTAAGCCACAGGCTCATCCCTGTATGTATGTATGTATGTATGTATGTATTTATTTACAAACAAGGGCTTGGTAAATTACTAAGTTGTTCAAGCTGGGCTGAAACTTGTGATCTCCTGCCTCAGCTTCCCAGAGAGCTAGGATTACAGGTGTTTAACCCCACATCTGGTTTCATGTGGTGTTTTGATACATGTATACATTCTGTGATCTATCTTCTCAAATATTTATCATTTCTTTCTTTTTTCTTTTTTATTTTAAAGAGAAAAGAACAAAAACAAAATGAAAACAAAATAACACAAATGCAGAAAAAACAATATAGAATTTCAAAACAAGATGATAGGAAATTAACAATTTTTATTGTATTACATATTATCTTCAAATTAGTTGCTCAAATAACCAGATATAGGCATGTAAGATGATCAAATTATTGAGCATTAACTGTTCCTTTCAATAAACCAATATAAATTAGTAGTACAATTATCTTAGCTATCTTGTGTATATAAATACATATTTTTCCCTTTGTTCTTTCTCTGTTTTCTGCATTCCTTCATTTCAGTTGTTCTTTCCTTTTGAGCAATTTCTTTCCCTTTCACAATATTTATTGTACCTTTCAGATTTTATTTACTCTTTCAGGTTCTTACACTAGGGAGACAATATGATGTTTACATATTCAGGTCTGATTTATTTCACTTAATGAGTGTGGTCTCTAGTTGTGACCATTTACCTATAAAATCCTTGAGTTTATCTTTCTTTATAGCTGAGTAATTCTCCATTGTATAAAAATACCACATCTTTTTTATCCACTCCTCAGTTTATGGGCATTTGGGTTGTTGTCAAGATTTAGCTATCACAAATTGTGCTGCTATAAACATGGGTGCACATACATCGCTGTGGTATGATGTTTTCAGTTCTTCTGGAAAAATACCCAGAAGGGGAATAGCTGGGTTGAATGGGACCTCTAATCCTAGTTTTTTGAGGAATATCCACACTGATTTCCACAGTGGTTGTACCAGTCTACTTTCCCATCAACAGTGGAGAAGGGTTCCTTTTTCCCCACTGCCCCTCCATCATTTGTTATTGGTTGATTTCTTGATGATAGCCATTCTTTCTGGGGTGAGATGGAATCTCAGTGTTGTTTTACTTTGCATTTCTGCAATGACTAGTGATGTTGAACATATTTTCATGTATTTATTTCCCATTTTTATTTCTTCATCTGAGAAGTATGTATTCATCTCAGCTGCCCCTCTGGAACCAGAAGAGACCCTTTGTTATCCTAGATAACAAAGACAAGGCAGGAGGCATAGCAATCCCTAACTTGAAGTTATACTACAAAGCTACTGTGATAAAATCAGTGTGAGACTGGCAAAAATACAGACCTGAGGACCAATGGAACAGACTAGAATATGCAGCCACAACCAAAAATATACTTAGCCACCATATCTTTGACAAAGGGGCCAAACATGTTCACTGGAAGAAAGATAGCTTCTTCGATAAATGGTGTTGGGAAAACTGCCTCTCCACATGCTGAAAACTAAAACTAGACCCATGTCTATCACCATGCACTATACTAAAGTCTAAATGGATCAAAGTTCTAAGTATTAAAACACAAACACTAAATCTACTGGAAGAGAAAGTAGGTAGAAATCTTGAAGACATAGGGGTAGGCGGAGAGTTCATGAACAAAAACCAAACTGCATGGGAAATACTTCAAAGAATCAGCAACTGAGATCTCATCTTATTGAAAAGTTTTTGCACATAAAGAAATCACTAACAGAGTTAAAAAGAAAACCCATGAATTGGGAAAAATAATTTTGCCAACTGTCCCTCAGGCAAAGGACTTCTATCTAGAACATATAAAGAATTAAAATCAGGCCCCCAATATTTATCATTTCTTTGTTTTGAAAACATTCAACATCTTTTCTTGCAGCTTTTGAAATATGCAGCACTTTTTTATTACCGAGTCACCCAACTGTTCAGTAAAGCTCCAGAAATCCTTATTCATGTCTAACTATACCTTAGTACTTCCTGGCCAATCTTTCCTCATCCCTTTCTCTCTCTAACTCTGCTTAGCTTCCTGTAACCACAGGTCTGGTCTCAGTTTCTAAGTACATGTGATTTTTTTTCTGAAGCTAAGAGATTTCAGTGTGGGGCAACCAATACTGATGAAAGTACTCTATTGGCCAAGATGGAGATTTATTTTAGTTTTGAGATTCTTTGTTTCACATCCATTAAAAAATATACTGCACATCCAGGGAATGCCAGGGACTCCTTTGGGCTCAGGGGATATGAGACAAGGCTCCTGCTCTTAGAGAAACCCATTTGGAGGAGGAAACCTGAAAACTGACCAAAGAACACAGAGATATTTAAGATCATTTCAAAGATAGACAGAGTTTAGGTAGTAAGTAGAGCAGTGGGATAAAATTTGAATAGGATCAGTTTATGGAGGGCTGGTTAGTGATGTCATAACCTCTCTGTGAGTGTGCTCTTGTTGCTGAGATCCGAATGACAAGAAGCAGCAATCTGTGGAAGAATCTGTTAGCACTGCACATGGATGCGTGCTTTCTTTTATTAGGCTGGTTAGGCTGGGGTAATGTTTCCACTTAAGGATAAGAGTTCAGAGACGCACTAGTTTTCTAACTCTATTGTGACACTTCTAATACATCCTGGTTATTTTTTAAATGTTCTTATACCAGTTCTAAGAAGACAGAGATAATTCCCTTAAGAACTGCTTGAAACCAAAGAGCTGTTGCACAATTTCACAAATATCGTTGAGTAGCTTGTAGTAACATCACTGATTTGCAGCAATGAGAGTGCTAGTGGTTAAGTGTTACTATAGTGGAAATCATACGGTGCTAAGAATCCCTGTAGAACTATTTTGGAGGCCAAGTGAGGAGTTCTGAAATAAGAGATTTCTCAACTTGCATCTAGATAAGAAGGAGTAGTTTCCTAGATAATGTAACAGGCAGGGATTAGAGGGAGTAGAAGAAGCTTCTACACAGAGGAATATGTGCAAAGAACTCCAGGGAGAGAGGATATGGTACATCTGGGGAACTGCAAATAATCTGCATTTGATCAAAGTGAATAGTGAAGGCAGTTAATTGATGAGAGAGAGGGAATCCTAGATTAATAAGCAGGGGCCAATGACTTAGAACCTGGTAAACCGTATTAAAGACTAGGTTGATGAAGAGGACAACATTCATTCATTCAACACATTCTTATTAAGTATCTTATGTGCTATGTAGTCTTTTAGGTGCTGGGGACACATCAGTGAACGAGCAGAAGTCCCTGTCCCCCTTCTGTCTACATTCCACAGGAAAAGCATTCTTAATAAACATAAGAATGTTGATCAAGTGAGTTGCCAAAGTTTTGAAGATTTTTGAGCTTGATGTCATATGGAACAATTTTTTAACTAGGGACACCCAAGAGGTCACAAGTCACAGATAGATGATGGATAGATAGATAGATAAAAATTTAATAATTGCACTTGAGATTTTGAAATCCTTTCACTCTTCTAAGTGAAATTAAACTACTGCTTCTTAGGCACAAGGGCTGGAGCTTGCTTCCTGCTGAGCACTTTCTAATCAGGACTGCTCTGTGACCCTACACACCATGGGTTCTCAAACTAATGTGTTAAACAGAAAAACAACAGAAAAGCTAGTGGCAAGAGTGCTATTAAATTATTTGAAGCTCATTGAAATTATATCATTTTGAGGAGATTGTTCAATAATGTGCCTTTAAGCTTCGGATTGTAGCAACTACACTTTGCCATAGAACTTTTCAGAAATTGCACTAAACTTGGTGGAACATACCCTTATAATACTTACAAATTCAAGGAGCTTTTCATTTCCCAATGTATTTGCCCTCTAGTAATTTAAAGTTGGTCACATATATGAATTGAATCTAAAAAAGAGTACAGTTTTGTGGTCAGAGAAATTTTTGATTATTATTGTATAGAGGTATAATTACACTTAGTTTTTTTTTTTCCTAACCTACTCTGTACGTCTTCAACATGGCATATTTCACTGAAGCACGAACAGATTGTTCTAAAGATAAGTTCCAAATTGCTAGCAACTTTTCATTTTGGGAGAGAAGAAAAGAATCCAGTGTTAAGCCTCTGTCTCTCTAACATAAAACTCGAGGTGGTGAACTACGTGGCACTTTTGATTATATGTTGCAACCACAGTAAGTCCCTGAAATCCAAGGGAATACTGCTCTCCAGGCCTTTGTGTAGAATGCTCACATGGATGCTCACAGCAACCAACCCAGAAGCAAATTGCTGCTGATAGTAACTGACAGCATGAATTACTGTGCTGTCAGACACTGCCAGGACCAGCCCGTATGATCTCACTTTTGCTCATATGGAAAGCTGATCTCGTGCATGAGCTGGAGTGAACCTCCCAAGTTCAGGGAATGCAAGGTCTCCCAGCAGTTGTCTGAAAATAGCCAGCACCTTTGAACTTAATCACTGAGGCATCTCCTATGTTCATACCTATGAAGCTAGGGTTTTCTTTGATAAATTTCTGATCCTAGCATGTAAAATCCCTAAGAAAAAGGAGAAGCTGATTCATCTGTTTATTTATCACAGGAAAGCCTGGATGTCAATGAGTGCTAGGAATGATGTCAACTTCGCCTTAGCAAGTGGACCTGCTTCTGGGCCTGCCACGTGCTCTAGTCCCTGTAAAGACAGTCTACTGCCAGGTTGATTTGTAGTAACTTTCAGAAAACTTCCTTTCATGCGGAATGAATAAACACATTGAAAGAGCTTTACTCTTCATTACAAATGCTCAGTTGAAGTAAAGTTATGTGATGGGAAGTGCTGCGGGAAAGATTCTGTATTTGTGTTTATCCATACAACCAATATTACTAAATGATAGTTCGACTATGAGAAAAGCTCATCCTCAAAATATATGCCTGGAAAGAGAACGTGAAACTAGGACTGTTCATCCAAGGGATGATATCATAGATCCACAACCCAAGATTAGCCTTGAGATTTCTTCCATAATTTCCCACTCTGAAACTCACCTAAATAGTACAGCATTGCAGAAAACCCTACCTGGCCTAATGCCTTTGCTCATCATTAGCACTATAATCTACTGCTTCTGGGAAAGCACAGACCTCTCAGGTCCTGAACTCTGGTCTTGGCAGGTAGAAAGCCTTCCAGGTCACTTTGAAGATATGTTTGTTTTGAATTCCTAAGCCTACACATGTTTTCTGTTAATAAATTGGACTCTTGCATATGATTTTATTCCCCCATTTATTTCTTCATTTTAGGAACAATGGTCTCTTTGAAAATGGAACCTATTTGAGTAGAAGGAAAATAACCTTTCTTTGTCTGGTCCATGTTTTGCTTTCTCAGGAAGAGGTGCTGTGCTGCAGGCTTTGCAGGGCATTTCTTCCAAGCTAGCACCGCTCTGATGGTGGCCATGAGAGCATGAATGTGGGAAAGCTTTACTTCCGGTTAGCATGGGCTGGTGGAGGACACTCTGGAAGGACAGGAGGTTAACCAAACCCTTCCTGTCTGGGGCGAGCCAGAGGTGGGCATGGAAAATCCCAGCGAGGGAAAGTGCAGTAATGAATTCCATGTGGTAACGGGGGCACGGAGGAGTAAGCACTCACCTTTCAACTTGCATGTTCTGAGGGCCTCTCCTGCACCTCCTCCTGCCTTCCTGATCTTAATGAGAGTTCTACCTTCTACCTAGGAGGGAGAACAGAGAAGCGTGGAGTTCCCCTTATTCTTTTCTGTCCCTCGTGTGCTGGAGCCAATCAATCACCACGTCCTTTCAATTCTAACTTAATCTTTCAAATTCCACTACATGTTTTTCATTTCAACACCAAGCCCACATATATCGTTTTTTACAACTAAGCTTCTTAACTTCCCTAGCCTTGTTTTCTGTAGTCTGATCTCTAAGATACCCATCTGATCATCTTCTTCTTAAGAGGCTCCCCATTATCTTAAAGAAAAAACAACTCAACTCTTTTGAATGATATAACCTTTCAATTGGTGTTTTTCTTTTTCCATCCTTGCTTTATCGTAGGCTCTGTCTTGGATTTCCTGCCCATCTTTTTCCATCTCTAGGGTAATTCCTCCTTGGCTTTTTGCAGTTTAGTTCAGTTACTACCTCCTCCTGGAAGATTTCCACTGAGCCCCTTTCTGGCTTCATGACAAAATGTTCCCGAAAGATCTCATTGTGACCACCTTGGAAATATATCATACACCCCAAGCGCAAACTCAGTATTTTCATTCTTCCAGCTCAGCACTGGCTTAGTGCTTAGCATATCGTTGGTGAGTGAATATGGGCATTTAAGGGTTAATCAGAGAAAGCCACATAGAAAAGGTGGAGCTGAGCTGACTCACACTAGAGGGAGGAATCAGGGAGACAGAGAGGGCTCTTTAAGGCCAAAAAATAATAATAACAACAATAAGAAGAACATAGGCAGAGAGACAGCTTGCAGTATGTGGAGAATTATAAGTGGCTTAGAACTGCCGGAACATAAAGGGTGAGGTACACAATTCATTTGTTGTATCCTGCCGCAAGCTCCTCTCAGAAATTGGAAAGGCTTCTTAATGCTTTGGGTATAGCTGAGAATAAAGATATATTGTACATGACTTGTAATCCCAGCTTTTTGGGAGGCTGAGGCAGAGGGATTTCAAGGTGAAGTCTAGCCTGGGCAGTTTAGTGACTTAGCAAGACCCTGTCTCAAAAAAACAAAACAAAACAGGGGTTGAGCAATATAGCTCAGTTCAATCCCCAGTGTCGTGTTAGTCCCTTTGACATGAACCGCTATGCAGTTTAACTTCATTATAGGATTTATACAAAAAATTATAGGATTTATACACAAGTGTTCAACCACAGCAGACTACAGAGGGGCAGTTAGGTGGTGGGATGCAAGCTTAAAGCTGGGACATACATGCCTCCTTGAACATGGTCACCATACCCCTGGGGCCCTGTGTTGAGCCTCCCAGGATGCAGCCTCAAGCTGCATGTTGAGAAGGTAAGCCGGGACCAAATGGCCCCTCCTGTACTCAGCATGCTGATTTTCCATACTTGAGTAAGAATGTCCTGTGGGAGCCTTTGCTCTGTGAGCCATCCCTGCTGACTTTCACTGTTTTAACGGCTTGAAAGTGGCAAAAAACTAACATGTTACAAGGAGAAAAGGGAAAATTTGAAAAATAAGTGTAGAAAAAGAAGGACACATTAAACGAAGTCTTTAGAAAATGGATTAAAACTGCTGAGTTAAAGAATGCTTAAAATAAAAGAAAAGCGTATGCACGTTCTCAGGTAATACGGGTCACTAGTGTAATAGAAAGATTTAATTAGTGTAGTTGAAAATTGTCTGAGTGTGATTTCTTCATGCAAACTGTGGATTCAGAAACAAGCAAGTGATGCTTGGAGTGACTATGAGAGCTTGCTGAGGGTCAACTATTCCTCCTCCAAGGACTGGAGGAGTTCAAAGTGCACCTCCAGATGAACCCGCCCAAAAGTCATCAATTTATTTAAGGTAATTTTTATATGTTAATTTATTTGCCTATATAAAAGTTATTATTGAATACCTTTCTTTTTTCTTTGTTTTTTGTGTTTAAGATTTTGTTGTTTGTTTGTTTGTTTGTTTGAGACAAGGTTTCACTGTATAGTTAAGATTGGCCTTGAACTCACTATATAGCCTCGGCTGGTCTCAAATTTGTAGTGATTCTCCTGCCTCAGCCTCCCCAGTGCTGGGATTATAGGCGTGCAGCACCACATTGGCTCTTTTTATTTTTTAAAAATTTTATTGTAGATTTTTTTTAAATCATCAAATAAGAAGGCTTGGAGTATCTGTGAGGATATTCACACCAGGAAGTCCTTATTTTTATAAAATGATCAAGCTATTATTTCTCCACCCCATTATAAAATCTCTTGTAATCTTTATTTGGATTGAAAGTGTTCAGATTATTTTACTCCCTGATTCTATTTTTCTAGAAGAGTATAAAATTTATGTATCTGGGTTTTTCTCCCTCTAGAGTCAGTGCAAAAATTTTCCTCCCCGGGGTGTGGCCAAGTCCTGGTGAGTTTCCGTAATCTGTGCGTCAAGGGCTGCTTTGTCCTCCACCTCTTCTCTGGGCTGCTGTCTCTCTCTGATGTGGACTTGGGACCCAGAGGGGCAACAACGTTTGACCTTTCAAGGAGGTTAACAAGACTTGCAATCCACTGTGCCCCCTTCCCTCCCCATCACGTACCTGGGATTTAGGTCTCTGTTTCTCAGCAGAATGGAACTTCAGTGCTCTGTGACTCAGTGGTAGAAATCAGTTCAGAAAGGACACAGCTTCCTTAACTTTGTCTTGTGTGTCTTTATTTTTATTTTTCTGTCTTTGGTTTATGGTTATTTCTTCATTAAGGGAGTAGGGGTAAATATTATTTTAGGTTTTTACAGAACCTTATGTACAAATAACGGAAGAAATGGCCAAACTGGTAATATTTCACTTATAGTTAATTGCAAAAATGCGCAGATATTAAAAATAGACAAGCTAGAAGTGATTACAATATCGCTTTTGTTGTTACATAAACATAGCAAGGAAGATTAGAAGTGGAGGTTTCGTTTGGTATTTTTTAAACAGTTGGAAGACCTCAGTGGCATCAGTTTTCAAAACACAGCATTTTTTTTCCATTTTGATGAAAAGGAAGGGGAAGAAAGCAAGAGCTAAGTTGACTTTTTATTTATATGCATAACATTTAAATAAAGTTCTCATGGTTTTAAAAAAAGCCTTTTATAGTTTGAAACCACCTTTAACTGCCTCAGTGAGGTTCTTCCTATTAAATATGAGTGTCCCTGTCTGTTTTCTATTCCAGATGTCTATTTGCATGTTTTAGGTGCTGACTTCCAGCAGTCTGGGTGGGACACTCCCATTGGAATTGCTAGAGGTCCCCTGGTTGGCCCACGGGGTTGGGTATATGCGGCGCGCTGTTAAGAAGGCCTCTGGGGATTTGAACCTCAGCCTTTTGGTTGGTTGAGAAGCCCTTACTTGGGTTTGGAAGGAACGGGACTTCACCTCCGGAACCTGCCCAGAAGCTGGAGTAAAGAAAGGAGAAAAAGAAATGCTCTACTCAGAACGTGGCTATGGTTATCACCTAGGACTTAATTATGGGGCAGGTGTAAAGGAGGTCCGTAACCATGGAGCCTGCTTTGGGAAAAGATGGATTGATTTTAAATCAAGTGTAGGTGAAGTTTCATACTTTCTAAGTAATCATATATGTCACATTTACCGTATAAATATGGATATAATGTACGATACCCAAAGGTTGAATTAAATCCAGAATTCCAGTACAATGTAGATTGTATAAGCCTCTTACTGTGATAAATGCTGAAGAGTTCATAAGCAAACACAACACAGTTCTTGCTATAATATAGTCTAATTTAAAAATGCAGCATCTGGATATATAATACTAAGTAAAAGCAAGAGAGCATCTGCTTTTAAAATAACTAATTTCTGCTTTGATGAATGGAGAATTATGTATGACTTGAGGACTAGCTATTTATAGTTTTCCTGGATACTTTATCTAACAGAATAAGAAATATTTAAAATAATTTAATAATTTAAATAATGTAATAAAAGAGCTTGAAAGAAAATATTTTGTGATTTGCTGACTTATACTATGATCCAGTCAAAAAGGTTTCAAGAAAAAGACTATCCTGGGGCTGGGGATTTAGCTCAGCGGCAAAAGCGCCTGCCTGGCAAGTGCAAGGTCGTGAGTTTGGTTCCCGGTACCGGAGAAAAAAACAAAAAAAAAAAAAAGAAAAAGACAATCCTTAACAGCAAATTGGAATTTGTTTCAGCAACACTGAATAATTCTGAATCTATTGCTAATACTAGTGTATTGGTAAGCAATATTTAAAAAAAATTATCCTCAGTTATTTTCTTCTCTTTCATTTTTCTTTCAGCATAGTCTACGGAAGAAAGACCTTCTGGACTTTCACTGATAACTTGGTTTAAACCTTGGCTTTGCTCTTTGTGGCTGTGTAACCTTGAGGAATCATATTTGCCCATTTTTGGCTTTGTTTCTTCATCTGTAAAATGATAGGATTACAGTACATTGAATAATAGTGGAGGTCTTTTCCAATTTTAACATTCTTGGGCTCTTTAATCTTCTGAATTTGAGGGTAGAATATAGACACACGGAAACGAACATATGCTGAAATATATTATTAAGAATACAAACCACTCAGACTTTTGGGTTTAGGTGGAGTTATGAATGAAGTCTGCTTTGCTTATACTATAATACAGACTTCTCTGCTAGATTTATATTTTACCAACTTATCTTTTCGAAGAAAAATTGCATATGTGTGGGTAAATAGGGTGTTATGATGAATTAAGCATTTAATCCAGAAACTCTAGATAGATAACAGCACTGTCTTGGGCCAAAGCAGGTGTAGTTCAGGTACTATCGCTGAATTAGCCTGCAGGCATCCTGTTGACGCACAGCCCAGGAGCCCTACTCATTTCTGACACCTCCCACTTGCTCAGGTTCTTCTGATCTCTTCCAAGGTTGGAAGCATTTCCTTCCTTCTGCTCCAGTTCATCTATGTTCTGTCTGGGATTAAAATATACAGTGGTTCGTAAGATCACTAGAAGAATAGATGCAATCTCATTTATTCCTACAGCATCAAGCACACAGAAGGTATTCAGTAAGTTTTGCTGAAGAAGTTAATTTTGTTGAAGTAGCTGAAACAACTATACCTAAGAACAGCTACCGTAGGGTCATGTTTTATCTCCTCAAGTCTCAGCGTGAGGTGGGAGAGCTGGGGGCATGATGAAGACTGGGCTTGGTAGTTACAGAACCGCTTCCCATGTGGCGTCCTATCTCTATTAAGCTGTAGGAATCTTGGCAGGTTAGTCATCCTGAGAACAGATTTTTGCCTAAGGTTCTGGGAAGGGATTTGAAATGCCTGTGTAGTTACTCAAGGGATGACATTCCCTTTGTTAAGCCCAGCCAGTGAGCCAGTCTCCCACCTGGGGCGTTGGCATTCTCTCACAGCGCCTGCTATGGGTTACTCTATGTCATGATGTCACTTGATAACTACAGAAGCCTAAGCCTTTATCTTGTGTAAAGAAGTTCTGGTGCAAATAGATACACAAATACATATACACAGACACAGATACACAGACACACATAACGTTCAGTAGTAAAATAGACTGTTTTCTATCCTTTTGGTAAAATTTTATCCTTTTCAGTTAAAATTACCTTCAACATTTTAAAACAGTTTCTCTTATAAATCTAGTAATGTATTTATATTGCTGTTTGTTGCTAAACCAATTTTATGTGATAATTTCCTGCTTTGAATATTGTAAGTTTTTAACTTATTGAAATGCTACTGAACTTTTGTTCCCTTCTTATTCCTGATGTTTGATATCATATTATTAATTTTAATTTTTCTGCCTGCTGTTGTAACTTTTTCCATGCCTAGGATAAGTGTGTTCTATTTGCTGTTCCTTCAACTTTGAAAACACCTCTGGGATCAGTACTATGTAAGGTAACCGTAACAAGTCCTGTATCATTCCTCTACTTTGCTTTTTTCTTTCCTCCTTTAATATCCATCAGTGATGTCATTTCTTTCACATTTAAATTTTGTTCTATAGATGTAATTAAATTTTTAGAGATTTATTTTAAAGCCAGTTAAAAGTTTCCCCCCTAAACTGTATAAATATTTTAATTATAAGAAAAGGGCTAAATTATGCTTTTGCTTCCTATGGTTCAATGTTATGACTGTGCTGACTCAAGGTCATGTTTTTGAAATGCTGGTGAGAATGCAGACTGGTGAAACCACTGTGGAAATCAGTTTGGAGATTCCTCAGTAAACTAGGTCTAGAGGTCCCATTCAACCCAGCTATTGCCCTTCTGGGTATTTTCCCAGAAGATCTAAAAACATCCTATCACAGTGATATATGTGCATCCATGTTCATAGGAGCACAATTTGTAATTGCTAAATTGTAGAAGCAACCCAAATGTCCATCCACTAAGAACTGGATAAAAAAAATTGTGGTATTTTTATATAATGGAATATTACTTAGCTATAAGGAAAGATAAACTCGAGGCTTTTATAGGTAAATGGCCATATCTAGAGACCATACTCATAAGTGAAATAAATCAGACCTGCATGTGTAAGCATTGTATTGTCTCACTAGTGTAAGACCTGAAAGAGTGAATAAAAAGTAGGAGGCATGATAGTCATTGTGAGATGAAAGAAAAATGCTCAAAACTAAAGAGAAACTGGGGTTAGGGAAAAGAGAAGGGAAAGAAGGGGAAATTATATATGTATGTATATACAAGATAGCTAACATAGTTGTACTACTGTCTTCTATTGCTTTACTGAAAAGAACAGTTAATGATTACTTGTTTGATCAATCTTGCATGTCTCTGTTTGTTTTCCTGAGAAACCACTTTGAAGATATCAATACATAATACAACAACCATTGTTAATTTCCTACAACTTTGCATGTAACTCTGTATTGTTTGTATTGATCTTATGCTATTTTGTAAATGGATGCCTGTTTGTTAATGTTTTCCTTCTTTTATTTTTAAAATAAATTTTAAAAAGTATATACAAAAATCATATCTTTGTTATTCAATCCAAATAGATTGTCATTTATTATACTTGCTTAAAAGCATACCATACTTGCTTAAAAGCATACCATATTCTTGTATATACATACAATATTTCATATTTGTGTTTTTGTACACCAAATTTTTCCTGTAGAATCTAAATGCCTTTCCTTCTTGTTGAGAGAACGAGCTTCTTCACTGTATCACTGAAATGTTTCAGATTCATGTTCATTTTTTTAATTAGAAACACATTGTGGATTGAATCTTTAAATTTAGGGGGTCTGAGATGTTTTAGTTCTTTATATATTCCAAATATTAGTCTTTTGTCTGAGGAATAGCTGGCAATTTTTTTCCCCATTCTATGGGCTTTCTTCTCACCCTGTGGTTTCCTCTGCTGTGCAAAAGCTTTTTAATATAATGAGGTCCCCGTTGTCTTTAGGGGTGTTCCCTATTCTATCTTCCAGGAGATTTAGTGTTTCTGTCTTAATATTTAGATCTTTGAACTATTTTGATTTTAGTTTAGTGCATGGTGAGAGATATGGGGCTAGGTTTAATCTTTGACATGCAAAAAAAACAGTTTTTCCTGGATCATTTATTGAAGAGGTTAGCTTTCTTCCAGTGGATGTGTTTGGCCCCCTTTTCAAAGATCAGGTATCTGAGTGTGTTTGGAGATAGTTCTGGATTTTCTGTTCTGTTCCAGTGATTCTCGGGTGGTTTTTTTTGTTTTGTTTTTTTGCCAGTACCATGCTATTTTTATCACTGTAGCTATGTAATATAACTTCAAGTCAGGGATTGTGATGTCCCTACCTTGCCTTTGCTGCCCAGAATTGCTTTTTCATTTCTATATCTCTTCTGGTTCCATATGAATTTTAGGATTTTTTCCTAACTCAGTGGAGTATTCTATTTGTATTTTGATTGTGATTGCATTAAATCTGAATAACAATTTTAGAAGTATGGCCATTTTCACTATATTGGTTCTGCATATCCAAGAACAAACTATAGCTTTCCATCTTCTGATATCTTGTTTGATCTCCTTTTTCAAAATGGGGATCTGAAGTGAAAGGACGTTTCTCAGATGAAGACATATAAGCAGCAAATAAATATAGGAAAAATGTTCGACATTACTGGTCATTCAAGAATGCAAATTAAAACAATAGTGAGATTCCCTCTCACCCTAGAAAGAATGGCTACCATCAAGAAGTCAACCAAAAACAAATGGTGGTGAGGCTGTGGGGAAAAAGGAACCCTTCTCCGCTGTTGGTGGGAATGTGAATTGGTACAACCACTGTGGAAATCAATATAGAGATTCCTGAAATGACTAGGATTAGAAGTCTCATTTGACCCAGCTATTCCCCTTCTAGTTGTCTTTCCTAAAGAGTCAAAAACATTGTACCACTGCCCAATTGGTTGAACATCGAACTTTGTGGGTTGATATTTTATGACTTATCTTCACTCATATCTGTTTCATCTTTTGTTTTGCCATTCTGTGTTCTGATACATTTAATTTTATAGCTGTCCCGTGGATTTTTTAATTTTTATATTAAAAGACAATTTTAAGGACTAGTTTCTGTGGTGATAAATCCCATTTTTATAGATGCATCTTCTTGTTTTCATGGTTGTAACATTGCTTAAAAAGTCATGAGAAGTCCAACTGGATTTTTATTTTTTAATTAGTACATGTTTGCAGTACATGATGGTTACATCCATCATGGGGAGTTGGTACATAATGCACAGTGCATTTTAATTCTTTTTACATCTCTGACCCTTCCATCACTCCCTACTCCTTCTGTCTTGGTCCTTTTTTCATCTGCGAGAGCTCTATTTCCATTTTTTTTCAATTCTTTTTTTCTCATCCCATTTCCTCCCACTCCTGCCCCCTTCCCTCCATCTCTTATTCCCCTTCCTATTTGAAAAAAAAATCTCCGTACTTCTTTATCTCTTTTAACTTCTACAGTTCCTGTGTCTATTACTCAGGTTTGATCTCAGACTTTCTCTATGAAGCTGTCAATATTCCTTGTATAGTTGCTTGCTTTTATTGACCAATTCTTACTTCAGAGTGAAAGTTCAGGCTCATTACTCTGAGTGGAACTTAAATTTCTTTATGGTCCTCTTCATGGTGTCTGGGAGGAGCTGAGGCAATGTGCATCTCCAGCTAGGCATCTTGAACTGCAGCTCTTTACCCATGTTAGTTCCCAGCCTGGTGAGCACTTCTGCAAGCTCTGAAGGGAATAAGTCTTGGATGGATGTGTTCTACCCTCAAAGAGTGTAAGAAAATGTAACTTCTCTGTCTCAGCAGAAGCAGAAAACCACCCATGGCCTGAGGCACTTTCAATGATATGACCCAATATTAAAGGACAAATGGGGTCTTCGAGTGTCATATGTATATAATATATATTGCATAGATGCAGTAAAAGGAAAGTACTATCATTGTCTTCACTTTCTAGAGAAAGAAACTTAAGCACAGAGAAGTTGAGTGAATTGTCCAAAGTCACACAAGTCATGAACCTCTGGTTCTGGAGACCATTAAATTCTCTTTCCTCTTCCACTGAGGTCATTGAAGAGTGAACCATGAAGATATAAACATGCTGGAATCTTTCTTTAAAATTATTTATTGCAAGATCAAAAGTGAATACAGTTCCATGATGATGAAGAAATGAATTATACATTTCTGACTACCCAGTTAAACACATTCTGAATGGAAAGAAGACAGGGAGGCAGGTAAAGGACCCAGCAACTTTTCTGGTAAGGCTGGTAGACATTTATGTACATTATGGATGAGAAAACATAAAACAAGAAGAATATAAGCAATAGGACAAGAATTTCAAGAGCGTTAAAGCCAAGAATTAGCTGAGGCTGGCAGAAACCACTGGAGACAGCAGCAGCAATTTTGATAGCTATTTTCAGAACAATAGATAGATGAAAATTATAGGGCCATTGCTTGAGAATGATGGTATCATGTTAAAAGAAAACACTGCACTTCCTCTTTTCTTCTGTCTATACCAAGAATAGTGAAGGGTAGGCTGGCAACATGGAGAGATCAATGCATTAAAATGTCATTAACATCCATGCTAAAAAAAGACTAACAACAACTTAAATATTTTAGATGAATTCAAATCCCTACTGCTAGAGAGATTACATTTTTTTCTTCAGAGAGATTATATTTTAAGCACAAAATAATCTCATTGGTATGATCATGGAACTATCATATTCCTCCAAAGAATTTTACAGAGTGGGGAAGAAAATCTAAAAGAATGGAGAAGGGCACAAGCAACCTCGATTTTCAAAGGAAGGATGTGGTATTGTAGTAAGCATTAAAAATATCTGCTGACTTTTCCTGCAGTAACTTTCAATAGGGCATCTTTGTACAGCAAGATTATATTTTTCATCCCATCAACGTCAGATGTGGACATGCATCTTTATGTGGCCAGTGTCAGGCCAAGCAAGAGACACTTCCCTGTAGAACATTTAAGGACTGCTGTTTACTGTCACCTCTTCTCGCATTAGCAGAGTAACGGTTCCAGACAGGGACTCCTCAGTTTGGCCTTTGGAGTGAATCAGTAGCAGCAAACACACAATGGACACAAATAACAAAGCGTGCTGTAAGCCACTGAGATCTTTGGGGGTGTTTATTACCATAGAACATCCTAGACTTTTCTGATTTTTATAGGAAATAATAGTAAATTTTGAAAATTAAGAATTACTATCTTACTATTGATTTCCAACAAAACCAAATTAGTACATGTCTGTAGTCAGAAAATTTGAGGGTTTTAGAAAAGAAAAAACTCTGCCATAAAGAACCATGTGTCAAACTACTTTTACTGCTTTCTCTTTTTATTTTTCTTTTTTTTTTTCTTAGAAGTCTGTGGAATGTCATAGACATATTGAAGTATACTTCAGACAATGTTCTTGAAAATTACTCCATAGTATCTTTTAAATTGCCAAGTATTTGTAGTGATGCCATTCTGTATTTATTGTGGCCATGTGTATTATTCCTGCTGAAAAACGTGGAGAAACCTGATATGGGTGAGAATGTGGGTAAGTGAATTCAGGGCTAAGTGAACAAGAGACTTGGAGTGAAAGCTTTCGGAAATAATTCCTTGGTCAGCATAGATATTATATTATTTGTCGAATTTGGGGAACATGACCAATTATATAAGATGCTCTCTAGAAAAGAGATTTAATATGTTGGATGGCAAAAGTAGAATTTAAAATGATATGATCTTTTGCAATGATGCCCACGTCAGTGTGGTGCAATTTATAATTGAGGTTGTATAAAGAACAAATATATAACTTGAAACTGTGTCTTTAAATACCAGCAAGATGGCAGAAGGGGAGCTGCTTGTTGGAATTTAGGTATAGCGAGATGGTTTGCATTGGTGCATTGGTGCATTGGTCCAAATCTCAAACTACCATAAATGAGCCGGTACTTCTACTAAAATGAAGGTATTCTAAAACTATAATGACAGATGCTTCTGTCCAGATGAGGGGATAATTAATTATTAATATGTGTAGCTTCCGGCAGTATTTTTTAGCAAGGGTATTTATTGGGTTAATTATTTGTTCTAGGATGAAAAAACAAAGGAGCCTTTGGGCAGGTAGAGCAAGTAAACCTGAACTAAAGCAAAAGGCACTCAACCTGATAAGAAAAAGAGCTGTGAAGGAGCAAAGGGAGTCACTGCAGACATAGTTCCACCTAGAGCAACAGGATGCTAAGTAGTTATAGACAAGTCCTCCCTGGCTGCTTTGACACACCTGGCCAGGCTCCTGTTCTCTCAGTCAACCCCTGTTCCCTGGTAATATCAAGCTGCAGAGAAAAGACACTGAGTTCACAGACACCATGAAGCACTTTCTAATCCTAAATGCCTATCAGAATCGTTTGGGGAGTTTAAAACTGCAGATAATGAGACTTACCCCAGACCTATTGAACCCTAATTTCTGGTGACAGGTCTTAGGACTCTGTATTTTCATAAAACTCATGTGGTTTTAATGACCTAATGATACTGATTTGTGAGCCACAGAGTCGTGGGGTGTGGTGGGTTTTTAGAGCAGGGGTTGGGTTAGAGAACGTTGGCTTATCAGGAAGGGAGGCACGGCTGGGATGGTGGTTCCCAGGACCTTGTGTTTAAGGTCTAATACAATGGAAAAGAAGGGTGAGCAACATAGAATTGCTGACTTTTTAAAATTTTATTTTAGAGAAAATAGTACAAGAAGAAGAACAGTAGCAAAATACAAACAACACAAAGCAAGGACATTAAAAATGACACAGGGTTTCAAACCAAATGATAGAGATTAACAGTGGTTGTTATATTACATATTGTTATCTTCAACGAAGTTGCTCAGATTACCAGATGTAAGAATAGAAGATTGATCAACTCATTAAAGGGAATAAGAAAATAATGATTTAAAAGAACATTAGAGGCAATACATAGTGTCACTAGGCAGGATTGTAGGAATTCACCAATGGATATTATACTGCAAATTGCTGTCGTCACCTAGATTGCTCAGATTACCAGGTACAAGCATGCAAAATTGGTCAAAATATTAAAAAAAAACTTTTAATCATTAACTGTTTCCCTCAACAAAATTGCTGACTTTTACAACAAACAAAAAATAAACCAAGCCAATTATCTATTATCCTTACAGTTTCATTAACAAAGAAGTTAAATTTTGAAAAGCAACCAAATAGGAATTGATATAGGAAGACAGTACAATTTTCTCAGATTAAATAAATTTAGCTGAGTTGTTTCCATTTCTTTTCTTTGTTTCACCATGGATTGAGGACAGTTTCTTCAACTGAGGTGTCATGTGGCCTAGCAGCAATGAGAGCCACCAGGATGGTACGTGGAGTCTGAGGTAACCTCTGGAAGCATGATACTCCAATGTGAGGCAGCAGCTTGTAGCTGATTTAAGGACTGTAGTGCTGACAGTGGTGGACGAGAAAGCTCTGAAATGAATGCTTGGATGATGTGCTAGGAATGCAGGGGTGCTGTGGATAATAAAGGATCTATGAGCAGTTAGTGTATGGAAATTAGCTGTTTGGCTGCAAAAGAAAAGACACATATGGAACCTGAAAGCCAAGTTAAAACTCGTGAACTAGACCTATTGGAGGAAGTCATGGGCAGACCCATTAATTCAAACAAAAGCTTTTGAGAGTCATATTTTCCCCCTAAGCATTAACATGCTGCAAAAAGATGGGTTTAAAGCACATTTGAGGAACAGTCAATAAGAATGTAGATAAAAGCGTTCTGGACTGAGTTGGAGGCTGGATTAAACTGTTTTCTAACCCTGGCAGGACTCAATGACTGTGCAAGGCTTTCCAACAAATACAAATTCCTGAACCTTAACTTAGATCTGCAGGAACAGTGCCATTGTGAATAGGATTTAGGAATCAGTATGCTTAAGAGATTCCTAGAAAATTCTTAGTTAAGTTGTCTGTAGCCTTGGAAAATTAGCACATGGAGTGAATTCCAACATCCCTAAGCATTTATGGTGGCAAGTTCTGTAAGATTCACAGAGACATGGCATTTTAAGTGGCACTGATATTTCAGTATCTCTTTACTATAATATTTTAGTATTGGTTACTTAAAAGTTGTGTGTGAAACAACCAATTGTTTGAATTTTTCCTTCAATACCACTGAAAGCATTTCACTGTTTTTGAGGCAAGGTTTACTTTGCACTTGAAAGAGGAATTAGCATCACATGATGAGATGGAGTCGTGGTCTTAGTTATGAAATATGGATGTGTAAAATTGCCAGACAGATAACATGTTCCTACCAAAATTTTTATCTCCAGCATCACTGACTTATTTTTTCCAAACTCAAATAGCATATTCATTTAATGTGGCCTTGGATATATGTTTCTTCCTGTGAAGGGAACTTTTATTGAGTTCTTTACTATTTTGCAAAATCTTTCATTTTCGTAAATGTTTCCTCCCAGTATATGGGGAGTAACTGTCCTAGATATCGAATTATTAGGGTAGAAAAGCAGAACATCCCAATGTTCATCTTATTAGTGTCCATACTCTAAAGTCTTCATGTTTGACCAGAATTGTTGTCTTTGTTGAGTTTCTGTCCCAAACCTTTGTATGCAGATTCCTCAAAAAGTTTTCAACCTTTGAGAGGTGAGGGCCTGAACTATAGGCAGAAGCAGCTAGAGAGAAGCCATCCATCACTGAATATATATTTATCATTTCTTGAAAGTTTTTTGATTTCTAAATCCTGAGGGAAAGCAATTTAATTCTCTTGGAAATATATTGTATATATATTTCTTTGTTTTCTCCTTTTTGCATCTGGGTTCTGTTTGATTATTACATATTTATGTAATTATCAGACCTAGTTGGGGTATTATTATGCCAGGCACAATGCTAGGTACCAGGTAAACAAGATTTCTATGTGTAATAAAGGGAAAGCTACATATAATAAAGGGAAAATGATATTAAACTTACAGATAAATACATAAGAATTTCTGTTAGGGCTATATGAAAAAGTAAATGGGTCAGAGAATTGTTGGGAGACCCACCTCTAGTTGAAATAGTTTGGAAAAGGTAGTGATATCTGAGCCAAGTCAGTGCAAAGGCCCTGAGAAGGAATTAGTTCAGGATTTGAATGGCCAGTGTAGCATGTTTATAATGAAAAACTGAGGTTAAAAGATCAAGTCAAAAAGAAGGCTAAGCCAGATAATACAGGATAGTACAGTCTGTGGTGGGAATTTGAATATTTTACAAGTGTGAACTATTTTAAACAGAGAGTAATATGCCCTTGTACTCTGTAACAAATCATCCAGGCTCTCTGTAGAGAATGGTCAGGTAATATTGGAATGGAGGTGACAAGCTAGAAGGCTGTTACAGTAGCTCAGTCCAGGGATGTGACTCCCTCATGGACTGATGCTGTTGACTGCAGGGAATGTTTGTGAAAATCACATGTATGTCCCATTCAACAGATATTCTCAATTAAGAAAGTCACATACAGTGACTCTTACAAACTGATTTTTGAAGCTGTGTTTTTCAGCCTTCATGTACACATACCCAGCAATATCCTTAGCTTTATTTCTTTTGCTCTTTGCCCTATCACCGCCTTCAGTTGAGAATCACTGAGTTAGGTCAGGATGACTTCATCTTTTTTAGAGATTTTCATTTTTTCAGTACATGTTTGCAGTACATAATTATTACATTCATTGTGAGGAGCTGGTACATGTACATAGCACTTCTTAATTCTTTTTTCTGGACAAATGGTATGTATCCTGGTTAAAACTTGCAGACCACCCTTCAGTTATTTCTGTCAGGCTTTTCTTTCCTAGTTTCTACTGTTTAGTTTTCTGTTCTGAAAGAACACAGATTACCAACTTCTTCCCTATCCATGTCCCTACTCTGAAAGCCCTTTCTTGATGAGTGTATTTTTTTGCATGCAAATTTAAAAAGTAGAAAAATCCCTCACTTTATTTTACCCAAAGAAGAGAAAGTATGGGAAATTATTCTCACTTTTTTCCCCCTTTCTGTCAAACTTCAAGTAGAGCTAGCAGGGGTAGAACACATTTACAAACTTTTGTTTTACAATGGAACTCTTACGTTGGCAAGACAGCTGACAACAAAACCTAAAATTTATCGAGCCCTGGTTGTGTGTCAAGCACTGTTGTGTTTTCAAAATGAGTTACATCCTATTGTTCTCCCTGTCCCAGAGGTGCAAGCTGAGAGATGGAGCCATAAAATACTGTACTTCCTCACGGTTCCATGAACAGTGAGGGGCCAACCACAGACTTACAGCCACGTTTCCTCTTTTCTGGGCTTCATTGCCCCTCCCGGAGGAGGACTCGGACCTTCTCAGGACTGGACTGAGGAGCTCTATCGACTTTCCTGCCTCTCTACTCTTGTACCAGGAATCAAACTCACAACTTTGCGCTTGCCAGGCAGGCGCTGTGCCGCTGGTCTATATCCCTGGCTATTCAGGCATTTATGAACGAAGGCTTTTATGAATTCTGGTAACCAAAATGGAAAGAAATATGCTCCCTGTCCCTGTCCTTGTTCTCATTGAATTTCCAGCTTGGATGGTTCTGCGATCATTTGTTGCAACAGCTGTCCTCTGTGGACAAAGTGACACAGTGGGACACAGTGGGAAAGGGAGCAGTGCTGTCCCAGCTGCAGGGAGGCAAACTTTCCTCCCTGTGGTTTGTCACCTTCCGTGATGAGCACATGCATTTATCAGCTTGTCCTTCTCACAGGGACGCTCTTGGTCACAGCAGGCTCCAGGAGAGTACTTGTCTCACTACTGAATTTTCTTTATATGTTTTTTTCTAAGTACGTATAAAATTATAGTCTTGAGCTTTCCTTTTTCATACGCAAGCTCATCATTATAAAACCCAATAATGATCCCCGAAGGAAAAACCACACGGAGTGAGAAGGCGCGGACGTGGAGTGAGGTGTTGGACAGTAAGACACGGTTCCTGGACCTTGCCGACAATCCTCTCTTGGGGTCTGTGAACTGCGTTCTTATGACTTGAGGCTGTTGTTCAGGGTATTATGGCATAATTTTTTCAGAGCACTATGTGCTGTCGGTCCCATTTTGCAGGCTCTGCTTTGTTCCTGAGCCTAAAGCTGTAGTTTTCAACATCATTTTTTTAATATGATAACACAAAAGAGGTGACACTACAAGAAAAATCAGAAATATTTTTTGAGCCTGAGGGATTATTTTGCTATAATACCTTTGATGAGAGCCTTTTAACATTTTATTCTCATTTATTATGTGACTACAGGATTTGAGTGTAGTAAAAGAACGAAAGAAAGATGTTTCCTTTAAAGTTGAGATTAAGTAAATCTCTTTCACAAGGTAGAAGATGAGTATACTTCAGTATTTTATTTTTGAGAGAGAAAAGTTTTAGTGTTTGGTTTTAAAGGTAAAGCCATCTATTCTTGGGTCAAAAGAAAACAAACGATCTCTTCTCTATAAATTCATAAAGGGATAAGGAATAAGGCAAAGTTCTGGTTATATTTGCTCCTCAAGAAAACTCTAGGAGATCTCACTTTTCATTTTACAGCGAATCTGTTCTTAAGAAAAACTCACCTACTCATTCATATTAAAGTAAAAATGAATAGATTTATCTTAAAATATGATCTGCCCCCAAATTGTAGTTTTAAATAGATAAAATCTTCAGGTGAAAGAGGAATCTCTCTATGTTTATTTACCTGTGTATTTGTTTCTGTTTAAAATCTACATTGTACTTTGTCCCCAAAAGGAGACTTAAGGTCATACACTATACAGTAAGAAGATCATTGTGAAAATAGGTAACTGAGAACACTAAAGTGACATTAAATATTTGGAACTTTGGCTTTCCGAGAAAAGGGAACAAAAAACTCTGTATAATGTTTGTATTGTTAGAAAACCCTTATTTTTTATTTTTTGGTACTAGGAATCGAACTCAGGACCTTGTGCTTGCCAAGGAGGTGCTTATGCTGCTGAGCTATATCCCTTGCCCAGAAAACCCTTATTTTACTTCAAAATCTTAATGGGATAAAAATATAGTGAGGTTAGCATCTCCACGTACTGTAGACCAACCTTTCAGTGAAGATTACATACTTTCATGGTGAAAGAGTGTTTTTGTCTTTCATATTTTTGGGATCATTGAGTACAGTTCACTACTCCCAGGTTTAGTTCTTTAGTAGTCTTCTCTTTGGTTATTTATTAACCTCCTTTTAAAGTGTAACTTAATCTTTTTAGGAAGGTACAAAGTTCAATTAATGTTACCATTGTTCCTTATTATGATAATAAATAAGGCCACTGTAGAACTTGAAATGCCTCATAAAGCATGAAATTTGTGTGGGAAATAATTAGCCCAGAGGGCCCTGATTCTGAACACTGGTATCATACAAGGCAATCCTGCAAGAGAGGGCAGAGCTGCTTGTGTGAACGAAATCTTTATGGATACCTGTGCTCAAAATAGTTGATACGCTTCGCTCCTAGCCTCACTATTGCTATCCTCATACATCCTGACCCTTATAATGACAGAATGTCAAAGGAGATCAAGGGCTCCCTGCTGGAAAATCAAAAGAAGGAAGCAAAAGATCTCTTCTCTAGAAATACATGTAGTTTGCAATTTATCAAGGAGGATGATTCCACAAGGTCCAGAATTCAAACTGAAGACAGAGTGAAGTTCAGTTTTTCCTCCATTTGAATAGTGGAGGAAGGAGCCCAAAGACTCTCACAGGGTTCTAGTATTATGTTCGCTGATCAGAAGGAGACCTTGGGTCCCTTTCCCATCCTCCTAGGACCTAGGGCAGCCCCTGGAATGCAAGTGCACAGTAAACACTTGCAGGACCAATGTACAATGAAGTCTCTTTCCTCATCTGGTCTCTGAGAGTCCATGTCATGGGAGCTACATGATCACAATGACAGGAGATCCTTCAAACCCTGCTCTGTTGGTCGATTTAAGGTAAAGAAACTCATATGTCTCATACCGTGTTGTTAAGGGTGCTCAGGTCTGGGATGAATTTGTCTGCAGCTACAACCCACCTTCATCACACACCAGCTGTGTACATGTCGGGGAGCTGGTTAGCTCTTCTGGGGTTGTCTCCTCCATTCTAATGGGGGTTATTAGCAGCCACAATATAGTAGCCTCAGCTTCAGGAAAGCCTCAAGTCCAACATCTTAAAAGGAAGGTTCTCTTTGGCTAAAAATATCAGAAACTTCAAAGAGCTTAAGACAGGTTGACATCTACTTGTGGCTTTTTAAAGTCGTAGTAATTTCAGTAGTAATTAAAAGAGCATTGACAAGGGAAGCTTTCCAGAAAGAAGTAGGCAGCTATCCAAAGTATTTTGAGTCAGGAATAAATATTAGTGGATTTCACTGTTAAGAGATTTTTAGAATTATCTCCAGTAAAATGAAGAGAGTTTACCAGTCAAAAATAAAATAATGTTTCTAAAAAAGTCTTGGATATGAAATTCTACTTTGAAGCTATTTTTCCTTAACATACATACTGTTCACGCAACAGTTCTTTTTAAACAGCCACCATATGCCAAGCATTATGTTCAGTGCTAGGGCAAGAAAGTGAGAAAGGCAGGAGGGCTGTTGCTAATGAGTCCGGAGAATAGCTACACAGATAGGCAGGACCCTTCGAAAGAGTCACCCCAGGATCCCATGTGCTCATTCCTCTGTGGCTGCTGTTGTGTTCAGCGCCTTCAGACAACACTTGGGCTTAGGGGTCAGGGCTGGCCCACAAGCCAAACACCAGCACCAATGGCTGTTGGTTCCCTTCCGGAAGGACTAATATCCAGTGGACATTAAAACACCCAAATTCCTCCTTGATTGGTTAATAAATGGTATAGCTTGGAAATCCAAGTGTCCACTTATGTCACTGCTGTGGTCTCATACCCTGATTCCCCAGGATGCCTCACAATCCATACCTGGATCTTGGTCAAAGACCTCTAGTGCCATCTGTTCTGACTCCTTGTTATTGCTCTGCTATAAGTATTGTTGAATATTTTGAATTATCATCTCTGACATATTAGAGTCCCACTGGATCCTCCTATTCTGCTGTCCCATCCACCCCCTTCTGCACCCAGGGCCCCATCTCCCACTCTAGGTTACATTTAGCTGTTGATGACTGTTATATCCAACTTTAACAGACAAACTTGGTCTACTTCTGCAAGTACTTGTATTTGTTTAAAATAAAATGGAACAGACTACATTTCAAAAGAGAGGTCCTAAAATTTTTCTGAGTACAACAAATGTCCTTGAAACCAGTCTGGGGGTGTCCTAAGGACACCACTCGAGGAGATGGCATTCATTTCTTATGTAAATTCTAATGCTTTTATTAACACACAACAGTATCAGGCCAATTACTTTATAGTCATGCCTTGCATATTAGATGAATGTCTAATTTTAGAAGAGTTACATTTTAAAGGCATAAAGCCTTGAGTTAAGAGCGTTCTTAAAACCTGGTACATATTTCCAACTAATAAAATCTTATTAGGATGTAAGAAGTATGATAGCCATAGCTATTCCAGGTGCTTTTTGGAAATCCTAATACCTAGCTATGAAAATAACATGACAGTGAATATTTCTTCTAGGGACAATATGATTCAGAGTTATCCAAGTTGTTAATACAGTACAATGGTGAAAGAGAATTTTTTAATGAAAGGAATATGAACTCAACAAAGTACTGTGATAAAAAATACTTTTTTTTTAATAAGGTGAGAGACAGAATTAAGTGTATTTTATCACAGTACTTTTTCTGAATTTATATTTCTTTGATGAAAAATTCATATTTTGCCCATAAATATAAGGTTACAAAGAAAATAAGTTACATTGAAAAGTTAGCAAAATATTTTTAATACTTTATATATATATATATATATATATATGCTTACTTGTAAACATTTGCTGTAGTGACACATTCAGTAATTAACCAAATTTAACCAGTGATGGACATAACAGAATTATGAGATAACTGATTCAATTAGAATGAAATATAGAGGTTGTTTAAATGTTTTCTTTATTTCATTGTAATTTGCTGCTTACATTAATAATGTGAAGAAATGCCGAATTTCAGTCTGAGGTCAATGAAAATAAAGATAAGAAATTGTTTCTCTGAGAACTCGTGGTTCACTTGAATTTTATCCATGAACACTCATAATTGTACACCCCAGAATAAGAACCTCTGTGAACATAACAGGTTAATTTGGAGCACTCAAAAACAATAATAAAGAAGCTGTACCTATGTTCCCCAAATACCAGCAATATGGACTTAAAATAACAAAATGGTGCCAAACTTAGTGAAACCAGTGGTGGTTGAGAAAGCATAATCTGCAACACAAAGAGACAGGCCCAATGAGTAATGGTGGAAGAAAGCTGGGAGGAGCTAATTATGGGAAGCTAATTATGAGGGCGGTTCCAAAGAAATGAAGGGCAGAGAAAAACCCAGCTATTTCAGGCTTCTAATGAAAAGGCATTGTGTTACTGAAAAGGTGACAAGGATCTTTCTCTTAGTTTAGCAAAACCTAAATGTCCCAACCTCGACCATCAATGGCATCATTTTTTTTTTTCTTGAGTTCTGGATATTAGTTCTTTGTCTGAGAAACAGCTGGCAAATACCTTTTCCCATTCTGTAGGTTACCTTTTCACTCTGTCAGCTGTTTCCTTTTCTGTGCAGAAGTTACAGCCTCCAGACTGGGAAAAAATTCTGCCAGCTATTCTTTGATCAGAGGACTAATACCTAAAATATATAAAGAATATAAAGAAGTTAGACCATCCCTTCCAAATAAAAGACCCAATCAAAAAATAAACAACTAAAATAAATAGACACGTCTCAGAAGAAGTACAAATGGCCATTAAATACAAGAAAAAATGGTCAGCATCTCTGGCCATTAGAAAAATGCAAATGAAAACAAAGTCTCTATCTTACTCTAGGAAGAGTGACTATCATCAAGAAATTAAATAATAACAAATACTAACAAGTCTGTGGGGAAAACGGAACCTTTCTACATTGCTAGTGGGAATGTAAACTAGTACAGCTACTGTGGAAATCAATTTGGAGATTTTGCAAAAAACTAAATATGGAAATTCCATTTGACCTAGCTTCCCCTTCTAGGTATCTTCCTAAAAGAGGTAAAGATGTCATATTACAGTGAAGCATGCATACCCATGTTTATAGCAACACCACTCATAATAATTAAATATTGGAAGTGGCCTATATGTCCATTCTTAAATAAAGAAAATGTGGCATGTATGCACAATGGAATACTTCTCTGCCACAAAGAAGGAAAAACTCAGGCCATTTGCAAGAAAATAGATGCACTTTGAGACCATAATGTGAAACGAAATAGATCAGACATGTTAACTTAAATATCACATGGTTTCTCCTATGTGAGAACCCCAAAGCATAAATAAATAAGAACAACATAAAAGATAGGGAATAGGGAGATAGATCTTTTGCAAGTGGGAAGAAGACCAAGAGATGGAGGGGTGAGGGAGAGGAGGATAAGGAAGTGAGAGAAGAATGCTGATGTGTTATACATGTACTAGTTCCCACGAGGAGTATAATCATTATGTGCAGCAAACATAAACCAATCAAAAAATGAATGACTTCAAAGTGTTATCTTCTTTTGTCTAAATAAGTGATGTGAGCTCCAGTCTCACAGAGTAGCCTGGATGTAAGAAGCGGCCCTTCCCCTGCCCTCTCAAGTTCCCTGACTTTTTGTGTTCCTAAGGTGCTGTCTCTACAATGGGGAGTACGGCGAAGATCTTTCCCTGTTCTTCCAACAGGACTTCTTGCAAAGTCATCATACAGCTGCTTCTGCTGCCAGGGTCCTTTGTCACGTGGCTGAACTGATGCACAGAGGTGTTTGTACCATTTTTCTGAAGTGGTGGTGTGTGGCAAGGTCTTCTTGGTGGCCTTTGCAACTTTATCCAAAGAGAAAAATCATTCCACCCAGCAATCCCAGAGTCCTATGGTTGTGTAAACACATTCGAGGACTCCACTCTGCCCAGAAACACTGCTCTGTGGTCTGCAGTGCTGCCTGTGCTTTTTATTAGAATTTGTTACTCCAACATCTGTACATTCTGGATTATAGCCCTAAATAGGAATGAACAAGAATTCCAAAGTCTAGTCGGCTCCCTTTATTTATTTGTTTGTCTTGCTTCCAGCATGCAGCAAAGTTCAAACATGTAAATCCTTTTATAATTTTTAAATGTAAGTCTTTTGCAAATAATTATTTTGACAAGAACGTCTTCTTGTCTTTCACCTATTTCCAAATTATATGATTTGTTGTTTCACTGTTGAATTTTGAGTTCTTCATACATTCCAGATTCTGACCCTTTGTTGGATATGTAGTTTGTGAATGTTTTCTCCCCATCTGAAGCTTGTCTTTACACTTTAAAATTGTTACAGAGCAAATACTTTCATTTTTATGAAATCTAGTTTATTAATTTTTCCTTTTATGGGGTGAGATTTTAGAGTCAAGCCTAAACACATTTTGCCGGACTTTAATTGCAATGATAATCTATTTTTTCTAGTATAGTAGGAACCTAGTATAACTTTACATTTCAGATTGAAACTTATGATCCATTTCAGGCCATTAGCAAAGGCCATCTTTGTCTAAGATGGGAGGTTTAGGTCAGGGTTCTTATATATATATATTTTTTTCCTTGTAGATGTTTTCTTGTTCCATCAGCTGCACATTGACCATCTTTCTCCCATTGAAGTGATCTTGTACCTTCATCAAAAGTCTTTTGGATATGTTTGTGTGGCTCTATTTCTAGGTTTTCCATTCTGTTCCATTGGTCTGTATGTTTATCTCTCAAACTAATATGAGATAATTTTAATTACCGAAATTACATAATAAGTATTGATATCAGGTAGGCTGATTATTCCCATTTTATTCTTCTTTTCAAAAAAATTAGCTATTGTCCCAGTGCTTTTCTACACAAATCTTAGGGTAACCTTGGCTGTATCTACGAAAATTCTGGTTGAAATTTGGGGTGAAATTGAATTAATCCTGTATATTAATTCAGGGAAAAATAATATCTTCACTACGTTGAATCTTCTGATCCATGAAAATGATATGTTTCTTCATTTATTTAGCTCTTCTTTAATTTATTCCATCAGAATTTTATAGTTTTAAGCATATAAATCCTGTGTGTTTTCATGTTTTGTTAGGCTCATAACTTTTGTGTGTGTATGTGGAGCTCAGGATTAGGCCCAAGGGTTCACATGTGCTAGATAAGTACCCTATCATCGAGGCTCACTCCTAACCCCTAAGTATTTTGGGAATGATTTAATGTATTTTTAATTTTTATGTTTATGCATTCATTGTTAGTATGTAGAAGTTATATATACATGAGAGAGAGAGAGAGAGAGAGAGAGAGAGAGAGAGAGAAAATCTTGTGACCCTGAAAAATTCAGTGTTTATAGGAGTTTCCTTGTAGATTTCCTATGTAGAAAATCATGTCACCTGCATGAGAATGTTCTTTTTTTAGTGGGTTTGTCTGTGTTTTCTTTTCTTGCCTTATTGCACTGGTTAAACCCTCCAGTGCTGCACTGAATAAGAGCAGTGAGAATAGCCATCTTTCACTTGTTCTGAGAACTCATTCAGTCTCACATCATTCGATATGGTAGAAGCTTTATCAAGGGAAGGAAGTTGTCTTCTATTTCTAATTTTCTGAGAATTTTTTATGAACGGGTGCTACCTTTTCTCAAGTGTTTTCTCTCTTCAGTGATATGGCCATATGATATTTTAAACCATTTTTTATATGGCAAATTACATTATTTTCAAATATCTGAGCTAGATTTGCATTGCTGGGATAAACTCTACTAGGCCATGGTATACAATTTCTATCATATATTGCTGAATTCTGTCTGCTCGTGTTTTCTTAGGAGTTTTGACACATATTTTCACAAGTAATATTGCTCTATAGTTTTTGTTTTTTGTAACATATTTGGCTTTTAGTATCAGGCAATATAATCTTCATAAAATAAATTTGAAATGTTTTCTTATATTTTCCAAATGAAATTGTGTGAAACTGGTATTAATTCTGCATGCATTTGGGAGAATTTTCTAATGAAATCTTCTGGGCCTGGAGATTTCTCTTTTGGGAGCTTTTGCATTGTGGATTCAATTTCTTTAATAGTTATTAAGCTACATAAATTATCTATTTTATTTCAGATTAGTTGCGATGCTTTGTGACTTTCAAAGAGATGTCCCATTGCATCTAAGGTGTCCCTCTGTGCAGAGCTATTCACAGTATTTCCACACAGTCCTTTTAATGTCTGTTCTGATAGCCCTTGTTTCATTCTGGGCATTTGTGATTTATGGCTTTTCTTTCTTTTCGCTTTATCAGTCTTGCTAGAAATTTGTCAATTTTATTGATCCTTTCAAAGAACCATGTTTCAGTTTCATTGATTTTCTCTTTTCTTTTTCTGTTTTCATATGCATTGACTTTTTCCTATTAAACATTTCTTTCTATTTCTTTAAATTTATTTTTCTCTTCTTTTTCTAGATTTTTAATGTAGGAGCTGTTCACATGTAAACATTTAGTACTACAAACTTCTCTCAGCACTGCTTCAGCTGTGTCCCACAAGTTTTTATATGTTGTACTTTTAGTGATATTCAGTTATATGGAATTTTTCATTTCTCTTGAGACTTTCTCTTTGATCTATGGACTAGTTAGCAGTGTGTTACTTATCTTCCTGTTATTTGTTTCTAGTGTGTTCCCATGTGGTCAGAGAATACATGGAGTGACTTCAATTTTGTAAAATTTGTTGAGATTTGCTCTATGGCCCAGGCTTGATCTATCACGTTGTGTACACCATTGACTCTTGAGAAGAATGTGATGAAGCCTCAGTTACAGTCAATGTATATGGTAGACAAGGTCTCTGCCATTGTGGAGCTCATGTTCTGCGGTGACAGTGACATAGAAGGAAAATAAAGACGTAAAAACCAAGGGGCCATAACACAGCTAGAAATGACCATTATGATAAAAAAAAAAAACAAAAAAAAAAACCAACGGGGTTACATGCTACAAAGACACAGAAAGATTGTTTTATATTTGGTCCTAGCAGATGATGGTAAGCTGAGAAGCCCAGAAAACCATGTCCATAATCCAAGAAAAAGTCTTCTGCTTACATTGCTCCAGTTTGCTCTGTCCTCCGCTGACCTCTTTCTGGCTAACTCTCTCAAGCCACAGCACAGTTCTACATTCTTGGTAAAGCCTGGAACACTCCTGCCAGGAAGAAGAAAGTGCACCTGATGTAACAGTCACTGAAAGTCTTGGGCTGGAGAATAATCTGATTGGCCCAGCGTAAAAGGAATTGGAGAGAAGAAACCACAGGCAGAAAGGCCAGATGAGGAAATAAAGCTAAATATACACTATCTCAAGAATATTCATAGAATTTACTGTTAAAATTAAATCCTGGCTTACAATGAAATAGTGTACAGCTGGGTTCTCATACTTCTTGGTCTCAGGGACTTTATGCCTTTAAAAAATTACTGAGGACTCCAAAGAACCTTTGACTGTGGGGATTATAGCTGTTGATTTTATCATATCAGCATTTAACATTTAAAAAATGGAGACATTTAAACATTTATTTATAAATTAATGTAAAATAAACCCATCTCATGCTAACATAAATAACATATTTTTATTTTTAAAAGTCACTATATTTCTCAAACTAAAAGCATTTAGAGAGAATAGAAGCATTGTTTTCTTTTCTGCAATCTGTTTATTCACTGGTTTATGAGAAGATGACTGGATTTCTCATATTTGCATTTCCATTTAATCTGTTGCTCTGTGTTTTGTTTAAGGGATAAGAAGAAAATTGAGCATCACACAGTAAATAATTTTTTTTCAAGATAAATGTGATAATATACACTTTGGTGTATTTTTTAAACTGCATAGTTAACTGTTTTAAAGATTAGTTGCAATGTGAGTTCTAAAACCCAGTTTTCCTATTGTTATGTTAATATCCAGTGATATATTTTGCACTTTGAAGGAATCTTTTATCCATGTACTATTTCATATCATGCACTGGTTATTTGAGCAGTATTAGTTGACTGAGTTACTCAGATCCTCCAAAGTTTTACATATTTTATTACATAATATTATTTAAAAAATCATATAAGTAGTTCTGTAACTTATGAAGCTGTCAAGTTCATGGTGCTGAATATATTTGCCAAAATTCTACTCCTTTTTCAAAAAGTTCAAGTTCCAACAATGGAACTACTTCTGCCAGTCATATTCCTTGAAGTTATGGCCTACTTCATCAATTTTTGACAAAATGTTTGTCATACATCAAGTCTCCATAAACATAGTTTCCCTATCAGTCATGTTTTCAGGTAGAAATGGTGCTCCATAACAAGCTGACTAGTTGAGTTTATCACTCAAACAACTGCTTTTCCTCATGAGTTCTTTCCCTCATGAGTATGAGCAATTTTACCTCCTATTGCTTTTGTGTTATCAACACAATGAAAAGGCAAACTATATTTTACTGTACAGTATTTATGAAAATAGTTCACTTCTGGTCTACACCAGTGAACCACAATTTGAGAAATGTTGCTGGACAAAAATGAGAATGAATGATCTACAATCCCACACGAGACATGGATGAGTCTCAGAAATACAGTGTTGAGAGAAGGAAGTCAGAACTCAAAATAATGCATACCATATGTTCTTTTACATATAAAATGTATAAATACAGTCAAAACTTGTGAGTGGTGTTAGGAATGAGCGGAAGGGCTATGCTTAAGGGTAGTGAGCAGAAGGAGGCTAGAGATAGGCTTTGAATGTTGCGGTTATTCTGTTTGTGGGCTTGACGTTGGCTACATGGTCATGTTACACTATGAAAAACTCACTAAGCTCTAGGCTTACAAATATATACTAGCTCTGTTTGTATATTTTATCACAATATAAATGCAAAAAACAAGAGAGTTATTTTCTTGTTTTTTGTCTCTTACTCCAGTTAATTGACTGTGTGAGATATTAGTTCTGAATAATAATAACCAAGATATATGACTTCTTGCTTTCTAAAACACCAGTAATATTGGTTCTTAAAAGGTTTTGCCTTAGGTGAAATTTGAATCTGTCATTTTTAAGGCACTAGGTAACTCACGCTTAAGAATTTGTTGGAGTTCTTTGTTATTTTGTTTATTTGGCATTCCATATACACTTTTTTTACACAGTCATCTGAACTTGCTGAATTAACCTTGACAACGTTGATTATTTTTCCCTATTGAACTGTTTAAAAAATGCAGTATATGTGGTTGGACGCAAGCTGCCCATGGGGCTTCTGATCTTCAATGCAGTTTTATGTTGCTAATGGGTTGTTGCTTCTGGAAAAAGATCATAATGAAGCAAGTGCTGTATTTCATGCCTGTGGTTCAGCAGAGGAGCTGGCTGGCATGGAAATAAGGTAGTATGCTTATTCATGCTATGGCATAAGAAGCTGTGTCACTAAAAATAATCTTTTCGAGAGGTAGAATTAGTACCAAAAAACATTTTAGGTATTTGACCTTTGCTAAAATAATACTCCCTTCTCAAAATCCTCTGCCACCTTCCCTACACGTTTAACTTCTCTCCCTTTTTCAGGTTTGGCTCAGGCTCTGCCTCGCCACAAAACATTTTTCCAACCTCCCCAGCCTACAGTTACCTCCCCTCTTCTGAGTCCAGCACTCCTTCTTATGTTGCCTATTACACATTAACTCAACCTATATTTATATATTTATCTAACTTCTATATTGTGCTGAGTTTAGTATCCAAAGACAAATGGCTCAAACCAGCTGGGTAGAAAGACAAATCAGAAATTCACTTTAGTGTGGTCTGGTAAGTGTGACTGTAGACAGAAGCACAGGCACTGGGGCACTACACTGGGAGGTACCAGTCGGGGTGGTATCAGATAGAACCTAGACCATAGGCAGATAGACCTCAACTTGTGCCTATCTCTGCCATGCACTCTGGGGAGTGTTTGACAAATCACTTAAGCCTTTTAATCTCAGTTTCCTCAGGTGCAAAATGCTGATAACTGGGGTTTCTATAGTAGAGGCATTATAAGGAGCAGATCAAGTTGTGTGCAGAGCACACAGTATGTGCCTGGGACAGGATAAGTGGTCAATGAGTGTAGGACATTAGCACTAGTTTTAAAAAATGTGTGTAATACCATGGCCCATATGGTTCATGCACTCACAAAGGGGCAGGAATAGCATGCAGTCACACTCAAGAATTGTGTTGCTTCTTCTCCATCTACTTCCCTGACACAATCAGAATCTGGTTCCATACTTTTCTGTCTAAGACTTTTCATTTGTAACTACTTATTGTTTTTTTTTTTTCTGTGTGGGCCTTGTGTCTTGGTCAAAAGTGGATATCAGATGGGTGGAGTTTGCCCTGGCGTTGGTTGGGGAGATAAAGGCAGGGCCATCTCACTTAGTCATTGTACACAGCAGGCTCCTCATTGATTGGGAAAGGTTTCCTCTAGATGTACACGTCAACACTTACAATCCTAACGGGACCTAGGGTGCAGAAGGGAAGTGAGCTTACACGTGGTGGATATCATCCAGTGCCCCAAATTCTTTTATTGTTCTCTGTTGTCCTTGATCATAAATGAAGGTTCCCATGTAGTGATTGCTTGTGGACAACACAAGCAGGTCAACAACCTCAGGGAGTCTTGTTCTCTCACTGTGACCATGTCCCCAAGTTGCCTTTCCTCACCAGGAGGTTGGCATAGCTTATTCCTGAGAAAGCGGAGTGGGGGCTCACAATATCTACTCTGCCAGACCATTCATAATCCACATTTAGAAACTGTTTAGCCACAACCCCTTTGTAAGAAGTATATAATTATGAAAAAGAAGAATTGAGAAAGAGAAGGTACCACAATGGAGGGATAGGATAGGGCCAGGACAGGAGTTTTCTTTCTGTGAATAGGGACAGGAAAGACAGATTAGGAAGAGGGAGTTGGGAAGAGAACCCCCCATTTATTATGCATTTATATTTCAGGTGCTATGGAGGCACTCTACACTCACTATTTCACCTGATCCTTGTGCTAAATCATTTTATAGATGAGAAAACTGGGCATTAGACAGATATTGACTCATTTTTCCAGTGGCACACAGCTAGTAACTGGCACTGACCAGGCCAATTCAAAGTGGTTGACATGACTAACAAAGATGAATATGTCTCAAATTCTTTACCTCTCATTCTTGCCAGTGAAAATTTTACTCAGTCTTCTGCTAGGAGACTGTCAGAGCCTTACAAAGGGTTTCAGGTCACTTTCTTTTGGATCAGGGTCTCTAGCTAACCCTGTTTGCATCCCGATGGTGGACAGCTATTGGCCTCCCCTTTCCTAGTTGCCTTTAGAACCTGTCTCTTGTAGCAGAGGTTAGAATTGTAAATATTGCTTCTCCTGCCTCCTTTGTGGCTGTGGCATGAGTCTGTGACTCAGTCCTCGGTAATGGGACATAAGTTTTGTCAGAGGCTTCTGGGAAAGGTTTATTTCTTTAGCACAAAGACAGTAAGAAGAGTGGATATGGTTCCATCCTTCCTGTTTTGGTTATGAACATCGTCTTGTGAAGAAGTGATGCTTGAAGCTGAGGGAGCTTCTTGTGTCCATAAAATTTTGGGGGGCTGGGGATTTAGCTCAGCGGCAAAAGCGCCTGCCTGGCAAGCGCAAGGTCGTGCGTTCAGTTCCAGGTACCGGAGAAAAACCAAAAAAAAAAAAAAAAAAAAGAACATAAAATTTTGGGAACCCTCTTCATTTCTTTGAAGATGGTGAACAACACCTTCAAGGTTTTATCTATCCATTTCTTTTATTTAGCAGTGAGGAACATGATGCATACATGTTGAAATGATGTAGAAAAGAATATAATATTTTTATGAAAATATTTTTGAGCATGAAGGAAAATTTGAAATTAACTAGATTATCAATTCATTGTTTTACAGAAGAAAAGCATCTGAGATACAAAGCAATTAAAGGTCTTTTCCAAAATTATTGAGCTGGTTAATGACAGAGTTTGACACAGTAGATAGACCTATGACTATTTCAAATGTTGGTTCTGTCAGCTATTTCTTGATGAACAACACATCATTCAGATGTAGCTGAGTTCTTTAAAATAGCTGTGACGAGTAAGTGACCAACTGAAATGACTCAGCTTGCCTGGTTCATTTTGTTTCTAAATAGTCCTGAGTTTAGTGCGCTATTTAGTGAGATTATCTGACATTCTGTTTTGCTTAGATTCTTCCTTGAGTTTAATAAACTATTTGAAATAAAAGCATCCTGACTTTAGCCATGCTGCAACTGAGAACCCCAAACATATTCTCTGATTTTCTTCCTCAATGTGACATTCATCAGACGAAGAAGGACTGTTATCACTTCCCAGTGCCATTTTTATAATTATATGCTTCACTAAAGTGGGTCACAATTAATTTCACTCTCAGCATATATTTTCAGTGTTAAATTCAACAGTACTGGGTCATTATGGATGACTTCAATGTCACTGTCCTCCCTTGGCCTATGGTGGGTTCATCTGTATACCCTAAGGAGATATATTCTTATCCAAACCTCTGCTAACTGTAATGTGACCTTATTTGGAAGTAGGATCTTTGGAGATGTGATCAAGTTGAGATTGGGTGACAGTGGATTAGGGTGGGCACCAATCCATGAGTGGGGTTGTGATGAAGAAAGCGGGATTTGGACACAGTGACACAGAGGGTGGAGGAGGCAGAGGGAGAAAGCTATGTGAAGACAGACAGAGACTGCAGTGATACATCTTAAAGACAAGGAGCCCTGGGGATGGCCAGCATTCACCAGAAGCACGGAGCAGGTAAGGAAAGATCCTTCCTCAGAAGCTTTGGAGGGAGCATGGCCCAGTTGACACTCTGACTTCAGACTTCTAGACTCCAAAGCTGTTTTAAACCACCCCATCTGTGGTGCTTTGTATGGCAGCCTGGAAAACTGACACAACCTCAGGAGTCCTCACCTGGTATCAACTCTTATTTTTCATCTATACTTGCAGGTATCTCTTGAGGACAGTCAATATTAAAGTTTATATTTTTATATTTAATAAATTTAATGGACCCATTGATAATAAGTTCCACAAAGACTCTTAGAAAACATTAAATTTTTGGGGGCTGGGGATTTAGCTCAGCGGCAAAAGCACCTGCCTGGCAAGCGCAAGGTCATGAGTTCGGTTCCCAGTACTGGAGAAAAACCAAAACCAAAAAAAAAAAACCAAAAAAAACAAAAAAAAACCATTAAATTTTCCATCTTTTCTGTCTCTTTCCATGGAATTAACAAGCAGTTAAACATAAGCAGTTTTGGTTGCCATAAAACATAAAGAATGCAGGCTGAACCTCTGTGACCCAAAGAAAGAAAAGAAGTATCAGTAATGTTAACCATCAGGAAATGATAGACCTAGAGCCTTAATTGGTGGTCTTCAGTCAGTCATGCTTGTTGGGTCCAAGTGACTGAAAACTCAACTCAGAGGGAAAAATCTTTGGGCTTACAATTTAAAAGTGAAGATCAATCCAGGCATTTAAATGATGTTGCCATAACACCATGTTTCATGCCACTGCCTTTCTCTGTGTTGCCTTCAGTAAACTGAATAATGGCTCCCCAAAGGTATCAAGTTCTAAACCTTGGAACCTGTACATATTACCTTTAGGGGACCAAAGGTCTTAGGTCTCTGTAGATGGGGTTAATTTAAGAATGGAGAGATTATTTTGGGTTATCTGGGAAACACCTAAATTCAATCAATCATTAGTGTCTTTATATGAATGAGGCAGAATCCCCAGAACTTGGGGGAAGAACAAGTGAAGTAGGGAAAGATTTGGTACTTATGAAAGAGGAAAAATCAGTGTAAAAATGGAGGCAAAGATGGGAACGATGCATCCATAAGCAAATAGATGCAGGCGTCCACCAGAAGCTGGAAGGTGCCAGGACCCAGATCTGTAGACCACCCAGAGGAAGCAAGGTCAGCTAACACCTTGATTCCAACCCATGGAAACTGATGTAGAACTTCAGGCCCCAGAACCATGAAAGAGGAAAATTCAGTTGTTTTAAAACTTCCAAATTTTTGGTGTGATGACAAGGTAAATTCAAGTAGTAAATTGGAAAAGAGAGCATTCTTCATTGCGCTTACATGGAAGTTTCAGGAGTCATTCTGAACTAACCAGCATGGCTCCTGTGCCTTCTCCTTAATTAACTGGTGTTTCTACGGAAGGAAGTGTTCTCATTGGCTGAGCCAAGGTCACGTGCTCTGCTTCCTGATGGAGGGGTGAAGTCCCACCTGCTCATGTGGCCTGGGAGTTGACTTGGCCTGGTTTTCTAAAGAAAGTTTATCATCTGACCCGAAGCCAACAGGCATCCACTAAAAGATCCTCATCAGAGTAACTTTATGTTATGATCCCCCTCTCATTCCTTGGTATTTTGTTTTATTGATAATTTCACCAAAATATTACATTATGGTTAGTTGTATATTATGGGGCTTCTCTCCTATATTGTAAATTCCTGGAGGATAGTGGCTGTGTTTTATTTTTAATTGGTGGCTCAAATTGTACATATTTTCTTATTAGCTTGTTGAACTTAATATTAAATAAACAGCAATAAACTACAGAGTTATATTGCTAAATGTCTCACAATAATAGCAGAATTAGATAAGAATGCATGTAGAATACTTCGGGTTCATTCAGTGTACTATGACCTCAGCTCTATATTTTTGTCCTTTATATATGACTATACATTGTCTTTTTTCTATCTTGTCCATCCAATTATCTTTTCATTTATTAACAACACCCCAAGTTTTTCTTGAGTTTTGAACAATGACCACTATGCAGCCATATTTCTTCAGTCATGTTTCTGGCTTCTGATATTTGTGTTATAGGTTTATCTCAACAAACAGAAATCTCATTTTCAAGACTTCTGAGGCAATTGCACCTGTGCTATCTAGCATTTAAATGGTGACAACCTCTGTCCTCAGTGATAAAAGAGGGCATTAGAAACCCTTTCCTTCTCCTTAGGTTTGTGAGCTTGACATTTATCTAAATTGTTGGCTTACAGGGAACGCATTTTTACATGACGTTCTCAGATCTGAAAAATAGAACATCAGATGAATCGCAATTAACTAAAAAAGAATGAAAGAATCAGTACTGATAATGGAAGCTAATAAAAGTGATATATATATATAACCAAAGTATTATATATATATTATATATAAAATGTCACAATGAAATTCAGTGAAAATATTTTAAAAATCAGTTGAAACCCAGTAAAGAAATCAAAATTCAAGTTATAGATATATTCACTAGTGTATTGTAAAATAGAAAATAACAGGGTAATCTTCTTTCGTACATTGAGGTAATCAATGCAAGTGATAGCCTTCTTTTAAAAATATTTATTTAAAAGAAAATGAGAAAATTTCTTATACCCCATGGCCTTGAGCTGTTACGCACTATGGAAATTTAACACAGGTTTTTCTTTGAGATTTAAAATGGTCTATTACTCTGCCTATTCAGAAGTAGTGGTTTTGGAATAGGTAAAGAAAGCACAGCAAATTTAAAAACTACTATCAACACAATAAGGAGAGATAAGTGGATTGTCATTTGAGATTATCTAATTGCTGAAATATTTTTATGAAGTTAACTTTCATATGTAAATACATGAGCAAACAGTTAGATAAAGCGTCCTTGTTGAAGTATGCTTCAATCCTCAGGAACCATGAGCACTTTTTTCCTAACTGAGCCAGAGGCAGACTTCTCTCGGCCTTAGCGTGCACATTTCTGGGGAGAAGGTGTGAAGGAGAAGGGAGAAAAGGTCCTTATTCAGGTGGCGACTGCTCGAGTCCCCCCGGGGAAGGGCTAGCAGGGACCTAGAGAGAAGAAGGGCACACAGCCGTCACTTGCCTTACATGTTGCGGGCGTGGAGGCAACTACTCAAGTTCCTTACACCCAACTCTAAGCCTGAAATTATATCATGTGTACGGTATGAAATTAAAATTCCTCCTGAACATGAATGCGCAGGCATTGTAGCACCTCTGCCATTCACCAGCAGTGGCGTTCAAGAAATATTTGACTTAGCTTCCTGTCTTTACGCTCCCTCTGTCCCTCTCTTCCTTTCTTCCTCCTTTCCTTCCTTCCTTCTTGCATTCTATTTGCTTGCTTAAAAAAATAGATTTATGGACATTGGCAGCAATGTACACATTGCATTGCTTATTTCCAAGGCAGTGTATAATATGCGGCTACATGAGAATGTAACTTTAAAAAACATTGTATGTAACTTACACATTGTTTTAAATTTATTTTTATTGGTCCATGTTTGCAGTAATGTTTACATTCCTTGTGTGGGGTTGGTCCATGAATATAACACATCTTGATTCCTTTCTCCGTCGCCTTGCTCTCCCTTCTGCCCTCTTCTTTCATCTCTTGATCTCCTTCCCCTTGAGAAAGATCTAGCACCCTCCTTCCTATTATCTGGCTTTTATTTTGCTATTGTTTTATTTAATAATTTGTGTTTCTCATGTAAAAGAAAATAATGCGATACTTAAGCTCATGTGTCTGATTTATTTCATTGAGCATTATGGTCTCGGGATGCATCCATTTTTCTATGAATGACTCAAGTTTATCCTTTTTAGAGCAGGGTAGTACTCCCTTGTGTGTAAACACCACATTTTTTTATGCTTCCCTCTATTGATGGGGATACTGGCTGCTTCCATGATTCGGCTATTATTAACTGTGCAGCTAGGAACATGAATATGCATTAAAACACAAAAGAAACACACTGAAGGTTTATTTTTATTTTGTTTTGTGTTTTGGTTTCGGAAATCAAACTCAGTACTTTGCCCTTGCCAGGCAGGCACTTGTGCCACTGAACTATATCCCCAGCCCAGTTATATCCCCGGCCCTACCCTGAAGGTTTAATGGAGAGTCTAGAAATAAAAGGTAGTCAGGTGTGGTAGCCTACTCCTATAATCCCAGGACTTGGAAGGCTGAGGCAGGAGGCTCACCATGAGTTTGAGGCCAGCCTGGACTACATGGTGAGTTCAAGCCCAGCCTGAACTACATAGACCCTGTCTCAAAAAACCAAAAAAGAAAAAAGGAAACAATAACATAGGAGAAGCTTGTTTCTGTTTCCATAGAAAGAGGAGGGTATTGAGTTTATGTGAAAAAACAATGAACATAAAATTATGGGTATATCAGAAAATTTTAAAAGTTTTTACTGGTGAGTTACTTCATATCAACTTAATGTATGTATAGAGACTGCTGTTTTTTCTACCTGTGGTGATATTCTTGAAAGTTAGTAGCTTCTGAGTATTTGTACATCTAGCAGTAATAACAGTAAAAGAGAATAAAAACTTAAACTCCATGTTTGGAGAGAGGTGTGCTACACATGGACGTATTCAGGGAGGAAAACCAGTTTATGGTTCCTCTCTTCTTCTTCCTTTCCCCGTCTCTCTCTCTCTCTCTTTTTTTTTTTTTTTAAACCCCTATGGAACTTCAGTAACTCTCCTAGCATCCCTCCGAATAAGGTCAAATTCCTAATGCAGCAATAACTGCAGTGACTGCCCAGCCAGCCCTACTCTTAGCGGTTCACACCTTGCATTTCTCAGATGGAGGGAGGAGCAGAACAAATGCAGCCTGGACATCGGCTTTGCTGAGCCTACTGAACCCCTTTCCAGAAGCTTCCACAGCCCGTGCTGGGAATCAGGAAGGGAAGTGGGGCTCTCCGCCCCCATATTAACTGGGGCCCTTCCCCACCAGTGTATCTCAACCTGGTGGCTCATCCACAGCCAGGCATCAGGGCCTTCTACCCTTTGTAACAGAGCCATAGGGACTCCTCCTTCAAACATAACTAGCCTCCTAGAAGACACACAAGTGGGGATAAATAAGGTTTCGATTTTAGGAATCCATTTTACTGCAGATACTAATTCGTGTTTTCACCTTTTCTAGCTTCTCATTTTCTAGGTTTGGCTGTTTTTTTTTCCCCCTTGGTTTTACTCAACAGCCATCTTGGCAGCTTCTCCCTGGAATCATTTCCTGTCATGACATTTTTAGAAACCAAAATAACAGCATTTACCATGTAACAGCTAAATATTCCCATGGAGTATCTTGGTAAAACAAGCATTTTTGCATGGTAGCTTTTAGCACATCATTGGTCATGTATCCAGACTGAACCTCTTCTGGGTGTCCACAGTTCCTGACTAACCAATAGGCTGATGGCAGCATTGTCTGCTGTCGCTCTGTAATCACATCTGGCATACAAAGCTGGCGACGCTCTGGCTTCCGAGCTGTTCTCATGTAGTGTCTTGTTTTAATTTCAGAACACACGTTTATTCAGGGAGTAAGGGGGATGGTGCTTTTAATAATAAGGGGCAGCTGTGTAATTTTCTGTGAAAAAAAAATGAAGCAGAGGTACGCTGCAATATTACATGGGATTATGAGATACCACAAATGGAATGTCAGTTGGACACATTCAATAGTTTCTGAATTCTTTAGATTTTTTAGAAAGAAAATAATCACTCGTGCTTCTTACACTTGAATTATTTACTTAGCCCTTTACGTCTTTAATTTTCCGATTTAAATTTAGCACAACATAAACTCAGAGAGGTGCTAGGAAAAATAGCCAAAGTGTCTACAGACAGTCAGTGTTCTTACGCCACGATGGCTAAACCTCAAAAATAGATGCAGCCCCATCAAAGTGAAATTGCATGAGTCAGTGTCTGGACAACTCAGGAGACTTTTTTTCTAGTTAGGGGAGAGGAGAGACTGGTCATTTTAGAAATATAGAATCACGGATGGAAGAGGTTTATTTTGTTTTTATGTTCAGAGAGAGAGAGAGAGAGAGAGAGAGAGAGAGAGAGAGTTTGTGTGTGATGGGGAGGAGTGGAATCACTGGAAGAATGAATCAAACAGAAGCCTCTTTAAACAATATAAAGTAAAGGTTAGTTTACTTCATATTCATTACTTTTTATTGTTATATATATTAGCCAGAATCTATACCTGAGTGATCAGTTTACCCAACTTCCGCAACTGAGAGGCGAAGCCGCAGGTGCCCTCATCTGTCTCGCTCTGTGTAGTTGAATCAGTCAGATTCTTACTTTCCCAGATTCATTTAAACATGTATAAAGATGGCCATGTGACTAAGTTTTGGTCAACAGTGTATAGGGAGAAATTTGATAGATCACTTCCTTGATAAAAAGAGAAAGTAGCTTGATTTTTTAAAAAAGTTAAGCTTCCCTGGCTTTATACCTTTGAATGGGAATGTGATACCTAGAGCTGAGATGCCATTTGGACCTATGAGGTAGAAAGACCAAGGATGGAGAGAAAATAGAGTAGGAGAATGGACAAAGCTTGTTTCATTTATTATGTAGCCAGCCACTGGGCAAAATCTGAGATAGCCTACCTTTGGACTGCTTCCCTTGTGGGACAGTTAATGGTCTTTACTTTTTAAGTTACTTTAAATAGTGGTGTCTTGCTGAGCCTGCTAACCTTGGAAGTACTGTAGAGGAGTTGCTTTATAGGATGAAAATTTATAAAGTTGTGCAGGGTCCTAAATTTATTGAATAAATAGTTCTGCATATCAAATTGTTCACAATGAAAATTATGTATGATTAGTCTGTATTATGAATTTTGGTTTTTGGTACCAGGAATGGAACCCAGGACCTCATGCTTTCCAGGCAGGTGCTACACTGCTGAGCTACGTCCCTGGCCCTGTATTATGCTTTGGAAAGAAAGAATAATGTGTCAGTTCTTCACGGCCTATTTTTATTCAGGTAATCTAGTCTGTGAATTAAGAGCCATTTCTTCTTCACATAATGTAGGAAGTATAAAGGGGAAAATTGTGTTCAGTATCCATATGATCATAATTATTTGTTGCCCTGGTAAAGCTGTTTTCATAGGCCATCCATAAACACTGTTTTTATCCCCACCCATGTTTCTTCTCTTATGAAACAGGGGTGTCTTTCTTTCACCTGGACATGGAGTGCATTGGTCAGTGACCCTTGGTCTTTAATCATTGGGCCTGAGAAGACCCATCTGTGAAACATCAGGGAGGGTGACAAAGCAGATACTTTCTTATACTTAGATGTAATTCTCTACCATTTGAAAATGACAGACCTTCAGTTCTCAGAGTGACACACCTCCATGTGTTTCTGGGAGAACTTCATGTAGAGATGGAAATGACTTCTTCCCCTCTAGCAGATGTACTGCAGGGTGAGGACAGGGTCAAGAGTTCCTGACTTCTCTCCTATGGTCACGAGCTACTGGAGCTGCCTTGGAGTGTACCCAGAGTTGTCCTAGGCACAGGCACAAGTCCTTCTCTGATTTCTCACCAATCTGGGGTCCCTCTTTACCCTAAGTCCTTCCAGATTTATTGTGACCTTGCAGTTCTCTCTTGACTGGTGCTGTCTGCTCTTCTTCCATTTATCAGTCATGTTAATGCCAAGAAAATACCCCGTAATCCTAATCATTACCTGAAAAATTAAGAATTTAAAATTTTCCTACTTGATAGATTCTGATTATAACTTTAAATAAGATAACTTAGATAACTTTAAATCTTTAAATATAAGATTGAAATCTTTAAATATGTTATAACATATATAACTTTAAATCTTTCTATTGATTCACGTCCACAAAAATAATTACGGCAATAAAACTGTTAGAAGAAAATCTTCTCAAATCTCAGGTTAGACAATGATTTCTTAGATATAACTGTAAAATCATGAGCAAGAAAAGAAGATAATTTCTCTTTAGGACGACTCAGTCTTCACCAAAATTAAAACCTTTTGTGTGTGAGAGCGTACCAACAAGGTGAAAAGGCAGGTTACAGACTAGGAGAGAATATTTAGAAATCATGTGTCTGAAAATGTGCTTATATCCAGACTCTATAAAGAACTTTTACAACTCATTTTATTTTATTTTATTTTATTTTATTTTATTGGTTTTTCTCCAGTACCGGGAACCGAACTCACGACCTTGCGATTGCCAGGCAGGCGCTTTGCCGCTGAGCTAAATCCCCAGCCCCTACAACTCATTTTAAAAAACACATTTTATAAGTGGAGAGGAGAAGAATAAGCATTTCTCCAAAGAGTATATAAAAACATGCTTAACATCAGGAACCACTAGGAAAATGCAAATCAAAACCATAATGAGATACTAATTCACATTTATTAGAATAATCAGGATCAAAAAGACAATGGCAAGTGCTGACAGGATGTGAAGAAACTGGAACACTCAGACCCTGCCGATGGGAATGTAAAATGCTATAACTGCTTTGGAAAATGGTCTGGCAATTAAACATGCTGGTCAAATGATCCAGGAATTCTACTTTTAGATGTATACACAAGAGAATTGAAAACATGTGTCTAAAATAGTTTGAGCATGAGTGTTCATAAAAGAATGTTCATAGAAGCATAATTCATAACCAAAAAGTAGAAATAACACAAATGCTCATGACCTGATGAACAAATAGACAAAATATTGTATATCCACACAAAGAAATGCTATTAGGCTATAACAAGCAATGAAGTACTGATATGCACTAAAATATAAATGAGCCTAAAATGATACTGAATGAAAAAAGCAGCCACAAGAGACCACGTATTATATGACTGTATTTATACAGAAAACAGATTCACAGGGAGTATGGTGGATTAACTAATGGTCAACCTGTAACACCCAGATGAACTGAATCAGCATGGTGCTGGGTGTGGAAGGCCCACCTGAAGACTGTTGCCAGGACCGTAAAAGGAGAACTTGAGGAGAACATGGTGCATTGTTGATTTTCCTGGAGAAACTTATCGTTCTGATTTTCCCAATATGAACTCAGCTGTTCTCATCACTGTAGGAGCTCCAGTCCTCAGTGTTGCTGAGGATGGCTGCAGTTCACTTTAGAGAAGCTCTTACACTTACCTTGAACATTGCTTCCTGGCCGCAGTGCAGATCCCTCTGCCTGCTGGCACAGATCTTTCATCCTGCTGGTGCACACTTTCTAGTTTCCACCACTGGCCTCTGGGCCCTCCCAGTACAGATCCTTGATACAGACTTGCATGACACATTGTTGTGGGCTCTAGGCCTCCAGTTTGACTTGTGCAGGACATTGTTATGGGCTCTAGGTCTTCAGCTGGACCCATGCAGGGCATTGCTGTGGGACCCAGGCCCTCAGCTGGATTCTTTGGGTCTCTAGTGTGTGGACAGATTTCCTGCATTCTTGCATTTGACTCTTTGGATGGATATTACAAAATAATCTTATAAATTATGTGTCCTATATTAAATCTTTTCCTTTAAAAACTCTGAATACAAAAGGGAAATCGTACAGCAATGGCTGACTGGGGTTTTCAGGGAAGGAGAGAAGTGAATGGGATGTGACTTCTAAAAAATGTGTTGATTCTTTTTAGGATGATGAAAATATTTAAAAGATTATACTGAATATTGTATCTCTCTAATATAGGTTATATATGTAAACATACTTAAAAGGTAAAGTTTATAGTATGAGTCACATATGAATTAGGCTACTAAAAATAATCATATAACAACATGTAAACAAGGACATTAAGTAATACTACATGTTTTATTATTTTATTGTGTAATAAAAAAATAAGTAAACCAGAAGTAAAAAAAAATTAAAAGAAGAAAGCAAGAACAAATGCACATCAAATTTTAGCAGTGACCCAGTTATTTGGAGGCCATTATCACCAATATATACAATACTGTTGCACTGGATGTCAGAAAAGAGGAAATTCTCAGAAGGTAATATCAAATAAGGATCTGGTGCAATTCCAATTATAAGTAGATGTCTAAGCTATTTTTACTGATCAGGGTCAGATTAGAGAGAAGGAGTGCCAATGCAGCCATGATTCTTTAAAGGAAATACGGTATATGTTGTTGGTAAAAGGACTAAAAACCCAGCAATTTGGCGTAGAGCCCAATCCAGCTTGGGTACATACTTTAATTATCCTGAGAAGTCCTTACCAAAGTAACATCTAGAGGACAACTTAAATCAGAATTTTGGAGGAAGTATACTTATTAAAAGGAAAATTTATTAATTCTATGATAAAACTATATGTAAGTCAGTATCTCAGGAGGCTCGGGGGAGGGGTTGGAGTTCGGGATTTTTTCTTTTTAAAAATGTTACTGTGTGATTTTTATGCAACTAAATTAGAGGACAGTGCTACAGAGTAGAAAAATCCATTATTTATAGTTTCTATTATATATGATACTGAAGTCCAAGTTAGCAAAATGAAATAGGAAAAATAGATTTTACAAGAATTTGAAAGACTTAGCATTGTCCTTACCCACAAATATGTTTGTCTGAAAAAAAGATCTATGGGAATCTGCAGACAAGGATATTTGGAAAATCCAGCAAAATTTGTGGATAAAACGGTAGAATTTATAATGTTTGGCTAGGTTATTGAAATTAAAAACAACAATTAAAATTAAACATTTTTTGAAAACTCAGTAGAGTTTATGTCCAACAGCATAAATTTGTACAAATGTAATTTTTTAAAGACATAAAGTATAATTCAAAAGAGCAACAGAAATTTCTGTAAAATAACCGACGAAATTTAAAAGCCAAATAACACTATATACGAATTCATGATACTAATGTAGTGAAGTTATACAGTCTTTCATGGAACTGAGTCCTTAAAATTTTAGGGCAAAAAAGAGGAGGAAAGGCATAGGACGGGATTAGAGCTTTAACTGTACACGGAATACTCTAGTAAAAGAGGGTAAATATGGTGCAAAGCTGCACTAATACTAACATCTGCTCAATCTGCATAGTGTGCAACTGCTTCTGTTTTTTGTACCTTTGGAATATTTTTAAACAGCAATAAAAATTGATTTGCAGAACCGAAGCCTCACTACTGTTCAACTCTTTCAAACAAGGTAACATAAAGGTCTATATTGGCTTAAATCCCTGCATCAATATACGCCATACCTGCAAGCTGGACAGATGGCAAATACAACATTCTCTCTCCTTGACAGATGGATGAACTGGATGGTTTAATTACTTTCTCCTAGTTACATAATGAGTAGCTTTGGAAACGAAATATTTTGGTCAATAACTTGGGCATCTGGCCACCACGCAGCATGTCAGAGCATAGTTCTTAGCTTTTATAGTTTCCACCATGAGGCAGCATAACAGAATTACATATGTTTTATTACAAATATAAGACAAATTACATAGTATTTGTACATAATCAGACACTGTAGAAAACATAAGCTTAAAATTTTAGTTTTCTTATGACACTGTGCTTTGTGAACAAGCTTTTCCATTCTGACATGATCCCCCAAATGATAATTCATTAGTCAGTTTTTAATATAAAATGTAGACATTAAATAAGGCTGAGAGTAAATCAGGTTTCTCACAAGAGCATTTGATTTTTGTGTTTTAGAAGTGAGAAAACAAGGCAAAGAGAAAGTGGTGTATGGTTAGGAGATGTAAGTTTTCTTCTCAAGCTTTCCAGTGACTAATTGTGGGCTGCATAAAGCCTTGCACTTCTCCAGGGTCTGTAAAATTTCTAGAAGAAAAGATAGCTCAGGTGGGAGAACACTGATCTTGGAATACACTGCTTATTTGGAGCACAGCAAAGAGCTTGCTGGGTTGGAAGGAAGTGTTTGTGGAAAGTCAGTGGCTGATGAGGCTCGATGGGTTTGGATTTTATTCAGCAACATCTGAAGACTTGAAGAATGGTACAGTGGTACCTGACTTATGATTTGTATTGGGATATTGTTATGCAGTAGTTGCAGAGCATGCAAAGAAACCATATTGTACCAGGACAAGCATATAGGGACTTTTTTGCTCACAAAATAAGAAGGCAGGATATAGACAAGCCGATGCTAGTGCAGTGTCTCAGAAAGTTATCAAGGACTGCATGCAGTTCCTTCCAGCTTTCGGTTCAATGTTGTTTGCTTGGAGCTCTTGTCCTAGTTCTGACTGTTCCATTTCTAGGCAGAAAGAAAAGAAAAATTCAAAAGGTAAAATATTTATTCCAGCCAAGAATTTTCTTTTTACAGTAATACAATAACTATAATGGGAGGCCCTTTCAGTAAGAATATGCCAATATCTCTTTGGCCAGAAATGAATCAGCAGGAATCCCAGGAGGTATATGTTGTGTGCTTGTGTGTGTGTGTGTGTGTGTGTGTGTGTGTGTGTGTGTGTGTTTACCTACCTTATTGATATATAATTTTTACAATAAATTGCATGCATAGAAAATAATTAATTTGATGAATTTTGACATGGCTATATGATAATAAAATCATTGTCGCAAGTAAGGTACCAAATATCTCTAGGAGGTGAATGTTTTTAAATAGGAATTTTGTCACATGAATAAATCAGGCTTAGCAAGATAAAAATGGAAAAAAGGAGAAAGTAGATCTTTGAGAGGCAACTTCAGTATCTTCTACAATTTCCAGACCTATAAAACCTGCAGGGATGTCCCTTTGAGGAGTTCTTCTGGTTCACCTTGGTGGACCACAGAAAACTTTAGGGAGAGAACCTGTGTAGCTACTTGCCCTGGAATTGTTTTTGACCTATGTCTGCCTTGGTAGGCAGTGTGACATAGAGTGAGTGTGACTTTTAGAATTAGATCAGTGTTCAAATTCCAGCTCCCATTAGTACTTTTGAGCAGTTTTGTTCAATGTATATTTATTTAGTATCAGCTATGGGATAGGTATTCTGTCCTTCCCTAGGCATACAGCTATAAAAAGGACAGAGCCTACTATCTGAGGTTGGTTGAAACTTTTCTGTAAATGGGAATTGTGGCAAAGATAATTTTACTTATAACATGTGAAAGTTAATTTAATGGTAATTGTTCAAGAGCTGTCCTAAATTTGGCTTCATTCTACTAATGCTTAAATTCGGGAGACTAGATTGCTCCACTAGAAATTCTGCTTGATTTTGGACTGATCCCAGGAGTTCTGAGCTTTTTCTGGAGCTAATTAAGACCAACTCCCTTCCCTCACTTCCACTCTACCCCCCAAGACCCTAAACCTCATTGGGTTAAAAGCGCATGACCTAGTTTCTTCCCTCTGGGAAAAAAAAGTCTTCAAATATCTTCTTGGCATCTCAGCAGTCCCCTGCCTCTGTGAGCCCTTCTATTTTGAAGTCACTCAGGAGGCTGGAGCAGCGGCCCCAGCCCCTGCTCAGCCCCCTTTGTGTTACTCGCCTTTCCCTTTCCAGTAGTAGGAACCCAGTGGATGACCCCAGGGCAGGCAGGGAGACATCAGATTTGCCCAGGGATCCTGGAGTGATCCTAGACTCTGGGAACCCCTTTCTAGACCACGGGGTCCCTAATTTCTCCTAGGAGCATGAGGACATAGGTAGTCTAAAAATTAACAGGTTTTACCAATTTTTGCCTTTTGATAACATCAAAAATATATTGGGATGGATATTCTAATAATTATCCTTTTTGGATACTATTGGCCAAGCACTATCTATTTATCTATATCTATATCTATCATCTACATCTATCTATGTCTATATCTATATCTATCTAAAAATTAAATGACTTTATGATTATTCCCAATTTTACACAAAGGAAACCAAGTCGATAGAGACCATGCACTCTCTGCTCAAGTTCACTCAGCTTACAGCGGGTAGAGTTGAGATTCACAGCATCCAGCTGTCTTGTCTCAGCCTCCACTTTCTTCACCATTATCCTGTATGATGGCTGTTTTTGGAGCTGCTTCCTATTGGGAAATATTTATCCCAGCTGTATATGGCAACAGTTTTGTGGAAATCCGAAATATCCTAACGGTCAACTCTATTTGCCTTTTAAAACTGACAATTCAGAGATGTGTCCAGGAAAAATGGCTGTCTTTGCCAGATTCCTGAATTCTCTGCCTTTAGCCTGGCTGTGTGCTCCCTGGCTAGGCCCCTTGCAGAGCTGCCAGTTCTGAGAGCCTGGGTCAGGCTATACCCTAGTAGATAGGAGCAGTTGTCTCTTTAGGACTCTGTCCCTCAGGGACTCTGGAGTCGTGTTTTTTGCTCAGTGCTAGTTGTGTCTGAATTTAATTCCTCCCAACTTTTAAGAAAGCTGAGGTGTGATAAATGGAGGAAATAAAAAACATAACATTCTGCAAAAGTCCAAAATGCAGGTGGAAAGTATTCCTGCCTAACTTTCTGATAATTCACTCTTGGGCTTATGGTGTTTTCTCTCAAGTATTATATATTTCAAACATACTTACACTCAAAATACTTATCTGGCAACTCCCAAGTTAGACGATGTATGTATTACATTGGGTTCTTCTTCTTTAATTATGAAATAAAACATGATGCTCACATCCTCTCCATGTGTAGTATGATGATAAAAATATGACCAATGCCAGTCTCTGAAGTACCAGCTCAAATGCTGCCTCTTTCCTGATCCCTGTCCCATCTACTAAGAAATAATCTCCTTCCTCTACCTCCTTTAGCCTGAGTCTTCTTTTGTCTGTGTGCTTGATTATAGCTGTATTAGTATTTCTCAAAGATAAAGAATTGGGAGCTAGAAGACATGGCGTTAGCAGACCATCCTTTCCCCTTCCAATGATTTAATGTCACTGACATTCGACAGAAACTAAAATGACCTTTAACAAAGGGGGTTTCTATGTCTATGTCATGGGTTAAGGTGACCCTGTATCATGGGTTAAGGTGACTCCAAAAGGTTCTGCAGGAAAGACAAGTATGGCTTGAGAAGACCATTCTGGAATGATGAGATATCTCAGAACCTTAGTTTTGGGTTAGTATTGCATGATTTTCCTTTGCCAGAGTTTTACTTTTACGTTTATGAATTTTTTATTCAAAAGTGAATATTATACAGGATAGCTAACATAGTTGTACTTCTGACTTCTATTGCTTTACTGAAAGGAACAGTTAATGATTTCTTATTTGATCAATCTTGCATGTCTCTATTTAATTTCCTGAGAAACCACTTTGAAGATATCAACACGTAATACAACAACCATGGTTAATTTCCTACCACTTTGTCTGTAATTCAGTATTGCTTGTATTGTTCTTATGCTATTTTGTAAACGGATGTCTGTTTGTTAATATGTTTTCCTTCTTTTATTTTTAAAATAAGTTTTAGAAAGTGATTATGAACTGTTGTTGGGGAATATCTGTGTTTTAATTTTGGTGAGTATGGAGATTAGTGCCATATAAAATGAAATCTACAAATTTTACATTCTTTCTAGCCTGGGAAAGTAATTAGTAATAGTTTGAAAATCTCCAGTTCCTTGGAAAGTTTCTAAAATTTGTACATAAAAACGAAAGGGGCCTGAAATCATTTTCTAGACATAATATTGACAAAGCTTTAAATTCTTTCATCATCAAAGGCTCTGTTCAGTTTATTAGTCTCAGTTCAGTTTTGGAAATTTGTATGTTTTCTGTGGGCATCATTTTTATTGAGGCTTCAAGGTTCTTGTCATAAAATTATATGTACATATCTTTAACAATTGAAAAAATTGCTCTCTATGTGTTGATTTGTCTCCTTAGAAATTGCCAAACTTTCCTAAGGGTTGGTTTTAATTCTATTCTTTTTCTATTTTCTCATTTTTAAATTGTATTTTATTTTTTATTTTAAAGAGAATAGTAAAAAAAAAAAGAACAGTAACAAAATACGAATATCATAGACAAAAACAAAACAAAGCAAAAACATTAAAAATGATACAGGGTTTCAAAACAAAATGATAGAAATTAACAATGGTTGTTACATTATATATAGTTATCTTCAACAAAGTTTCTCAGATTGCCAGATGTAGGAATGCAACATTGATCAAACCACTAAGGAGAATAAAAAAATAATAATTAAAAAACATTGGAGATGATACAGTTTCATTAGACAAGACGGTAGGAATTCACCAATGGTTGTTATATCGCATATTGTTGTCTTCAAATCAGTTGCTCAGATTACCAGATATATGCATGCAAAACTGGTCAAAATAAAAAAAATTAAGCATTAATTGTTTCTTTCAATAAATCATCAGACATCAGCATTACAGTTATCCCAGCTATCCTTCTATCTATGTCTATATCATCTATCTATATCTATATCCATATTCTTATCCATATCTACCTATATCTATATCTATCTATCTGTGTATTGCCTAATCTTGGAAACAATCCAAACGCCCATCAAATGAAGAATGGAGGGCTGGGGATTTAGCTCAGCGGCAAAAGCGCCTGCCTGGCAAGCACCAGGTCGTGAGTTCGGTTCCTGGTACCGGAGGAAAAAAAAAAACCAAAAAAAAACCAAAAAAAAATGAAGAATGGATAAAAAAGATGTGGTATTTTTACACAATGGAGTACTACTAAGCTATATAAAAAGATAAATTTGAGGCTTTTATAGGTAAACGGATGCAACTAGAGACTATATTCATAAGTGAAATAAATTGGACACACATGGGTAAACATCATATTGTCTCCCTAGTGTAAGAACCTGAAAGAGTAAATAAAACCCAAAATGTACAATAGATAATATAAAAGGGAAAGAAATTGCTCAAAGGAAGGAAAAACTGGTATGAGGGAAAGAAGAAAAAGAAAGAAAGAAGGAAGGCAAAATGTATTTTGTTTTTAATTCCTTTTTTTTCTTTGCTTTTTTCTGGTTACTTAATCCTCTATTATAATTGTATACTTAATATTGACAGATTGTAATTATTTTTGGTCTTTTTGAGACAAGGACTCATTGTGCAGTTCAGGCTGCCCTTGAGCTTACTTTGTAGCCTAGGCTGGCCTCGAACTCACAACGATTCTCCTACCTCAGCCTCCCAAGTGCTGTGACTGCAAGCATGCGCCACCATGCCCAACTATTTGTAATCTTTATTAGGACAGATTATTAGTAATGAAAGCTTACTTATTTTTTTACCAATTTTTTATTATTTTAACTATCCCCTCATGATTAAAAGATAAATACAACACTATTTTATCAAATGATCTTCAGAAAAGGTCCGAACAAGGAGACATATCCATGATAACAGACTAGAGACACCACTCTGAGTCTTCCCCCAGGTCAGTACACAAGCAGCTGCTCTGGGAGAATGGAGACCAACTTTCGGAGTATGGTTTGAAAGAGACAGAGAACAGGTGAGATCCAGAGATAGGGTTGGATGGAATAAGGTGCAAATCACTGCTCAAGCCTGGAGGTGCTAGCAGTGCAGGGTTGGTGACTGCACCATTGTGTGAAAGGTATGAAGTCCTCCTGGGAAGGAGCCAGTGGAGGCAGCTGTGGCTCAGGGCCCAGCATAGACACCACCCACCTCAGTACAGGCTGTGCCTGAACTAGAATGTGGATCCAGAGTCTGAAATATTCATCTAGGAAAACCTCACAGGACATGGGCACTGTATGGACAGCACAGAGTGACTTAAGGGGTGCTGGTTTCAGGGTAGAAACCTGTTCCGGGTGCAGAGAGAGACAGAAGGGTGCCCAAGCTGGCAGAACCCAGAGCCAGAGGGAAATTCAGTAAGCTAAAGCAGAGCTAGAAATGCTAAGAGCTGGAGGCTGCTTTCTACCCCAATAATAAGTCCATGTACAATAGCTTCACACACTTTTATTTTTTTTTTTATTTTTTATTTTTCCTGATTTTTCTTTAATACAGTTGCCATCTCTCATAATATACTATTAGGAACCTTCTTATGGCATCTAATCTATCCTGCTGCTGCGCCGCGTGGTTTCCCCCTCAAACCTAGGCCTACGGCTGGGTGATAATTAATAGGCAGTGGCATTAATTTTCTAAAAGTGGGTTAACGCACACATTCAAACCACTTAACTTTTCAACTGAGAGTTCATAGAAAGTCTGTTTCCTTGCTGCAGTAGCCATCACTCCAGATTGCATATGTAAGAATCAATGTAACCAAAGAGCTAAAAGACCTTTATATTGAAATTGTGGAACAACAAAGACAGAAATTGAAGGAGATGGTAGAAAATGAAAGGTCTTCCTTGTTAATATATAACCAGAAATAATATTGTTAAAATCACCATAATACCAAAAGCTATCTACAGACTCAAAGCAATTCCTATTAAAATATCAATAACATTTTTCACAGAACTAGAAAAAAAAATTCTAAAATTCATGTAGAGACAAGAAAGACCCAGAAAATCAGGAAAGACCCAGAGTAGCCAAAGAATTCCTGAGCAAAAAGCAATACTGGAGCCATCACAATACTGAATGTCAAGTTATACTACAAAGCCACAGTACAAAAACAACATTGTACTGTCACAAAAACAGAGATGTAGGTCAGAGGAAAAAATAGAAATCACACAAGCAAACCCACACATGTACAAACATCTGATTTTTTGACGAAGGAGCCAAAAACACATTGGAGAAATGACAGTGTTTTGAACAAATGGTGCTCAGAAAACTGGATATTCATTTGTGGAAAACTGAAACTAGATCCCTCTCACTTATGCTGTACTAAAATCAAAACAAAGTGGACCAAAGACCAGGACATAAATCAGAAACTTTGGAACTGTTGGACAATTACATAGGGGAAACACTTTAAGTCATAGGCACAGAAAAAGACTTCTTGAATGGGACACCAATAGCACAGGAATTAATATCAACAATCAACTAAGGGGATTACATCAAATTAAAAAGTTTCTGCACAGCAAAGGAAACAGTTAGCAGAGTGAAAAGACATCCTACAGAATGGGAAAAAAAATCTTTGCTACATACTCTTCTGATACAGGGTAATATCTGGAATATTAAAAGGACTAAACAAAATTAATGCTCCCAAAACGATCCAATCAAAAATGGAATAGACACTGGAAATGAATGGAATAGACACTGGACACAAAACAAAAAAAGCACAAATGGCCAGTAAGTATATGGAAAGGGTGTAACATCTTTAGCTATCAGGGAAATATAAATCAAAAGTATATTGCGATTTTGATCTTTTCTTTTTATACTGGGAATTGAACTCAGGGCGTTGTGCTTGCCAGGCAGGTGCTTGTGCTGCTGAGCTATCTCCCCAACCCTGTATTGCTATTTTATCTCATTCCAGCCAGAATGGCTGTCATTAACAATGCAAAAAACCATGAACGTTGGAGATAATGCACAGAAACGGTCCTTCTACATTGGTCTGGGAATTCAAACTAGTACCACTGCTATGGAAATCAGGATGGCGCTTTCTCAGGAAATTAAAAATAGAAATACTACTTGATCCAGCTCTACCATGCTAGGGTTAATCCCAAGAAGAATTGAAGACATCAGATTATAGCCATCCATGAATATCCATGTTTATACTGATGAAATTCACAACAGTTAAACTGTGGATACCTGTCAAAGGGAGAATGGATAAAGAAAATGTGGCATATATACACAATAGAATATTATTGAGCCTTAAAGAAGAATGAAATCATGTCATCTGCAGAAAATTGGATGGAACTGGAAATCATCATGTGAAATCAAGTAAGCTGGACTCAGAAAATTAGATGTTGTGTGTTTTTGCTTGCATGGGAAACCTAAAATATAAATATATAAATGAATAAAATAAAGGGGAAATGATGGGAAACTGGAATATATACTTTTGGAAATGGCGAAGAGGATCAGGAGTTTTGAGTAAAGGGGCAGAAAGTAACAGAATTGAAAATCATCAAAATATGTTATATGGATGTACCAATTCCCCAAGATAAACATCACTATTCTGTATTACCAGCATGCACTAGTGAAAAAAAAAATGAAAGTAAAAATAAGTAAATAAAGACCACTTATTTAACTATCAGGTGTAACAAATTTTAACCTTTTGGAGCATATCTGTTTAGGTTAGAACTCTCTCACTCTCTCTCTCTCTCTCTCTCTCTCTCTCTCTCTCTCTCTCTCTTAAATGGCATCACATTACATATGAAATTTTCTATTTCTTCACTTTCAGATAATATTTCAATGTCAAAAAGTTCAAATCTATATCATCATTTTTGATAGCTGAATAGTTTCCCATGGCTTGGATATACAACAATTTTTAAAGATTATTCATTGTTTTATATTTTTAACTAAATCATAAAAATTATACATATTTACAGAGTACCATGTGATGCTTAATATATGTTCATAGTATGTAATATTTACTAAGGTAAAACTGTAACTTCTCAAATACTTATCCTTTCTTTATGTGATATACCATAATCCATTTAAACTATCCAAAATTAATGAATATTTTACTTGTTTTCTATGTTCCTACAGTAATTCCCCAACCTAGGAAAAAGTGCTGCTCCAGCAGAATGTTCATATGTTGGATTCGTTTGTAAGTCTCACAGTGTAAGTCTTCTATACCTTCATCACAAATATACAATGTAAAGCACAAAAAAATACATATACAAAAATACTGTAAATATTTAAACTTTTACAGTTACCTTAAAATCATCGTACAGTACAACAACTGGAATATAAGGGATTGCATGGAATCAGCTGACAAGTTATTGACTGCAGGAGGGAGGGAAGGTGAGAGATGGTAGAGTGACGTCTACCATCTTTTGGCCTTGGTCCAATCTCAATTCTTTTCACTTTTGTTTCCGCGGTTATTTCTTTGTGCTTCCTAGCCATCCCTCCACATCACTATGGCTTTGCCTCTTGCTTCCAGACACCCTGGGCTCTCACTAAGCACTCTTATCATCGCACTATACAGTAAGCACACAGCAGCACAACTATGATAATGGCTGCCAGATTCGTGAGCTACATCTGCAATTTGTTCACATCTACAAATGTTTGTAATGTGATATCTGTTTGTATCTGTGAATGTTTGTAGCTCAAATGTTTGTAAATTGGGGACTTACTGTATTTGTATTAGTCACCTTCCTATTGCTGGGACAAAATGCCTGACACCTGCAACTTAAAGTAGGAATGGTTCATATGGTTCACCTGTTTTAGAGGGTTTAGTCAATGGTTGTCTTGCTCCAGGGCTAAAACAACATGGCAGAAGGCATGGCGAAGGAGAGCTGATCACTCCGTGGCAGCTGGAAGAAGAAAAAGGAGGAGAAGGAGTGGGAGAGGGGGAGGAGCAGGAGGAAGAGATACAGAAAGGAAGATTTATATATTTAGATATATTTAACATATTTAAGTCATTTGAATAGCTCCAGGCTTAAAATAATGCTATCCAAGTGATTGATATTTTATTAATTTAATTTTATTTTATTTTATTATTATATATATTTTTTTACTGGTATAGACCTTATCAGATTTCTGTATTAGTTTTTCTCATGTTTCTTTTTTCTCTTTGGGCACATATAATATTCATTTTTATCTCTGAATTGTTAAAATTTCAGGGTCTTTTCACTAATCTGATATATTATAAACTCTTTTTCTTCTAACATCTTTCAATTTCTTATATCTTTTGCTTTTGCATCTGTCTCATTTTCTCCATGGCATTGTCTGGAATACTAATTGATAATACTGAATTTTTGCTTTTGTCATACATTTATAATATGTTTCTCATATTTTAAATTCTGCCTCTTTTCTCTGCATTTCCCGTGAACCTTTAAGTTTGCTTTTTGCATCACTAATTTTATTTTTTGCACTGTTAATTCTACTTTCATTTCTTCCATTTTAGAGTAGTTGTAATACTGCATCTTTTGATATCCTCATCACCTTTTTCTCTTCTTTTTTAGTATAACAATTTCAGTTTTTCTTTTTGTATGTTTGTGTTCTTTTCAGAGCTGGTGGATTGAACCCAGGTTCTCACACATGCAAGGCAAGTCCTCTACCACTGAACTACACCTGTAGCCATCTTTCTGTTTTTTGCTTTTACCCAAGCAAACTTCTGATGTGCAACCCAACATCATTTGATAGTGCATGTTTTATAATTTTATTAGGAAGATGAGGCATATATTTCTAATATATACTTCTATTTCCTATAGAGTAGACAACTTTTTGAAATTAAGTTGATTGGTACAATTTAGATGTATGTAATGATCACATTCATCATAGGGAGTGTGTACCTGTGTATGGTATATCTTGGTTCCTCTTTTCTCCCATTCGCTTCCCTTTCATTCAACCCCTTTTCCCCTTTGATTTTCTTCTTCTTCTGTCATTTTCCCTTCTTGTCTTTCTCCCTCCCCCTCCCTAGTTCCCCTTTCCTTTTGAACAATTTCTTATTTCACAATATCCATTATACATTTCAGTTCTCATTTACACTCTCAGTTTCTCACACCAGAGAGACAATGCAGTATTTACACATGTGTGTCCCATTTATTTCACTTAAGAGTACGGTCTCAAGGTTTATCCATTTACCTAGAAATGTCTCCAACTTATCCTTCTTTTTGGCAGACTAGCAGTCCATTGTATTAAAAGCCCCACATCTTTTTTACCTATTTATCAACTGATGAGCATTTAGGTTGTTTCCAAGATTTAGCTATTACAAACTGCTGCTACAAACATGTATGTGCACATTACACTGTGGTATGATGCTTTTGATTCTTTTGAGAAGATATCAAGAAGAAGAATAGCTGGGTCAAATGGACCTCTAGTCCTAGTTTTTTGAGGAATTTCCATACCTATTTCCACTGTGGGTGCATCAGTCTACACTCCCACCAACAGTGGAGAAGGGCTCCTTTTCCTCCACACCCCACCAGCACTTGTTATTGTTTGATTTCTTGATACTAGCCATTCATCTTGGAGTAAGACAGAATCTCTGCATTGTTTTAATTTGCATCTCTCTAATGACAGTGATGTTGCACATTTTTTCATATTTTTTTTTGCCATTTGTACTTCTTCATCTGAGAAGTGTGTATTCATCTCAGATGCCCATTTTTGCATTGGATCTTTAAAGCTGAGAGGTCTGATTTTTTTTTCCTAGTTCTTTATGTGTTCTTATATTCATCCTTTGTCTGAGGAACAACTGCCATTTTTTTTTCCCACATTGTGGGTAGTCTTTTCACCCTATTGGTGATTTCTTTTCCTGTGCAAAAGATTTTTAATAAGATGAGATCTTAGTTCTTGGTTCTTTGTAGTATTTCCCATGCAATCGGGGTTTTGCTCAAGTCCTTGTCTACATCAAGGTCTTCAAGAGTTCTACCTATTCTTTCTTCCACCAGATTTAGTGTTTCTATTTTAATATTTAGATCTTTGATAAATTTCTATTTTAGTTTAATGCATGGTGGGAGATATGGGTCTAGTTTTAATCTTCAGCATGTGGAAAGTCAGTTTTCTCTGCACCATTTGTTAAAGATGCTATCTTTCTTCCAGTGAATGTGTTTGGCCCCTTTGTCAAAAATAAATTGGCTGAGTTTGTTTCTAGTTGTTTCTGCATCTTTCAATCTGTTCCATTGGTCTGGTTTTTGGACAGTAACATGCTTTTTATTTTTTAAATCACAGTAGCTTTATAGTATAGTTTCAAGTGAGAGATTGTGAAGCACCCTGTCTTCCCTTTGTTGCCCAGAATTGTTTTTACTATTCTAGGTCTCTTCTGGCTCCAAATGAATTTTAGAAATGTGTTCTCTAGTTCTATGAGGTATGTTAATGGTAATTTAATTGGGATTGCATTAAATCTGTATAACAAACTTTTGAATTTTCCTTTTTTAAAGCTTGAACATTGCCGGGGATGTAGCTCAGCAACAGAAGCACTTGCGTGGCAAGCTCAGGGGCCTGAGTTCGATTCCTGGTACCAAAAAAAAGCTTGAACATTGTCACTAATTTATTATACCATAGACTATTTTATGATGACTTTTCAGTATTTTTTTCTTCCTGCATATAATTTTGAGGGACTTCACATGTTTGGTGTTGCCCACAAAGTGGGTGAATTAGACTCCAGCTTTCTGTTGTTAGGGCTGATTGTAGCTGGAAAGCAATCATACCATAGGTTCATAGATCTGTCTCCCACAGCCCGCAGGTCTGGGGTTGGGGTGCCAAAAAGGTGGATACCAGGATGCAGCAGCAAGGGAATGTTGACTACATGGTGTTTTTTTTTTTTCATATTTGGTGAAGCTCCTACGCAGGTGTCCGGTTTCTGGGTCCAGTTTTTCTAACTGCTAGCTTGCCTCCTGCTTTACACCATCTGTAGCCATGCCAGCTCCCTTCCAGCCATAATCTTACTGATGGTGTGGCCTGCAAGAGAAATCAGGGGCTTCCTGGAACGCTCCTTTCATGTGCCAGTCATCAGCTTCAGCAAGGTGAAAGCCAAGGGGTGTGGTTGCTCTCTGTTGTTCAGAGCCTTCAGCGAGCAGATCTTGTCTCTCCAGGTAGGAGACTGTGTTCTGGAGAATTCCACAGTTGTTCCTTGCTCATTGGTTTATTTAAATTTATCTGATCTGTTTTATAGATTGCTAAAACTTTTCTAAGTCTTTGCTCTGAGGATAACATCTCCATGGTTTGAAGAAATGTGAAGATTATTTTCTTTTATCTTTTATGATTCTCTGAACAGGAAAGTGGAAATCTGAAAATGAAGGATGTGAGACTCCTGTGCTCCAATTAATATTTCCATTTCTTTTAGCATTAAGCCTCTTGCCCATAATAGAGATTCAAATTGTAGCCAGTGGCAAAATGAAGATGAAAATCATTTTGAGCTTAAGGGATACTGATTGTTTTATGTGACTTTTATATTATTCCTGCATGTATTGACATCTTCAAGGTTTCTTCACATTTCTGTTCAAGAAATTTCAAATGTCAGTACAGACAATCAGGTTCTCATCAGAAAAATTTGAGACTAACCTTGAAATAACTTCAAATATTTATTCCCTAATTTATAAAATAAATTTTGTCTGCATTCCTTATATCCTTCAGTTAGGCTCAAAGAATATAAGGATGAATAAGAAATGGCTTCTACCTTCCTCAAAAACCTCACATAATAGTATGATTTATTGGCAACGTCTACTTTACCTTTTGTTTTGCAGGTCAAGCACCAGAATTGTCTTCTGAAGATGAAAGTACTCAGGATAATTACATGTCTTTCTTTTTGGTAGGGGCGATCTTTTTTATTTGAACAAATCAATGAAAAAATTATTTTACCATAAGCTTAAAAGAGATTAGGAGTATTTATCTCACTAATCTAAAATAAAAGAGGAATAATTTTCCCGCTTGTATAGTCCTAGACTCACTGAAGTCAGAAAAGTTAAACGTGAGTGATTTATATTTTCTTTTAATCCCTTCTGTTAAGTACATATGATTCTCCATTTTTTTAGTAACTGACATCAATCTACAACCATATATTTATCTTAAACACTGTTATATTCCTATCTTCATATAGGACAGAGTAAAAAATACAGCTTCAGTTTCTGAAGAAGAGGTATTGTAGTTCTGAACTTTCTAAATGGTAGTTGGTACAGCCCAGTAATATAAGATATTTTGCTAGGTCAAAGTAAAGTTATGCATTCTTTAGAGGCAGGCAAATGGATTTTATAAAAGGTAGTGGATTTTGTGTGCCCAGTTTCATTTAACTCTTCTCTTGGTAAGAATTACCTTAACCTTTTCCTGTTCTATTTTATCTTGATAGGGCTATTACATAAAGTATACTCTTAACCAGTGTGTGATCACATGACTCAAACTACAACCATGAAAGAGATATTTTTTCCACTGGGAATTGCCTACCTCATAAAACCATTGTGAGGAGTGAGTTAATGCACACAAAGTCTTTAGAAATATTATGGTCACAGTACATAATGTGAACTTTTATTATTTTAAAAAACATAGTGATATAGAATAAAAAGTTCTTGGAATTGGAACATTCTAACCACACTGCCCTGAATCCACTAGTTCCTCTACCCTGCTCCCTAAAGTATTTCAGTTTTTGTTTTTCCCAAAGCTGATTATGAAGGATTTTTTGCATTTCTATGAATTATCTTGTATCCTTTCAGTAAATCCACTCAGTAATGACTCAACTTTCTATTTGTTTTCCCCCCATTTTTCCTTCTTTGTTTTCTTTCCTTTTCCTACCTCCCCCATTTTCTTTTTGATAATAACAGTTTTTTTCTGATTTCTGCACATATAATATACATTTTGGTCCTTACACTTTCAGTTTCTCACACTAGAGAAACCATGCATTATTTACATGTGTGTCCAATTTATTTCACTTAAGAGTGTAACCTCAAGGTCCATCCATTTACTTAGAAACATCTCAAGTTTATTCTTATTTTTGGTGGAATAGTACTCCTTTGTATAAATAAAAAACCTACATATTTTTTATCCATTCATCAGTTGAAGGGCATTTGGGTTGTTTCCAAGATTTAGCTATTACAAACTGTGCTGTTACAAAAATGTGTGTACATGTAATGCTGTGGTATGATGCTCTCAATTCTTTTGGGAAGTACCAAGAAAAGGAATAGCTGAGTCAAATGTGACCTCTACTTCTAGTTTTTTGAGGAATCTCCACACTGATTCCCGCAGTGGTGTCACCAGTCTACACTCCCACCAACAGTGGAGAAGGGTTCTTTTTTCCTCGCAGCCCCATGAGCATTTGTTATTGGTTGATTTCTTGATGATAGACATTCTTACTGGAGTGAGATGGAGTCTCAGCGTTGTTTTAATTTGCATCTCTCTAATGACAGTGATTTTGAACATTTTTTCATATATTTTTTGACTGTTTTTACTTTTTGCATTTGAGAAGTGTTTAGTCATTTCAGATGCCCATTTTTGGACTGGGTCTTTAAACTTGTGGAGTCTGGTTATTTTGTGTTTGTTATATATTCTAAATATTAGTACTTTGTCAGAACAGCTGGCAAAAATTTTTTCCCACATGATGAGTTGTTTTTTCACTCTGTTAGTGATTTCTTTTCTCTGCAAAATGTTTTCAATAAGATGAAATCCAAGTTGTTGATTCTTTGTGATCATTCCTGTACAATATGTGTTTGCTTCACGAGGTCATTGCCTATAGCAATGTCTTCAAGAGTTCTGCCTATTCTTTCTTCCAGAAGACTTAGTGTTCTGGTTTTTTGTTTGTTTGTTTGTTTGTTTTATTTTTTTCTGGTACCAGGAATTGAACTCATGATCTTGCACTTGCCAGGCAGGTGCTGTGCTGCTGAGCTAAATCCCAAGCCTCCTTAGTGTGCTGTTTTAATATTAAGATCTTTAATCCATTTTAATTTTAGTTTAGTGCATGATGAAAGATATGGGTCTAATTTTAATCTTTGGCATATGTAAAACCAGTTTTACTGGAACAGCTTATTGAAGAAGCTATCTTTCTTCCAGTGAAGGTATTTGGCTCCTTTGACAAAGATAAGGTGGCCAAGAATGTCTGGAGTTGTTTCTGCATCTTCTAATCTGTTCCAATGATCCTCAGATCTGTTTTTCTGCCAGTACCATGCTGTTTTTATTATAGTAGCTCTGTAGTATAATTTCAAATCAGGGATTGTGATTCCCCCTACCTTACCTTTGTTGCCTTGAATTGTTTTTCTATGCTAGGTTTCTTCTGGTTCCAGATGAATTTTAAGCTTGTTTTCTTTAATTCTATGAGATATGCTATTAGAATTTTGATTGGGATTCCATTAAATCTGTATAGCAATTTTGGAAGTATGACCATTTTTACTATATTGGCTTTTTCTACCCAGGAACAAGAAATTTCTTCCCACTTTCTGATATCCTCTTAGATCTCCTTTTACAGAGTAGTGTAGTTTTCAATGTAGAGGTCTTTTACTTCCTTTATTGATAGATTCTTAGGTATTTCATTTTTTTGGCTGCTATTGTGAAAGGTGTTGTGTCTCTAATTTCTCTCTCAATGAGTTTGTTGTTTGTGTATAAGATAGCTATTGATTTTCGAGTGCTGACTTTCCATACAGCTGTGCTACTAAATTTGGTTATTAAGTCTAGAAGTCTTTTAGTGGAGTATTTGGGGTTTTCTATGCAGAGTATCATATCATCTGCAAATAATGATAATTTAATTTCTTCCTTCTCTATCCTTATTCCTTTTATATATTTCTCTTATCTAATTTCTCTGGCTAATTTCTCCAGAAGTACATTGAATAAGAGCGGTGACCATGAACACTGATTTCCAATTTCATTGCCTTATGGCTTAACATGGGATAATTTCAATTCCTTTGCATTTACTTATGCATATTCTGTGAGCTAGTATGTGATCTATTTGGGAGAATGTTTCATGTGCAGTTGAGAAGGATGTGCGTATTCTGATGTTATGAGGTGAAACATTCTGAAGACACCTACTAAGTCCATTTGTTCAAAAGTTTGGTTCAATTCTGATATTTCATTGTTCTTTTTTTGTCGAGTTGATCTATCTGTGAAAGTTTTATGGTGGTCCCCTATTAGAATTGTATTAGTACTTATTTGAATTTTCATGTCCATTAATATTTGTTTTACATATTTGGGTACACTGGTATTTGGTGTATATATATTTATGATTGTTATCTCTTCCTTTTGAATTATTCCTTCTGCAAGGACCTCTCAATCATCATCTCTCAACCAGTCTTGGCTTGAAATTCATGTTGTCTGCAAATAGAACAGCTACCCCTGCTTTGTTCCAGGTTCTTGTTGCATGGCATATTGTTTTCCATCCTTTGACTTTCAGTCTATGAAATTTTTGGAATGAAATATATTTCTTGTATGCTGCATATTGTTGTATCTTGCTTCTTGATCCATTTTGCTAGTCTTCTTCTTTTGATTGGTGAATTGAGACTATTAACCTTGATAGTTATAATTGATCTGTACTGACTTATCCTTGACATGTTATTTTCCTGGTGTTGGTTCACCCCCTATTTAATTGCTTGCCTTGCCAGGTGGATTCATTCTGTTAGGGTTCATGGAGTTGTAGGCCTTGGTATCTCTTTCTAGGATGTCTTTCACAACATTCTAGAGTGCTGGTTTGGTGGTCACAAATTTCTTCAGGTGTTCTTTTTTATGAAAGTATCTTATTTCTTCTTTTTGTTTTTGTTTTTATTTTTTTTTCTGGTACTGGGAATCTAACTCAGGACCTTGTGCTTGCCAGGCAGGCGCTGTGCCACTGAGCTAAATCCTCAGCCTGAAAGCATCTTATTTCTTGATCAGTTTTGAAACATAGTTTTGTGGGGTACATCCATCTAAGTTGGAGGTTGTTTTCTTTTTGGGCTTGAAATAATTCACTCCAAGCCCTCCCTTACTTGAGAGTTTGTATAGAGAAGTCAGCTGTAGTCCTGATGGGCCTTCTTTATAGGTGATTTTTTTTTCTCTAACTGTTTTTAATATTCAATTCTTGTGTTGAATTTCTGGAATCTTGACATTTATGTGCCATGGTGTGATTTTTTTATCATGGCTAGTTAGAGCTCTATATGCCTCAATTATCTGTATGTTGAATTATTTTTCCCTACCAGAGAAGTTTTCTCTAATCACGTCTGTGAACAGGTTTTTTTAAATACTGTTTGTGCTATCTCCTGCTTTTTCACTGACACTGAACAATCGTATGTCATTCTTCTTTGTAACATCTAGCAGCTGCTGGATTGATTTTTTTGTCATCCCTTGCTTTTTTCAGAATTGCAAACCACAATACTGTCTTTTATACCTGATATTCTGTCCTCACATTGGCTCATTCTTCTGCATATACTTTCAATGGAATTTTTAATCTCCTGGATATCTGTTTGAATCTGTTTCTTGGATTCTATTTCTTTCCTATGTTGGGTGTTCATGGTTTCTGTCATTTTCCTAAGCACCTGGTTTTTTTTTTTTTTTTAAACCTTTATTTACTCTAGAGTCAATAAGTTATCTTTCATTATGGTCACATCTGTGTAGTTATCTGAGAAATTATTTCTGATTTGAATTTTTTTCTAGAGCCTTGTTCATCTGCTGTGTTACTTCCACTGTTACCCCTTCAGAGAGTTCATGTGGGTGGTTTTTGAATTGTTCCACCTCATTTTTCCCTGGGTTTCCTTTTGGCAACCTGGAAGTCTGAAGTTGCATCATGTTTAAGTGTCTTCTCATTTTCTTTCTAGTTTAATTCTTGGGTTGATGCTTGTAAATTTCTTATAGTGAGTAGCTTTATTGCTAGTATTTAAAATCCTTAGGAAATGACTACTCAGAGATGTATTGTAGATGTACCTAGCTTTAGGGTCCTGAGTCTGTTGCAAGTCCCTACCTATTCAATTTATTGGGGTTGAGAAGTTGCTGGCTATTTGGCCTAGCCCCTGGTTCTTTGGCATTGGCCTATAGTATTGTTTATGATCCTTAGGCAGTCTTAGTCTTTGTATATCAGGAAAAAGAACTGATTAGAACAATTATATCACCTTGGGTAAAATCATACAATCAGCAATAACAATAGCATGATGCATAGCCTAGTAAATAACAAACTGTGACAACTATTAATTTGCCATCTTTAACCATATGAGCTAGATTTGTGGTTATGTAATACAACCTAAAGCAAATCAGAAAATTGTATACAGCAAATAAGCACTCAATATGGTGATTTTACCCTCAAGGGAGAAAATGTAAAAGGGGTTAGGGAGTAAAAATACAGAAATAGAAGAAAAGGAAGAGATTAGAAGCAAAACTAGAAATAAAGGAAGATTATGCAAACTTTGGGAAACTGGTGAAAAGACAGGAGGGAAAGAGGGAAGGAAAAAATAAAAACAAGAACAGAACAATAATGAAAAACAAACTAGAAACCATATTCACACTCATATAGAAAACCAAGAACAAATGATAAAGAAAAAAGAACAAAAATTTAAAAAAGAAAGAAAATATGTCCGCTTTAAAGCATGTCTCTGCTAGTAGACAATGTGGGCAGACAGAGCCCAGATCTGAGTTGATTAATCCTGGCAAGTGAGCTGTAGCTTTATGGCAGGGTAGTGGATAATCTGAGCAAGCCTGCACCTTTCAGTTCCACTGAAGCTCAGGCAGGTTTCTGACTGTGAGGCTGGAACTTGGTTTGATCAGCGTGAAAAACTGTGTGCCGCCTGCCAGCTTGAACTCAGCTCTCTGAACTCCTGTTGACTTGAAGTTGGCAGCCTCACCCTGATACTGGGAGCTACTAAATGGAGCCAGCCTACAGCTGTTCTGACTTCTGACCTCAGTTGGCCTCTCTCTAAGATGGCCACTGGCCAATCACCCTCTTCTGAAGGATGGCTGAAACTGAATAACTCATCGGCTTCTATAGTCCACTGAGTCTACTGCTCTGTCTTGCTGGTGTATTTCTCTGAAGTCACCAGTAGTCACTGTGTGACTGCAGATTCCAACTGCCTATCCCATGCAATGAGTCCTGGCTCAGGGAGAATGTGCCTCCTGCCACCTTCTCCTTCTTTGTTGAAGGCTGTCTCTTTACTCTCTCCATGCAATTTTCACTTCGGATCCTTCCTGGGTTCTGAAGAACTAAATTCCCCCTACTCTTTCTCATGTTGCTATATTCCAGCATCTGGATTCCAAATCTTGGACAGGCTTTCTGCTGCTCACCACTCTGTCATCTTCCCAGAAGTCAGTGATCCATTTCTTGCATTTCAAATGTCTTTATGGATAAAGAGAACTTAATAAAGCTTTAGCCATTGCAGTTAAATGATATTCCCCAAATTGTCACTTATGTTTCACATTGAAGGATATTTTCTCATTCCGTCAGAATACAGTGCTCTCTTGTTCTGGGAAATTATGTCAATTAAAATAATAAAATCACAGTAAGAGTATCTGACAGAGAGCGTTAGGACATGAAAACTTATGGAATTAAATACTTGTGCTCAGAGTGGCATTAATTCTTAAAAGAAGAATCATCATCATCACCAAAATCTTATGTGCCATATATTAATTCTAATCTTTCTCATAAGTTTGCATAAATACTAACTCCATTTTATAGAAGAAATATCTGAATGTTTGGAGTTTATTCAGCTAGCTGGAAAGTAACTACAAGTCTATACCAGGTTTGCTCACTACAAAACCTGTACTCTCTTTGTAATTACAATATCACAGCTGAATTTTCTTAAATTGTATAATTCTGCTCCTATGATTGGTATGTTAAGTTAAAAATGTTTAAGCCATGCTTATTTATTCTTTCATTAAATATTTATTAACTGTTAGCATTAAATATTTATTAACTGTGATACTTAAAGTATCAGAGAACATATCAAAACATATTTAAAGAAGTAGAGGTGACAAAATAATACAAAGAAAGAACTTGTTCAAATTATTTACATTAAATCTAAAATATGACTATTAGTCAAAAGCAATAATAATAACCATGCCATGTGATCCACTAACAATTTATTTCAATAGCCTACAAAAAACTCTTTATTTTCTTTCTTGTACCCCTAATTCTCATGCATCCTATTTTTCTAAATACATTCCCAATATGGTATATTTAGATGTCTTTCTAAATTCTAGAGAATTTTAGTTCATTTAATTTTAGGGACTTGCTGTGTAGCAAAAATGTAAAAGGTATCATTTACTAAAAAGAAACTGGATAGAATTCCAAATATTCCAATATTAGTGCTAAGAAGTTTTATGCATATCTGTATAGGATGGTGGTGAATAGCCACAATCCTAGCTTCCAGAGATTTTTAGGATGCAAGGAGAGTGCAGAAACTTTTATAGTATTTATAGTCAAAGCTGAAAACCACTTTACCTTCTCCAGCATTCATAAGAGGCATCTTGCAGTAGTGTGAAGAAAACTATAATTTTAATCTTGTCCCTCCTCTCAATCTCTATCTACTATCCTTGTTCAGCAGCAGACAGAAAGAGGTTAAACAAGCTGCCCTATTGACAGCAGCGTTTACTTTGTGCAGAAGAAATTTTCTGTGTGTTCAGAGATACCATTGTTTGCTTTGCATGTAATGGAAAAAACCATAAAGGTAATGAGTAGACACTAAGGCAGTTGAAATACCAAAGAAACATAATTAGGCTTTGGTTCTACCCAGGCAGGAAGTTTCTGCATATTCAAATTCATTACTAATGATTAATTTTATTTTTAAAGACTTGGTCTGCATGAGATTATATTTGGAAAATATGTGCAGTACAGTTAGGGACCGTAGTGTATCTGTGGAAAATAAAAGTGATGAAAATAGCAAAGCCAGCTGGAGTTTGGATGCCTGAATAAATGGTTTAGGTCAAAATAATTAAGCAATGCATAAGTGTGAACTTTTATTATGATTTATTATTATTATTATTGCAAAGCAGAGAGACTGGCAGAAGTTTAGAAAGTAATCAGAGCTGGAACGCTGACCACGTGTCAGTCCCTGAAGAAGTTTAAAAAACAAACAAATGAACAAATTTACACAGCAACAACAACAAAACCCATACTTTGTTTTTCTTGTAATTGGCTTTGATATAGTAAAATATCTGGTCTCCTTTTAATTTCTTTTCAAACACTTTTTTGCTGGTGGTAGTGGGTAAAAATCAATTTCCTTATAGAAAAACAAGTGGCTAGTATTATAGTTCCTAACTCTGTTCTTAATTTCTTGGAGCTCCTTAGGGTGCTAGCCATGTAAGGACTGGTCTTATATGGGAGAACATGATCTTTTCGTATGCGTAGGAAGAGCCAGACTGCAAAAGAGATATCCCCAAAGTGGCTCCAACTGGCCTTTGGGGTGTGTGGATAGGCGACTGTAGATTCTCTAATGTAGGAGTAGCTGAACTGAAAAATCTGGACACTGAGAACTTCCCAAACCATGCCACTCCAGGTCACTGGTTTCAAATAGGGTAGAGGTTTAAGCCGACTTCAGAATCCCAGGCAACCATTCCAAGCTAAGTGTTTCCAAGTGCAGATCCTGGAACCTGCCTTCCTAACCTATAATTCTGAGAATCAGCCAGGATTCTGAGCTACATTTTTAGACCTGTGTGAGAAGGACACTTTCTCACCCTAGTGGTACAATTGCTAGCTTCCAGACACATGGATTGACACCAGTGTGTTTCCTATCCCCGGGACAAAATACCTGACATCTGTAACTTAAAAGAGAAATTTGTTTTAGCGCACAGTTTCACTGGGTTTAGTCTGTGATTGGTTGGATCAAGGCAGGAACAATACGGCAAAACAACATGGCTGCCAGGAAGCTGAGACAGAAGTGCAGAGCCAGGAACAAGAATATACCCTTCCAAGTCAAGCCCCTGGTGGCCAGCCCCTTCTAAACAGGCCCCACCTCTTAACATGAGGTTCTGGGGGACATTTTAGATCTGAATCATAACACAGAATAATAAGAAGTTTGGGGCAAGTTTTTCAGTGCGTCAATTTTTAAAAGGCATTCTCTGCCTCCTACCCTTGCCTCTAAACTCGCTAGCTTCACCCCCCATTAATCTGAATTTGACATATTTTATCTGCTTTCCCATTTTCTGGCTTGACTTTGCCCAGGACAAATATTAGGCAGTGGCTATAAATAAACATGTATCTTAAAAATGAATATTGAAATATACTAATGCCACTTATTAGTATAGGTTTTAGGAAATGGAAATTTACCTACTGAACATCAAAACTTTTAAAAATGTCTGCCTTCATAAACAAAATATTGTACATTTGTATTTTTCTAATGACTCAGAATTTTCATTACAAGTAGGACTTTACTGTGCTATGCTAAATAGTAAGGAAGTTATTAAGTACATAGTTCATTTTTTCTGTGATTTTTACTTTGTGCTATTATTGGTTTGGTTTCCCTGTAGGGTGCCATTAATGCCATCTCTTCTTTGAGAGCCAGATGTCTTTGGGGGTACCACTGTCAGTATGTCTTCCTAGGAGATATGCATTGCTTCATTTCTTCAACTTTTTCTTATCTCTATGGATTGCACTACTGAAGAACCAAACTGCTTGGAAGTAAGTCTTAATTAGAGTGAGCTGGATTCTGGGCAGAGGTCTGGCAATCTTTCCTGGGAGTAACCAACTGTTCAGCTTTGAGATATGAATGCCATGTGTACTATGGCTGCTCAGAAGATTTTGTTTACATGTTTACTTTGTCTACTGAGTTGTTGGAGTGGTTAGTTTGGAATATCTGAGGAGGTTTGATCTATAAGCACAAAACTTGGAGTGAGCATGTGATGGTGTGTGTCAGCATATTCCAGTGTAACATGCTCAAACTAGAAAAAGCAGAAGTAATACCCAGCTGCAGAGAGGAGGAAATACAAGTCAGAACATTGATTTTTCTGTTCATGCATAGAAAAATCTGCTGGGTCCTGGGTTGCAGCAGGAAGGGGTCTTAACTTTTCCTCTTTCCTGTCATTTTATTTCTCCACCAGGAAATCACTTGGCAGCTGTCATACCACACAAACCCTTGGCTTCTTTGCAGCTTAGAAAAATGCAACACTTTTCCATGAGCTGATAATCAGAGCAAAGAAAAGCATCTGCAGGGTTATCTTAAGGAAGCAAAGTAGAATTAATTAATGCCCAATCTCCAAAGAAAGCCGCCACTCCCTGGCTGGTCTGCTACAGAAGGTGTTAGGTGCCACAGACCAGCTGTGTACAGAGACAAAATGTTTGGGTACAAGAGAAAAGACATTCCTAGCGTCCAGGCTGTGGATAGTAGCTACTTGATGGGGACGGGCTTACAGGGCACATAATTTACCAAGCACATCATAAATCTGTATACTTTTGAGGACCATGGCAGGGCTTCCTCCTGGATTTCTGCTGTTTGCTATTAATACCATAATGATAGCCAGAATGATAGCCATCATGAAGCATTCCTGGGCTTCCCTTTACTTATCAGTACAAATCTTATTGTGCCCCTCCTCCCCTTCCTGTTTTTCTGTCCTTTGCTCCCTATCCCTCTTGGACCCTTTCTGAAAGTGTGTTTTACTTAAACCACTGGCCTCACATTGCCTGTGTGGAAAGAGGGGGAAAACGGTTTTAATGATCCATTGAGCTTCTGGTCTCTGCCATCAGCACAGTTCAGGCTGAGCTAAATGGGATGGTATCCATGGTGAGAGGGGCGGAATGCACCGGTCTTTTGTGCAAAGAGAGCTGAAACACATGTTGTATATTTGGGCATGTTTGAAGGCAGTGATTTCAAAGTACTTATCTGAGTTTATTATTACTAATCAGCTTGCAAGAGAGAGTAGGAATATATAGAGTACATGGCAAAATGGGATAAAGCTCCAAAAACTTAAAGGTATTGCCAAATAGAAATGGATTAGAATAAAAAGTTTGTTAATAATTAATGTTAATTTGCTTATTGTGGTGACAGGAACTTTAAACAAACTAAGCAGTTATTTTAACTTTTAAAGGAAAGATTTTACTGACAAGACCACAGATAATAATTCACAGTCAAAGAAAATGTGCCAACTCTTAAGTATTTGAATTCTTTTTTCTTTCTTTTTTTTTTTTTTTTTTCTTTTTTGAGACAGGGTCTCACTATGCAGTTCAGGCTGGGCTTGAGCTCACTTTGTAGCCCAGGCTGGTCTTGAACTCGTAACGATCCTCCTGCCTCTGCCTCCTGAGTGCTGGGATTACAGGCCTGTGCCACCACGCCCCGCCTGCCATATACTCTCTTAACTTATATTATTCCAGATTTTTTTTTCCATAGGGTGATATTTAGAGATGAAGATAAAATTGTATTTAAAATAAAAAAATTTGATGGATAAATACATACCCAAAATAGACAGAACATCTGCTTTCATCATTTATAGTTTGATTTTATTGTACCTTTCATTCATTTGTAACTTTCTTGTGATCATTAGGTGAATATGCCTTTTTGCAGCCAGGATACAGAGCACACATGGAGGGTAACGTATGCTCAGTAAAGGGTTCTGGAGTCTGAATGCTGTGTTCCAGTTTGGACATCACCTACAGTTATACGATCTTGAAAAATTATTTAAACTCTCTGTGCTTCTACAAAAGAGCTAATAGTATTACTTCCTTCATAGGGTTGTTATAAAACTGTAATTAACTGAAAGCAAATGCCCAGCACATGGCTAAAGTGGAATAAAGATCTGTAATGATTGTTCAGGTTGTTCTAGTTGCAAACAAGCCCATCATTTCTGTACAAATTTTGCCAAATGAAAAAATTTCCAAACTAACTGAAAAGCCCATTGTCTTTGAAGTACATCTACAAGTGCTGTCAAAGGTACTTAGATTAAACACAATAAACAAACCAAAGCAATGAATCCCACTTCACAAGCACTCAGATATTTGTTGTATTAATGAGAATTAGATTTGGGGCATTACAAACTCATAGGTTCTTTAACTCTCTGAGTTGGGTGTGGAAATTTAAGTAAATATCACCCTCGGCAACTGCTCCATTCGGCGTTGTCATCTTCTCCACCTTATTCCCAGGGAGGATATGCATCCTGCATTTGAACTTCTCCTGTGGTGGCAGCTTACACCTGAGGAGAAAGACATCTTAGGCTGGGTTTCTGCATGTGCCAGTGGTTTATATATGCGAAGACAGCTATTTTCTAGTAGTTTCTGTTCTCTTCAATTCCCAAACATCAATCCCAACCTCAAATTTTTATAATCTTTCTCAAACAACACAATCTCTAGTCCTCTTACATGTGAGTTATGGAATTGGGAACTGAACTTATTTCAGTTATAAATCACATTTAGCTGCAAGAGACAACCACCACCCAACTAGTGGTTCACAAAAAGAGGTTTCGTGTATCTTATAGAAAAGATATCTGCAGTGACCAGAACCAGTGTGGTCATTCAGCAAATTCACCAGGGACCTAGGATCTTGGAGGTATCTTCCCTACGTTCCTGAAGATGTGATTATTTTTTCTCAAGTTTTCTAGGTGGGCTTTGTAGCTGTCCTGTTCCCATCTCTGGCAGAAAAGATGGTAAGATGAGGAAGTCACGGGTGCAATAGCCTGCATCTGCCTTCCCCTGGAAGGAGCCATCTGGGTGCTGGAGCAGACACTTCCTCATCTCTTATTGACGACATTTGAATAAACTGCACAACACTAATATAAGGGCAGTAAGGAAATATAGATTTCAGTCAAGGTCTTACTGCTATTCTGAATAAAAGTAGGTTTCTCTAGGAAAGAAAGCAGAATCCAGTAGGTATAAGTTGGCAGCACTAGTCTGTATCAGGCCATACCTTAAAGCATGTTTGTGAAATTTTGAAATATAGCCTCTCTACTTCAACAGTCTAGAAAGGGGAAGGCTTGGAAGAGTGAAATAGGACTACATTTGTCTCTGAAAACCTAACTTCAACAAAATGGTGCCAATTAATTAAAATTTCAGAGAACAACTGTGGAATAGTCTCTTCTTGGGCAGAGCATTGTTAATCCATATCATTCGAACTAAGAGGCAATAGCATTAGTGTTTACCGAGGCTTTCTATCTGTTGAAAGATGAAATTCTGGTTTTTCCCAGACTTTTTTGCTCAGTGCTATTACCAATGTACAAATATAGTAGATCCGTAAGCCAGCCTCCAGTTGACCTAATTTCTTTTCAAGAATGACCCACAGAATGGGAAAAACATTTTGCCTGCTATTCTTCAGACAGAGGATTAATGTCTAGAATAAAGAAAGAAGTTCAAAAGATGAGACCACCTCCAAAAGTACAAGACCAAATAAAGAAATGGGAAAATGAAATGAATAGACAGTTCATAGATGATGAAATACAAATGGCTAAGAAACACATGAAAAAATCCTCAACATCACTGGCCATTAGAAAAATGCAAATGAAAACAGTGCTGAGATTCTATCTCACTTCAGAAAGAATGGCTTTCATCAAGAAATCAAATGATAACAAATGCTGGCAAGGCTGTGGGGAAAAAGGAGTACTTCTACATTGCTGATGGGAATGTAAACTAGTACAGCCAACATGGAAATCAGTATGAAGATTCTGCAAAAAATTAAAAACAGAAATTCCATTTGACTCAACAATTCCCCTTCCAGAAGTTTTCTCAAAGAGTTAAAGACATCATATTACAGTGGTACATTCATACCCTTGTTTATAGCAGCACAATTTGTAATAGCTAAATCTTGGAAGCATCCTCTATGTCCATCAATAGATGAATGGATAGAGAAAATATGGTACCTGCATACAATGGCGCACTATTCTGCCATAAAGAAAAACTTGCGTCCTTTGCAAGAAAATGGATGCACCTTAAGACCATAATGTTAAGCGAAATAAAGCAAACATACAAGTTTAAATATCACAGTTTCTCTTAGAAGAGAAAACCAAATTATAAATAAAGGACAAAATGAAAGATAGATAATAGGATGTAGTTCTCAAATGGGAAGGAGATGAAGTGATGGAGTAAGGGGAGAGATACGGGAGGGAAAGGGGATGAATAAAGGAATGCAGATGTGTTATGTACATGATCCAGCTCCACAAGGATTGCAAACGTTATAAACTGCAAACAGGTATGGCTAAAAAAAAAAAATTTAAAGGAATGAGACTTCCTAAAATACCTAGAAGTATGTGGTGTAGTTGTGAAGTTTTAGGAAGATGTAAATCACTGAAAGAAGTTTTTATGATATGTATTTTAGTACCATTAATAGTTTAAGAATTTATTCAAGAGTACGGAGTCTTGCTGGGGTGCCTAGCAAGTTCATCTAACTGTACTTTGCTATTAACTTCTTATCCTTTTTGTGTTTCCCAAAGAATCCCACATTTCTTTGGAAGGACAAGACTTTCTCAACTTTCACCTCCCCCAAACAGTACTCTTTAGGAATAATTATAGAAAATGAATGCTTGGGCTTGGGATAGAGCTCAGCAGCACAAGTGCCTACCTGGCAAGCACAATGTCCTGAGTTCGAGTTTCAGTACTCGCCCCCCAAAAAAAGAAAGAAAGAAAGAAAAAAGAAAACGCATGCTTGCTTTACAAGGAGTTCTGGAGATTTTTACCTGATCTCTGATAGCGAAAGGAGGTGATGTAAGGAGAGCAATTGGGACATCACAGACATCAGTCAGGTCATGCATTCTAGCCACAGAAAGAGCAGCCCAGACCAAATGAGCCCTACTGTGGTTCATCACCTGCTATCAGTGGTGGGAGCAAACCAGGGACTTCTTGCCCAAGTGTCTACAATACAGGCCATTGGATCAGTAACCGACTCTGTCCCCCAAACAACCTAGAGAAGACTCTGATGATTGACTTTGGGCTCTTTAGAAAAGGTCTTTTTCAGCACTAAGGATGCAGACAATTGCCCTCCCTTACATAGCTAAGTGCAGGGTACTGTATACCATTTCTGTTGTTTTTTCTCAGCTATCCTGTTCATGTTGGAGTTGAAATCTATAAACTCTGGCCACCTGGCTTCCCAAATACTCATCTTTCTAAAATAGAGAAGAGTGGAATGTAAGATCACAACCCAGGAGAGGGAGATGAATGCAAGACTTGTCTGTTCTCTCACAACTTGACTGACAGAATATTATCGACAGTCACTGAAGGCTCCTCTTCAGCAGTTTTGCACCAGCCCAAAGGAAGAAGTAGCAAAATTAGGGCACAAAATGTAATTGCCGATTTCTTAGAGACAATGTAACTTTGGTGATGGAAAAAGAAACCCAAGAATGTATTTTGCTTTACATTGTAATCATTGGGCTATGTTTTCTGTGAGTTCCACTTACTATCATTCATTCATCTATTTAATGAATATTAATCATTCACTTAGTATTTCATATATGCTTGATATTGTGCTAATTTCTGATAATGCAAAAATTCATGAGAAACTCTTTCTACCCTCACAAAACGGAAGATATGGTGACTATTGAAAACTTGCCTTTGTATTGTATTTTAGAGCTTTACAAGTACACAAGCAAGCATAACAAAATTTCAAAGGAATTAAAATAGGTATTAACAGTCTCATTTTAAAACTGAAGAAATTGAGGTTCGCAGAGGCTAAGCAACCTGTCTAGACTGCAGAGAAAATTAACAGCAGAGCTAGGAGTTATGTGTTAATTCTTGCTTAGCTTTACATTTTAAAGTGATGAGCTATTTATATATGAAATTTTCTTTTAAGAACATCAGGTGAAGTTTGATGTCTGTATTTTAATATCTTTCAGTAATAATAATGTTCTGACCTAGATTCCTAAAATACAGGTGGTTCATCCAGATTGATTCTTGCATTGTAGATCTAAACTATTGATACACAGAATAAAAAATTGGCAATTGAATTTCATGGTTGTTGAACCTGCTCAGAGGCCTAAAATTCTAGTAATGAATGTCTTCAGTTTGACAGTTAAGGTTTGGCTTCTACTACTTTATTGCTGTTATAAATTTAATGAAGACATAATGCTATTAGGAATTGTGTATTTCAAAGCACTAAATTAAAGGTTTACTTAAGAAAATGGGATCACATTCCCTGTGTTTTAAAGAAATCATATAACATTTTTCCTTTTTTAAATAAATAGAAGTGCTGACATTTTCTTCTTTTTTTTTTCAGTCAGATTTCATTGGTACATTTTAGATATACAGAATGACGTTTTCTTTTTTAAAACTTTATTTCCACAGAACTTTTCATTTCTCTTCTCAGAGTAGGTTTTGGGGTGTTGTTATCCCTTTTAAGCAGGGCCAACACCAAAAATAGGGACTTGGCCAGGAAATGATCAGTCTTGGTCTTCACTAGAGAAGAGGTTGTCTGTAGAGCAGTTATCCCACCTAGCACCTCTGCCTCACTTGGGGAGCTTGGGAAACAGGGTGCTCCAGAAACATGGACTCACTAGGTATTGGGAGCCAGACACTGGCATTGCTTAAAACACCCCTGGGTGATTCTAATGGGCAGCCAGGGTTGAGAATTGCTAGAAACCCCTTCTGTTGGAAAGCAAGATAACTAAGCTGATTGTTACCAAAGAGTGAATGGCTTACAGTATTATTTCCATTTTCTAAATCAGTATCTAATGGAAATGCTGGTCAGATGACAAAGTATAGTGAATCTAACCTCATCTAGCTTAGACAATTGCTTTGCTTAATGGGCCTAGCTTTGCCTTCCTTTTCCTAAAACAGATATGTCAAACACCTGATACCTGTTACTCAGTAGATGATTTGTGAAACTGAATTTTGTACAAATATAAATATGTTTGGTGGGTGTAACTACCTTTGTCATTAGAGCTAGGCCACAGTAGCAAAAATAAAACAAAGATTCCAAAACAATAAGGAGACTGTTAGAATACTTGAGCTCTTACTGCTTTTTAGAGCTACTTTTTGACTAACATAGAAAGGGTTGGATAGCAAGTTGTCCAGATATTGTTTCTATTTTCTATTACCTGCAGTTCATCTTCCTAGTCACTAAACTTCTATCTGTATATTAACATCAGTGTTTCTGCATTCATCATTAGAAAGCTTATACTCTTCTTTCGGGGCAGGTGCTAATGCTTATTATATAGATTTGTCAGATTCTGCCGTATAAGGTATATGGGGTGAAAGAGAACAGAATTGCTATTCAAGTTTTAGCTGTGTGACCTTGGGAAAATTGCGAACTTCTCTGAGCCTCATTTTCTTTATTTGTAACTTGAGAATAAAACAAACTCCTTTCTTAAGCTTATTACTGATTATTTAAAAAATATATAAAGCACATACCATAATACCTAGTACATAAGCACTAAATATTATTATATTTCTACTATTGCTTCCCTTTGACCAAAAAAAAAAGTAGAAGGAAAATAATCACTTTGGAGCTGAATGACTTTTAATGTGGAAACATTTGTGTCTGTCCCTTTAGAAAGTATTTGAAATGTAATAATTTGAATATCTGAAATCCTAAATCAAGAGATCTGACATAACACATTTTATTTCAAAGAAATGCCACCAAAATTCATCTATTTTGGTATATACTTTGTCAAAGTCATTTTGTCTGTCTCTGGTGGGTTGGTTTTTTTTTTTTTTTTTTTGTACTGGGAATCAAACTAAGGACCTTGCACTTGCCAGGCAGGCACTCATGCCACTGAGCTACATTCCCAGCCCCTGTCTCTGGTGTTTTAGAGGCAAGGCTGTGGAATATACCCCTGATAGAAATGGGAGAGATGTGCTTTCCTTCTGGCAAGTCACAGGCATTCATCGGGAATGGGTGAGCGGTGTGGGGTGGGATGTATCAAAGTGAAGTGTCTCTGCAGTCTCTAAGTTTTTTAAAAACATGGTTTCTAACCCTTATTGGAATGTTATTGTATTGCATGGACTTTATCTCTGATATTATTTATGGCAAGAGATGCAACCTTAGGAACAGCATGTACAGATAGTCATGACCATACAGCTGCGTTGTAGAAATGTCCTCATATTGACCTCCTTGAGTCACCTGCTCCACAGCATGAAGCTACACTGTATTTTCTCCTCTGCTAGTTTGTCATAGTGATGTTATTTCAATGACTTTATGTTATCATTCATTTCAGAAACAAAATACAAAGAGGAACAACAAAGGGATTAATCTGAAGATGAAAGCAAATCACAAAGAGCAGAAATGGAAACTCACATCCCCAACTCTTCTCCTTTGGCTTCTAATTTTCCTACCTCCTGGTAGCTTTTATTTCTTTCTCCTCAGTGATGCTAATAGGTCACTGCAATTTGTGTCTATCTTTGCCATATCTGTCTCTTATTTAATTGCTGCTTCTGAGCGTGCACTTTAAATAGCAGTTTTAGTATTCAAGAAAAATTTATTACTTAGCTCTGGAGGGCGAAAGCTGGCCGTGTATGTACATTTTCAGAGAATTTGCTTTGAGTTTACTCCTGGGGCACTGTTTGAAATTTTGCCCAGAGCTATTCTGTTAGTTACAAAAGTAGGCATTGATGGATGCACGATAGGAAAACAGTTCCTAATGTCAAGGATATTTTATTTTATTTTGAGAGTAAGTAAGAATCGCCAGTTTTACTTCTCTCTATATGATTTCTCCTTTAGAATGCTAATTTTTATCTCTATGTAGAGCTGCAATTTTATACTCCTATCAAAGCGCATTTTGTCTTTCCTTTATTAGGTGTATTTGCTCATTGCTGCTTTTGTCAGTCATTCTTAATTAGAATTTTAGATGGTTTAAATGTAGTATTTCTTTCTTGCAAGCATCAAATGATTTACACACAAGAAGGAATTCATTTTCCTACCACAAACTGAAAGAGTCAGACCCTAACGCAGAATGTGGATTATTGGTGGAAGGGGAGGAAGGTAAAGAAAACTAAAATGTAAAAATCAGGTATGCATCGGGAAAAACTTCAGCCAGGGCCATTGGGGTGAGCTTTACTGATGCTGCTCTGGCCCAGATAAGTGCAGGAAACAGATTTTGCTTTGAAGTTTGGAATGTTGTGGAGACTGATATTTAAGTGAAAGAATGTTGCAATTGGAATAGCCAACGTAAAACTCTTCCCAAAACTATCAATTTTATTTATTACATTTACTGAAGAAAAGAAAAAGTGACAAGAACAGGCGTAGATCATTTATTTATTTGACAAGTTCCTCAGAGTTCTTTTCCTTGGTAGGGCAACAATTAAGATGGATCTTATTATGCTCAGCATGTGTATTTGTCCGCTTCAAAACTGTTTACATATTTACTGGCAGGGCTGTAGCAAAAATAGATTGGTCTAAAGGACGTTTATCTCTTTGTCTATGGCACACTCTGAAAGCTGCGTTTTTAATGGATGATGGCCACAGTTGTTTTTCAGATTCCTGAATGAAGTCATAAAGTTTTAAAAATGTTGGAACCCAAAGTTGACTCATGTTACAATTCTTGAATAACTGCTTTATAGAAAGGGGCCTAGTCTACTTTTGAGCCTATGGCTTCATTATCACAAGTCTGAAGCTCATTCCCTGCAGGTAATGTTTGTAAGACCATAACTGAGGCAGTGCTTTAGCCAGACTTATTTGCGTTCTGAGGAAAGAGATCCATCCAGGCTACTTTAGCGTTTCATTGCTTAACTCCAGAGTCCTGTGCTACACTTTTGTGGTTGTTTTGCTTTACAAAATGAAGACTTCAGGACCCTTTGCTAAGTAGAGTTGAATTTTTTTTTTTTTTTTTTGAGCAAGATTTCTGAGAAACCCAAGGGTACACCTGAGGGGTATGACTAACCAAGAAAGGACATGGGTTACAGCCTTAAGCTATCATCAGTAGTATCTACTCTTATCTCTCAGTTTTATTTTTCAGAACATATAGTTAGGGAGAACCTGGCTAGAGTGATAGGGTTCCCTACAGATACACAGCTGTCAATCAGTCCCTCTGGGTCCTGGGCATCTAAAAGAGCATCACCTGCCTGGTGTGGCAGCAGAGCTGTGAGCCTCCTGTCCATGCTACTTGTATGTCCTGAGAGAGGGCATCCAGGGGAACCATGTAGGCTACGCTTGTTGACGCATTTTCAGCCAGTGTGACACATAGCAGCTTGGACTTTCTCATACCAGATCTTTTGGCCTCTGTCTGAATTCCTGGACCAAATAGTTGTGACCAGGGCAGCAATATGACATAGCCAAAACCACAAAAATCAAGTGCTACTTTTTCTTGGATGAGCACTGTGACAGGTAGTGTAGCCATAAGGCTCAGGAGGCAACTATTTTTACGAAAGATATTCATGCATCCATTCATTCAGCAAGCAAGCAGTTCTGGATACCTGTTATATACTGAATTGCATGTTATCCACTGGCGTTACAAACATAAGAAAGACATGACATTTTCTTGGTCCTCAAGCAACTTCTGGCTATTTAAGCAGTTTATATAATGATTGTTCTCTTTTGCTTCATAAAATTTTGTTGAAATAAGAGTAGATGTTTCATTTCTATTAATATAGATATAGGATATATATCATATATATGATATACTGTATGTATGTGTCATATGTATGTATACTCCTTGTTATTTTCCTATTGTTATTTGACCTGCATGTTCTATGATGTCCCCTCACGGACACTAGCAAGGGCAGCACAGGCATGGGACACCAAGAATCCAGTACACGTTGATTGCTCAGTGGATGACACTGGCAGATGATGTTTCTTCTTCCCATTCATGACAGGGCTGCATGCTTGATGTCATCTTCTTTTCCCCTGTGTATTCTCAGAACAGGAGCCCAGATGGCACCATGAGTCACCGTGGGGCAGGAAAGGGACAGGGGAGCAGCATCTGCAGTGCTGTCAGAAAGGATGCACCAGTAGCAGTTGCTTGGATCTTTGCTGCCTCTGGTTACTTCTCCCTGTGCCAAGGTGCACGTCTTGGTGAAGAGGGCAGTTCCAGGGCAAAAGCAGAGTTAATTAGTTGTGTTGTCTGAGTTCAGAAGGATTCTGGGATCATGGCTTTACACTTTCTATGGAAGTTCCAGAGTCATCTCAAACTCTCTCCACATTGCCAGTGTGAATGCTCAGAGAGATTGCCACAACTCTGCTCGGTTCTGATGAAATGTGCTATAAATCATATACAGGAATGACTATTAGCAGATTTTGAAAAAGTCGATACTCCCACCTGGGACATTTAGATATATCTGTTAGACTCTATTTCATAGTTAAGGAAAGGCTATCTTGGGATAGAAAGACCGAAAGGCAAGATTTCTGAATTTACTATTGATGTTGACCCTGTTGCTAAAATAGAGCTGGGGACCTCTTTGCATTCAGAGCCAGACAGGAATAGTGACTAAGAGAGATGCTCTCTATGGGCCTGCTCCGAAGATCCTCACTGCCCACTCACCCTGTAGGTTAACATTCTGCAACGCAACTCTCTTCATACACTGTTGATTCATGGAGTAGTTTAACTGCCCGCCCCAGAGTGAAGTGATAATACTACTTTTCTTTTGGTCAGTTATTTTCCCATTTATCCTTCATAATTCTCTAGGGACTAGTCAACCTGTGCACAGCACCATACAAGTCACCCAGGAAAATACAGCAGTTACAAAGTGCACGCCCCACATCCTCTGACATGCATGCAATGAAACATAATGCCAAACACATGCGATCGAGTCCCTACAAAGCAGTGCAAAGAAATTGTCACAGCCTTGTAGAATGTGACCCATAAGCTGGGGGATTCCAATCACCAGTGGTTGGCTCAGTGTGGACCAGCTTTTAGGTTTGCTGCGTCAGGCTCTATGGTGGGTGTTGTGGTTTGTGTCTGGATGTCTCCCCAAAGACTCATGCAGTCATGAGGTGAGCTTTTAGAATTTATGATTGATCCATGATCCAACACCGGGATTATGGGTATGAGTGTTATATCTGCTCTGGGGAGGATAGTTTGCATATGTAAGGGAGAGAAAGAGGCTGCTTGCTGCCACTCCTCCCTTTTGCTGTTGTTTTTCTGTCTTCCTCCTCCATGAACAGTTTCCCTCTGCCATGTGCCACCTGGCCTTAGAGCCAGCCAAGTATGGACTGAAACCTCCACAAACTGTGAGCTAAATAAACCTTTCCTTCCTTAATTTTGGGCATCAGATATTTTGTCCCAGCAAGGAGAGAAAAGTAACCAAGACAGTGAACAATAGCGTAGAAATTTGTTTTCCTTTTAAGCATGAAACTCATGTTACTTTGTTCTTTCAGGACTTCACTTAACATTCTGGAAGCAAAGGCTAGGGCACCATGGTTTCTATTCCTTTTGGAGTTCAGCCTCTAGGATTACGAGTGTGTACTCAGTGTGTTCTGCAGGCCATCAGCAGACCTGGATATAGTCCTGCGTTTGGTCCTCTAAGAGTTTCAGGGGCAGATCTAAGGGCAATTTTTATCGATTTATGATATATTTTATTATTTGACTAAAGGTTGTTACAACTTTTCTTACGTATTGCTTTCATTTTGAGAGATCACAGTACCATATTTTGTTAAATTTAAGATATGTATTTTCTTGCATTTTAAAATCTTTGAAGTTAGGTTGTGTTTTACATGAAGGGTATGTTACAGTTTAGGTGACAGTGTTTCTCCCCTACCTTTGCATTTGTTGCTGTGGAGGCACATGGAGGTGCTAGAGACTCTCCATGTTCCAGGGAGATGGTACATTAAAGGAATTTGGGTCCTACAGTTGTGAGAAAACCAGAGTAATTTATCTCTCTCTCTGTGTGTGTGTGTGTGTGTGTGTGTGTGTGTGTGTGTGTGTACTGGGGATTGAACCCAGGGCTTTCACATAGAACTGCATCCCCAGCCTTTTAATTTCAAGACAGTGTCACACGCAGCCACCAAGTTGCCCAGGCTGAGTTGGAATTTGTGATCCTCCTTCATCAGCCTCCCAGAGTAGTAGGGTTATAGACTTGCACTACTGTACTCAGCTGGCAAGTTACATTTTGAAATATTATTGTGTCCTCTTCTATTGCTTCATAAATTTGGACTGTTTCATAATAAGTTCATGTAATATCAGTGAATGGTATAAAGTGTTCTTTCAGTGTTCATAGTACATATTTTCTATTATGTACTATGGTCACATTTAAGAAGGGGATCAGTTAAAAAGACACATCTATATGATAAGCTAAATGACTATGAGAGGTATCAAGTATAGTATTTATATGACTATATGACTTCATATACAAATTATGAGTTCAAATATGAATTCATATATGAACAAGATGAATAAATAATCTTTTTCTGAGTGAGAAGAGGTTTCTTTGGGTTGGAAAAAGTTCATGGAATTTATGTGGAGTGTAGCTGGACTTTGAAAGTTATGAAGGAACTTATGTTTTGCTCCTTAAATTTAGTTTAGCATTTATCTTCAGTAGACATAGCCTAGATAAATTTGAAGTGGATGTATATTTTTAGATTCAGAGTACTCATTTGAAACTAAGGCATATATTTATGAGACAGGCTCCTTAACTAAGAACCAGTTAAATTTTTTACATTTCTGGGAATTCTGAACATTTCCTCTACATTTGTGTTACAAAGAAGAGAGCGAACACTGACTCATGTTTGAGACAGAACAGAAGGATGGATCAGGAGATTGAAGCTCAGGAAAGGCTCACGGGGACTTGATTTCTCAAACCTGAGTATAAGGCATGACTCCCATTTCAATTCATGATACATGAACTGGGTACCATGACCTGATAGTTTTCACCAAAAGCCAGTGAGAACGAGCCACCCTGGGTTTATTTAGTAGGTCATTTTGAGGTCTCCCAGATGAACAAGCAGCAGGTTTGGAAGATAGTATCAGATTCCCCGTGGCTGTGCCACTTATGTTCCAACTTCCAGTGAGCCCTGCCCTTCTTGAGCCCTGAACCAGGAAGCCGCCTACGAACTTGGCTGAGGGTGCACTTCCATTCTGCAACAGGCCTGGCTTCCCCTTCTCTCTTGCATTTCCTTCCTTATTTCTTCTAACACTTTAGAGTTAATTTGAATGTTCCAGAGCAATTGTATCAGTGAATTTTGATGTTATTTCTCTACATTTGTGACATAACATGAAACTTGTGAATTGAGCAACCTACTGCACTGTCATAAATACCATGATTGTTATTTTTTAAAGGGTCTATGTTCAGTCTGTCTTTGGTCCCAGTAACGAAAAGGGCTGTGTAAATACACTGAAGAAGTGTTCCATTGTATCAGTTTGTCTTCGGGCCCCAGCCATGCCTTCTTTCATCCTTCCCATGTGCTAGAGGAGCTGTTTCAACCCTGCTGCACATTAGACTCCTTTACAAAATACTGGTATCTGGGTCCCATCCATAGAGAATGGATCAAAGAATGTGGTAGCTTAAAATAACTCCCCAGGTGAGTGGAGAGTCAGGCTTGAGAACCACTGTGTTGGCGTTGGAAGATGGTCAGAACCAGTGGAAATCTCCAGACCCAGAAAGCAAGTCTGGCCCAGTCAAGTGAACCCTGAGGTAGAGTTCCTCTAGCAACTTTTGGAACAAAGACTGCCTATGCCTATCCCGCATATTCCTGACTCATAATGTTGAATTTTCCCTTGACTGAGGATTTCAGTGTCTTGGTCTGTTTTCTGCCCTCTGTATCATGGTAAACCACTCAGCTATCTATGTATAGCTATAGAGTATACATATAACATATAAAGTAACTTATGAAAGTTAGAAAAGATCATCCTTTCCTTAAGACACTTAGTGCCACTCTTTGCAGAATTGTCAGAATAAATATGTGTGCAAAAGCTGTAATGAGAACATTGTAAATGGCGCCGAGTGGAGTTGTGCAGTGCCTTGTGTGGCCACCATGTTCTTGTTTTTCCTGCTTAAACAAGTCATGGCCTGAACTGGTGACCTGGAGACTGGAAGCCTCACATGACAATTGTTGGCAGGCTGGCCTCGGCATAGCAATTAAGATAAAAGGCAACTTTGGAGTCAGAGATGATGGGTTAGATGTTCTCAAAAGCCTTCCGGCCTCATGGCGATGCCATGCTGCTTAATTTAGCCCTGGTTGCTAGGGAAATGTATTCAAAGTTGACCAAGTCAGTGTCTAGAAGCTCTGAGTGACTAATAAATAAAATTCATAGGAAATAGACCTTTCCTTGACAAACTTGTATGGCTTTATTTGCTTACACAGAGCTAGAGACCGACAGAAACTGCCCAGCTTCAGCAAAATTGCTGAGTAAGCTGGGCTTCCTTTATTTTCAAGATATTCCAGTATCTTCTTTAAAAGTCCATTTCTGTGTGGCAGTAGACACCAAGAAGAAGCATGTATGTCATATATGGAATATTCTAAAGGACTTAGTCCTGAACCTTGCTGCCAGGCTAGGGGGTCCTACAGATGACTTTTTCTTCACTGTGAGCAAGCTCTGGTGTCCCAGTACTGTGGAGGAGATGATGTATTATCCATGTTGCTAAATTGTATACAGCTAGTTGGAACCAGTTGTATGTAATAGGTATCTCAAGTAGGAACTTGAGATGTGGTTGATGAAAACAAGGATCTGAATTTTTAATTTTAAACACTTTCATCTAAATTTAGACAGCTAAATTTTTTCAATGTGGTCTGTTTATGCACAATTTAAACAAATTGGGGAGTACCACTACATTGCACAAGTCTGAAAGATATGTCTTATCCAGAGGGGGACAAAATCTAGTGCTCCTTATACTTCCCCCACTTGTCATAACTGCTCTTTTGTGATATTTAATCTTCACAAAACTTTTTGAGGTAAGTATTATTGTTTCCATTTACGGCTAGAAATGAGCTGAAGCTCAGAGAATCAATTGCCCAAGGCTTTATGACTAATAAATGATCAAATTGGCCTTCAGACTTAGTCTTTTTTTATTCTTAGAGCCTGCACTTAAAGGTTTCTTCAGCAGGAAGTCTAGACTGAAGAATTAGAGCTAAATTCCTAATAACGATAATAACAATAACAGCTATTATAACCCTCCCATGAAAAAGGAGAGTTTTTACGAAGGAAGGAGTGAGAAGAATGTGTGAAGATCTGGGGCAGACGCAGCATGTGCAGCAGACAGGAGGGAGTGAATGTGAAGGTAACAGAAGCAGACGGAAGCCACTGCCATGGGGGGAACATGTTATCCTCACCATGACCTCCGCGGCACTTTGCATACCCAGAGTCAAGGATCTGTCCTTACTGTTTCAAGTCTTCATCATATTGAAACCAGGATTTGTACCCTAGATGGAACAGGCAGAAGCTCCCTCATTAGTAGCTGCTTAGGACTGAGTAGCGGCATGTCTGGGAGCTGTCAGCCTCTTCTTGTCAGAGCCGAGTTCTGGCCAAAGACAGGCTGTCTTGCTCAACCTCTTCTCTCCCCATTTCCACTCTTCCTCCTTTGTACCTAAACTGTCTAGAGCCTGACGTTTATGGTGCTTTCTCCCTTCTCTTGTGTCCTGCCTTACTGCAGGTGATTCGTTCTCACATCTCGTCAACATGTGTTCATCCTCTAGTCAGGGGCTACTGGTCCTGGCTGCATTAAAATGATCTGGTGCACTTTTAAAAATACAGCTGCCTGGGGGAGACTGAAGCAGAAGGATTACAAATTGGAGCCCAGCCTGGAGAATGCAGCAACTTAGGTAGAAATAAAAAATTTCAAAATAAAAAATAAACTTAAAAAAAAAAGGCTGAGGATGTAGCTCAGCTCAAAGATTCTAGGTTCAACCACCAGAACCACTGAAATGCTACTACTACTACTACTACTACTACTGTTGATGATGATGTTGTTGATAAAAGTAAATTGAATTAAAATACAGCTGCCAGGGATCCACACCAGACAAACTAAGTTGGAAGTTGAGAGATTGAGGTCTGGGCCTGTGTTTGCTTTCAAATTTAGCCAAACAGTTCTAACATGTAGGCCGGGCAGAGGATCATGGTCTTCTTTACATACATTCCAGAGTTCTGCTGCTTCCAGAGTTCTTGAACCTTGGTGAGCAGGTTGAAAAGGTGGATTTGTGGTTGGAGAAGGGTGGGTGCTGTTGGAGGTAGGTAAGAAGCAGTTGGACAGATGTCCCAGGGACACTGAAAGTGAGGAACACAGAGGAGATGTGGCAAGGATCCTCTTCAGGGTGACAAGTCATTAGGGGGGAGCGGAGTGGAGAAAAACTGGTGAAAGTGCTTTAGGGTGAATAAGCAAGTTAATGGTTTGTTAAGGAACTTGCATCAGATCCTGCTGTAGGGTCACAAAGATAGAAAAGATGGGTCTCTGCATGAAAAAAGTTGTAGAGGAGGGGAGAGAGAGAGAGAGAGAGATTTTTAAACTTGGTTAACCTTCATTTATATGTACCATTTGCCATTTACTATTGAGCACAATTAATTTTCATATACTACATTAAACACTTGTTGGAGGATTATCTTTGTTGTAAATTGAATTCAAGTATAATAATATACCCTGTTTATATCTTCTTAGTTTTCAGTGTGGTCTGTTTATGCACAATTTAAACAAATTGGGGAGCACCTTCATGCAGTATCCACCTGTAACTTTTCGCATAGGGATTATGTGTGAAGTAAACATTTACAGTATTTTTTGGTCAGATGCCCTGGTGTAAACTGTGTGAAACAAATCTACTCATTTTCTCTAATACTCTTCTCATCAGTCCATTCCCTCAACTACCTCTCATCTAACACGTTTCCATTTATGACCATAGCCTAAACCAAAGTATTTTCTGTACTTTGATGGAAAAATTACAGGAGAACCCTTTCCTTGGTAGTCAGGGTTACATGATGGCTATATCTATGAAACATGTCCTTCTCTCCCCTGGAGGCAGCACCAAGTATATCTCCATGGCTTTCTGCCTGGTCATTCTTGACTTTGGCATTGACATTACTTTGAAAACTGTCTTAGTTTTATCTTGGGTGTAGTGCTCCAGGTGGGAGCCTCCCATGGGAGAAGAGGAAATGTGGAGAATGAACACTTCTGCCCTCTTATGCTTAACTTTCTTTTCTATCTTCATAGAATAAATTCATAAGCATGACATTAATGAGTTTCACATGTTTTTGTAATCCATATAAATGGAATCATACATGTGTACACCTTTTTTTATTTTAAAGAGAGTAGTATATCATAAAAAAGAGCAATAGCAGCATACCAACATCACAAACATAAACAAAACAAAGCAAGAACATTAAAGCGATACAGGGTTTCAAGACAAAATGATAGGAATTAACAGTGGTTGTTATATTACATATCGTTATCTTCAACTACATTGCTCAGATTATCAGATGTAAGAACAGAAGATTATTCAAACCATTAAAGGGAATAAGAAAAATAATTATTAGATAAAACATTAGAGATAATAGAAGAGTTTCACTAGACAAGATGGTAGGAATTCACCATGGTTGTTACATTACACATTGTTGTCTTCAGTCAGTTGCTGAGATTACCAGATACAGGCATTCAAAATTGCTCAGAACATAAAAAAATTTAAGTATTAACTGTTCTTTTCAATATACCATCAGACATCAGCAGTACAGTCAAACCTTCCTTCTTTCTTTTCTCTTCTTTCCCTCATCCCAGACATTCCTTCCTTTGAGCAATTTCTTTTCCTTTCCTATCTTCTATTGTACGTTTGAGTTTTACTTATTCTTTGGTTCCTATACCAGGGAGACAATATGATGTTTACACATGTGGGTCTGATTTA
>NW_004955418.1:16307225-16328570 GCF_000276665.1 Chinchilla lanigera | reverse complement strand
TGCATAGATCTTTTGCTTCTTTTGTTAGATTGATTCCTAAGTATTTCATCTTTTTAGATGCTGAAATTGTGAAAGGTGTGGTTTCCCTAATTTGTCTCTCAGTCTGTTTGTTGCTTGTGTACAGGAATGCTACTGATTTTTGAGTGGTAACTTGTATCCAGCTATGTTACTGAATTTGGTTATTAAACCCATAGCCTTCTGGTGGAGTTCTGGGGGTCTTCTACATGGAGTAGCATGTCATCTGTGAATAATGGTAATTTCACTTCTTCTTTTCCTATCTTTACTCCTTTTATTTTTCTCTCTTGTCTAATTGCTCTTGTTAATATTTCCAGAACTATATTGAATAGGAGTGGTGACAGTGGACATCCTTGTTTTGTTACTGATTTTAAAGTGCAAGCTTTCAATTTTTGACTATTTAGTATGTATTAGCCATCATTTAGTATGTATTTAGCCACTATTTAGTATGTATTTGTTCATCATAGATGGCTTTGATCAGCTTGAGGTAAAGGGTATCTATTCTTATTTTCTGTCGGGTTTTTATCATGAATGAGTGTTGGACTTTATTGAAGGCTTTTTCTGCATTGATGGAGATGATCATGTGATTTTTGTCTTTGGCTCTATTGACATGGGTATTGCATCAATTGATTTGCATATATTGAACCATCCCTGCATTCCTGGATGAATCTCACTCTTGAGATAATCTTCTTGATAATTTGTTGTATTGTGTTTGCTAGTATTTTATTGAGAATTTTTGCATCTATATTCATTAGGGAGACTGGCCTGTATCCTCTTTTTTGGTTGTGTCTTTCTCTGGTTTTGCTATCAGGATAATCCTTGTCTCCAGGAACGAGTTGAGGAGAATTGCTTCCCTTTCAATTTCATTAAAGAGTTTGAGGAGAATTGGTGTTAAATCTTCTCTAAATTTCTTGTAGAATTCAGCTGCGAATCCATCAAGACCTGGGCTTTTCTTCTTTGGCAAATTTTTTATTACATTTTCAATTTCACTGGCTGATATTGAATTATTCAGGATTTTTATATCTTCTTCATTCAGCTTGGTAATTTATATGTATCTAGAAATCTGTTCATTTCCTCTATGTTTTCCATCCTATGAGTGTAAAGATTTTCAAAGTAGGTATTGATAATCTGAATTTCTACAGAATCTGTAGTGATTTCACCCCTTTCATTCCTTATTGCATGTATTTCAGTTTTTTCTTTCCTCTTTTTGATTAGGTTGGCTGGGGGTTTATCATTTATTTATTCTTTCAAAGAACCAACTCTTCAATTCATTAATTCTTTGTATTGTTTTTTAAGTCTCCATTGCATTAATTTTGCTCTGAGCTTTATAATTTCCTGTCTTCTTTGGGCTTTGGATTTGACTGCTCTTCTTTTTCAAGGAGCTTGAGGTGCAGCATAAGATTGTTTACTTGTGCTCATTCTGTTTTTCTGAGGTGGGAATTCACCACTGTAAATTTCCCTCTGAGGACTGCTTTTATTGCGTCTCACAGGTTCCTGTTAAGTTGGATCTACATTTTTGTTTAATTATAAATAGTGTTTAATTTCTACTTTGATTTCATCTTTGACCTATTTGTTGGTCAGGAGGATGTTATTTAATTTCCAACTATTTTATGGAGTTTTGTGATTTTTTTTGTCATTAATTTCCAATTTCATTGCACTATGGTCTGATAGTATGCATGGGATAATTTCAATTCCTTTGCATTTACTCTAACATGCATACTTTATGTGTACACATAGATTAACATAGCATACTCTATGTGCTAGCATATGGTCTGTTTTAGAGAATGTCCCATGTGCAGTTGAGAAGAATGTGTATTCTGATGCTGTTGCGTGGAACACTATGTAAAGGTATTCTAAGTCCATTTGTTCACAAATTTAGTTAAGTTCTGTTACTTCTTTGCTGATTTTTTGTCTAGTTGATCTATTTCTTTGTGACAATGGTATGTTAAGTCTCCTGTTATGATTGTGTTGCTGCTTATTTCATTTTTCATGTCTGTTAAAATTTGTCTTATATAGTTGGGTGCTGCTGTGTTTGATGCACAGATATTTATGATTCTTATCTTTTCCCCTTGAAGTTTTCCCTCCTAAGTATATTATGACTTTCTTTATCTCTTTTGATTGTTCTTGGTTTCAAGTTCACGTTGTCTGCAAACACAATAGCTACACCCACTTTTTTCTGGGTTCCTGTTGCATGGAGTACTCTTTTCCATCCTTTAATTTTCAATCTATGAATTTCCTTTTGAATTAATGTGTTTTGTGTATACAGCATATAGTTGGATTTTGTTTCTTGATCCACTCTGCTAGTCTACTTCTTTTCAATGGTGCATTGAGACCATTTACATTGATGGTTATAACTGATATGTACTGCTTATCTTTGTCATGGTATTTCCCTGCTCTTGGATTCTCCTTTTTCCCTCTGTTTAATTGCTTGCTCTGCTTTGTGTTTCCTTAGTGTTGTTTTTCTTGAAGTTGTGGTCTCGTTTATCTCTTTCTAGAATATCTTTTAGTACTCTTTGTAGGATTGGTTTGGCACTCACGAATTTCTTCAGTTGCTCTTTATCATGAAAATGTTTTATTTCTCCATTAAATTTGAAGGATAGTTTTGCAGGGCACATCAATCTGGATTGGAAGTTGTTTTCTTTCAGTACCTCAAATACTTCACTCCAAGCTCTTCTTAACTTAATGGATTGCGTTGAGAAACCTGCCATGATTCTGATGGGCTTTCCTTTATAGGCGATCTGTTTCCTTTCTCTAACAGCTTTTAATATTCTGATCTTCTGTTCAGTTTCTGGGATCTTGATCACTGTATGTCTGGGTGTAGATTTGTTTTGGTTGTGATTAACTGGAGCTCTATATGCTTCACTTATCTGGATGTCCAATTCTTTTTTCATGCCTGGGAAATTATCTGCTATTATTTCTGCAAATAGTCTTTTTATGTCATTTGTGTTGACACCTGCTGTTTCTCTGATACCTATTAATCTGACATTGTTTTTCTTTGCTTCATCTTGCAGTTGTTGAATTGTTTTTTCCTGGTTCCTTGTTGTTTTTAAGAGATCCTTCCTTTTATATTTGTTAATGTTAATGCTGTCTTCAAGGTCTGAAAGTCTATCTTCAGCTGTGTTCAGGAAGTTTTGCCTTCTTTCAGTGCAATTTTTAAGTTCCTGGATATCTGTTTGAATCTGTTTCATGCATTCTAGTTCTTCTCTATATTGTTCAGTCAAGGTTTCCATGAGTTGTCTATGCTCTTCTATTTTTTATCAATGTCATCTTTGAATATGCTGAGCAATTCTTCCATTATTGTCCTTTCATTTTTTACCTGAGAGATTATTTCTGATCTGATGTCTTCTATGGCCTGATGGAGTTATTTCTTTACTTCAGTTGCTATCATTTCAGAAATTTCAGATTTATGACTTCCAGGCTCTTCTATGTTGATGTCTCCTGGACTGTTCTCAGTGGTGTGAAGGTCTGGGATTTCCTTTTGCTCCTTCATTTTGTTATTTTTGAAGATCCAGAGTTTCCCTGGAGTGCAGTCTCACTCTCATGATTGTGTGGGAGTGGCAGGGCAAGTGTCTGAAGATCCCCAGTGCTCAGTGCTGCTCCTGTGCTGGTGTGTGGTGTCAAGGTCAGGTCCCAGGTGCTCCCAAAAATTTCTTACATTCAGCTTGCTCCCAAACATGTAAAGGTGGGGGAAGTGGAGGCTCACTGGAGGTCCTGAAGCTGTCTGGGGTTCAGCCTATCTTCCACAGAGAATGGGTATACAGGTCATGGTTACTGAGGCTTCAGAGACTGCCCAGTACCAAGCCTGGTTACCACACAGGCAGTGCAGGGGTGAGGGTGGAATTCTTGAAGCTGATGACTCTGTCTGGGTTTCAGCTGGGCTTCCAGAGGTAATTCACAGCTAGTCTGGGGCCCGGTGGTTCTTTCATTGACAGTAGGCCATATTTTACCTCATCCCCAGATGCACAAGATCTATGCATTGACTCAGTGAGTCACTAATTGCCTTTAAAGTTTCATTAGAAGTGGAGATATTACTCCCAGCAGGTTGTACTGAGAGTGAGCACTGAGGCCCCAAAATGTGTCCAGGGCTCCACCTGCCTCCATGCATGTACTTTTATGTCTGGCTTCTTTCACTTGACATTGTTGGTCAGATCCATTAATATTCTGTATAGCTGTAGATGGTTTACACTCATATTTACACTTATTGTGTGACTATACCCCAATCCATTCCACTGTTAAATAGTATTTGAGTAATTTTGAGTTTGATACTGTTAAAATTGCTGTTATGAACACTCTGGTAGAAAGATTCAGGTGAATATACATTTGACTTCCTGCTGGTGAAATACTTAAGAGTGAGGTTCTCAAGTAATAGGGAATATATGAATTCATTTCAGAATAGATGCTGCTAAGTAGAGTTTTGAGGTAGTTGTACTGAGTTTCCTGTCCCATCAGCAGTACAGAAGAGTTCTGAGGCCTCCACTTAGCCTTCTACACTTTTTTCATTTCAGTATTCTATGTCTACAGATTAGTCATGGTTCTTCAGAGAAACACAGTCAATAGAAATGTGTCATGCAGCTATGGAGGCTAAGCAATCTTACCACCTGTCATCCTTAAACCAGTGACCCAAGGAAGCTGGTGATGTAATTTAGTCTGAGCCCAAAGACCTAACGTCACAGTGTGAGGTATGGGGAAAAGAACTGACATAAATCCTGGAGTCTGAAGGCCTGAGAGAACTAGTTGTGGCGTCCATGGACAGAAAAATGTAGACATTCCTGCTTTAAAAAAAAGGCTATCAACACTTCCTCCATTGCTTTGCTCTATCCAGAGCAAAAGAGATGCACACCCACCTTGGCCAGGCCAGATCATTCTTTACTCAGTCTTTGACTCAAGTGATTTCTTCTCTACCAGAAACATTCTCACAGGCACACACAGAAATATTTCACCAGTTATCTGGACATCCCTTAGCTCAGACAAGTTAACACATAAGATTAACCATCACAGACATCACACTGTGGTTTTAATTTGTATTTTCTGAGTGCCTATTTAAATTTAGTGCCTGTCATGTTTGTTGGTTATTAACAAATATCTTTTACTGCTTGTTTTGATTTAATTATCCTAATAACATACAATTTTGTTTGTGTGTTTGTTCTTTATTTCATTTGATTTTTTCAGTTTCATTTTTTATTAGGAAGAACTTTTTGCTAAGTACTCTTCAGACAGTGAATCCAATACGTAGAATATATAAAGAACTCACAAAAAGTAGATCCCCCCAAATAAAAGATTCAATAAAATGGGCAAATGAAATGGATATTTCTTAGAAGTACAAATGTCCAATAAATTCATAAAAATATGTTCATCATCTCTGGAGAGAGAAAGCAAATTAAAACAACACAGTAACTGTCTGGAGTCCATCATACTCCAGAAGGATAACTATCACCAAGAGATCACACAATAACAAATGCTGGTGAGGCTGCAGGACAAAAGGAACAAAACAAATTTTCTATTCTCCTTTTTGCACTTAATGCTTTTGACTTGTTTTAGCCATTGTGATGTCATGAAGAAATCAAATTTCCTTGTTTTAGGCTGGCATAACAATTATTTTTATCAAATTGTTTGGTTTCCTGATAGTAAAAGGGAGAACTTTCTCTCAAAGCACAATTCTCATCAAAATCAAATAATTTAATGTACAATAATCTAGTGTGAACAGATTCAAGGAAAATGAAGCATTGTCCTTCTGTAATTTGAATAACTGATATGAATCTTTAGATGAGATAAAATGTTTTTCACCAATTATGGCTTCCTCAGAAGACAACAGTAGTGCCAAGAGGAAAAGGAGGCCTACAGAAGAGTTGTCTTGATGGAATTAGTTCCATAAATGAAAATACTGTTCTAGAGAGACAATGCTATTTATAAATTTGGCTTGAATTAAATGACCTATTGTTTAAGAGGTATTTTCTATTATTGGAATTCAAGGCTTCCAGGCTATTCTGTGAAGTGCAATCCTAGAGGTTCACAGTTAGGTGACTTGGATAAGCTCTTAACATAACCAAGAGATTGGAGATGTTGAGGCTTTGCTTAAGACCACATAGGCAATATGAGAGCTGACAATTAAAATCAAGGAAATAGTAGCAGTCACTGAAATATAGTAAGTAAGATTGTCAGGCTACCTCAGCTTTTCCATCCAAGGCAAATACATAGTGGATTTATGGCCTGTGAATGAGTGATAAAGACACATAAAAAATGTTGGCTTTCCTTGTTAAAAGAAAATATTTTAGCTGGTCATGTGTTGCTTACTGAACCTTCTCATCCATGGGATTTATACTGATTCCAAGGCTTTCCAAAGTACTTGCTTAGATGTTTTTCTACACAAAGAAATATCTTCATGAGAATGTCTAATTCAGGGGACAGTTTTTTCCAAAGCTGAAATTCATTAAACTTTATTTCACTGGTCAAAAGTGAGCACAAAGTAGGTATCTCTTTGGTGTCAGTTCTTACTGCACGGTGTCTCCTGGTCCAGCCTCAGGAGGAGTGGTTCAGAGAGCCGCTGACAGGGCACTGAAGCTGGGGCATCCACCACTGTGTCCCCATGCCTGCCACTCCTCTGAGTTTGGAAGTCTTCGGAATTTTGGAATCTTCTTTTTTAAAATATGTAAAAACTTGAGAGGATGCACCTAAATTTTTTATCATTTGACATCTTAGCTAAAAAAATAAAACCTACACGGGATAAAAAAGAAAGTGGAAGAGAAGCCATGAGAAAGAAATGGGTGAGACCCCCAGTTTTACTGTTCGGACTTGCTTATGTCCATCACTCTTGAAGAGTATGCATGCATTTGCTTTTTATCCTAGTGCCTCACAAATTTAAGCACAAGTGTATTTTGGGAAAAACATCAAGAAATGTGTGCAGATACAGTTTGTGTTATCACTACAGTTGCCTTTAGGGCAAACACTGTGTGTGTGTGTGTGTGTGTGTGTGTGTGTGTGTGTGTGTGTGTCTCCATTTTCATCCATTATCTCCTAGGGATGATGGGTGCAACAATGACAGAGAGGAAAGCAGCTTATTAATTATTTCTGCTTGTCACTGGCCTTTGCCTATAATATTTCTTCTGGTCTGTCAGAGACTGATGTGCTCTTTTTTGTCCCTAAACAGTTCATATTTCACAGACTTTTCAAGAGAACTATTCCACACTTTTCCATTCTATAGTGGAAATCACCTGTGATCTGTTCTAGAGAAACTTGATAGAAATAATAAGCAGGAAAGTCCTAATTAGTCCTCCTCTCTCCATCTGATCTGGAAATGCCTGAATTATAGCTGTGTGGGAGGTGAACAATTTGCGCTTCAAGGACAGGGAGATGAAGATGTGCTTGATTTGAGCTGAAGTTACTCAATTAACAACTTGACGTGGTGGCAAATTCTATTACCCACAAGACATATTGACCTTTGCTTTTAAGAAACTGAGGCTTTACAGTTTCAGGTAATTGTGTCTGAGGTAATTCACAGCTAGTCTGGGGCCCGGTGGTTCTTTCATTGACAGTAGGCCATATTTTACCTCATCCCCAGATGCACAAGATCTATGCATTGACTCAGTGAGTCACTAATTGCCTTTAAAGTTTCATTAGAAGTGGAGATATTACTAAAGAGCTTAAATTAGTTACCATTTGACCCAGGTTCAGGTAGACATCTGAGGCAAGAATTGATAAAGTAACCAAAACATGTGAAAAGGAAAGAACAGAAACATCATTTACCAATGTGCCCTCCACATTCCAGACTAATAAATGCTGAAGGATGCGAAGGAGCTGTTGGAACGGAAGACCCCTGGCCAGTGTAGCATACGGCAGGGAGAATGGATATGGCATTGCAGAAGATGATAGTTCATGTAAGCTCTCACCTTTGCCCCATTTCCCCCTCCTTCCCTGTCCTTATCACCTCTATGTCATTCTCTGCTAACATCTCTTCCATGTAAATCACACATCTGTTCATGACATAGAGTTTACTTTGAAGGACATAGGTAATTCAAAAGCTATGTATGCTCAGATGTTACTTACCTAATTTAAATAGCTCAGCAGTGATGAAATACTAGCATGGCAGAATCTAAAATAGTTTGGCCCAACTTATTATGTTGTTATGATGCACATTACAGGCTCATTTGCTGTAATTAATTAGCAGAGCGAGGATAGAGCCTCAACCTTAATTGCTTCTATCTAACAAATATTTTCAAGGAGAGTTCATTTATGAAGAAGAGTACAACTGAGAAGAGCGATGTGTTAAAAGCTCCTCTTATTTTTCTCTCTTCTGTTTACATTGTTTTTCAAGGCTATTATTTAAAATACAGTTTCAGAATTCGACATAGAAACATACATTGTGCTCTTTGTCAGGAGTCCTCTTTGCTAAACTGACTTTCCTTAAAACAGTGTGTTTGTCTACAGTGTGTATTTCTCCTAGTGCTTGCTGGTATGTAGATCTCTGGGCTTTAATTCTTTCAGGTCCTTGGAGTCTTTTGGCGATAGACTTGGGAGGAATGCTGGCATCCAGTTTTTTCCCTTTTTTGGCAAGTCTCTGTGGAGGATCAGATAATAAGTATAAATTTTCAGAATCAAAATAGCAATATTAAAAAATCTTAGTTAAGTTGCTACCAGTCCCCTGAATTAGCATTATTATTTTACAAATATCTATATTTACATGTAACATGAAAACAGCAAACATTCTATAAAATTATGTAGCTCTTGGGGCTAGGGGTATAGCTCAGTGGTAGAACAATGGCCTGGCATGTGTGAGAGCCTGGGTTCTATCCCAGCACCACAAAAATAAAGTAATAAAATATAATAAAATAATTTAGCTCTTAATGGTTTTCAAGGTGGCTCTAAAATATATTATTTCATTTGGTCTTCTTCCAAACACTCAAGCAGGAAAGTCAAAATGTGATTACGTTCCATTTACAAATCAAGGAACTGAGATTGAAAGATATTAACGGACTTGTCCTGTATTCACAACTGTCATCAGTGCAAATCAGAAATGAGCCTGGCCCCCAGATGGTCAGCTGGCACATATCTTTTTATCCTAACACTGCTAAATATTTTAAACATACCGAAAAAAAATAGTACAGATAGTCACATGTTAACCTCCACAGGTTTAACCAATGTCAGGCTTCTATTTATTTGCTTCAGATATTTTTGTTTGGGCCTTTGTAACACAGTATGATAAATGCATCGGATACTACCCTTTTCTTTTTCTCTCAGGCTACTTACACATTCTCAGGAGTCCCAATTCTTTGTTAGTAACATCTTCATGAAAGTTTCCACATTTTTGCTATATAAGTGTATGCAATATTGTTTTATGCTTTAAAATTTTTACATGTTGGGCTGGGAATATAGCTCAGTGGCACAAGTGCCTTGCCTGGCAAGCACAAGGTCCTAAGTTCAATTCTCAGTACCAAAAAAATTAAAACTTTTACATGCAGGAAATCATATGTAGCATTTTGCAACTTTAGTTTGATCTTATCTCTTTAGTAATATTTTTCTGAGATGTGCCCATTAGATCTACTTTATTCAACAGCTGCTTAGTATTCCATTATATAAATAAACCATAATTTATTCATTCATTCCTTATTTATAAACATTTAATTACTATATTTTCTGTTTTCTGTTGTTTTAAAACAATACAGCAAAGCACATCTTTGCACAGTTCTCCTTGGCCAAAGATATAAGAATTTCTCTAGGCCTGAAGGAAAACCTAGAATTACAATTAATGTGCTGGGCACTTTTTCAGTTTTTGAGGACAAGGTACTTTTCTGATCAATATCGGGGAGGAAAAAAGGTCACCTAGAAAGCATGTTGATGTAGTGCGGATGCTCCAAGATTGGGATCACCGACAGCCAGATTTCATCTGAGCCATGGAAGGTCCAAGGGTGATATTGTCAGTTATGCCAAATTTGCTATACACAGAAACTCTTGGAGGAAATAGTCCAGTAAGAAGAAAAATAAATTTGGGAAATGTGATCAAATGTATAAAATATTTTAAAGTGCATTTTGTCCAAAAAAATTTTCAGGGGATGCAAAAGCTGTTAACAATCTAAAACTAAAATTCTACATAACGTCAGCATGGGAAAAAGAGGAATAGAGCCATAAAGGGATGTGGGTACATTCCAAAAATAATGCCTCAATCTATACAAGGCACCATAATTAAGAAAGGATTTTTTCTGCCACTAAAAGTCTAAAGATGCACAACATCAGAAAATATCAATGTTGATGATCTTGAAAATAAAAAGCAAGTGTTCCTTTTAATAATTGCAAGAAAGTGATTTACAATATCAGCTATCTGGTGGTGACTGGAGTCTCAGTGGCCAGGTAATATAATCAGAAATTAACTGCTCCCCCTTCTATAAAGGCTGGTGACCTTACAGTAGATAGTGCTGCCTTCAGTGGAAGATGGAGAAACTTAGCTTTGAATGAACATAGAGATGATTTTGCTTTTGTCTTAAATTGTATTCTCTGGAAACAGATATTGAGAATTGGGGGCAATTTTTGAAGCATGCACTCCAAAAAACGTGAGCAACGATGGGGGTAAAAAAGAGGGTAAGCTGAGCAAGGCCTAGCCTTGGCTTCCTCTAGGGGGACAGGTTTGCATTATGAGTCACACAGTGAGGGTGTCTGAGCTGGAGCCACAAGTTGGCCTTTTTGTAGCTTTTTATTTAGTTATGAGTGTGTGTGTGTGTGTGATGGTGAGGGGTGTCAGGGTTTCCAGGCATGCGATGATACCCATCAGCCAAGAGCAATCCTGAGAAAATTCTTAGGGAGCCATTCAAAACAAACTTCACAGAAGCTGAAGAATTAGTGTGTTAGACCATGGGATGGGGCGGCTGCAGAACACACTAGATTCTTCCATACCAAATCATAGATTGAAATGGAGTTTTATATTTCTGAAACAAAATTGTACTTTACAACTTAAAATGATTGTAGGATTTTTAAAATATATTAAGTGTGTTCAGAAAAAGCTTTGAGATTGCTTGCATTTTAATACAGAGGCAGAGGAAGATGCCCTCTGACTAAAAAGGATAGCAGAGGATAGAAAACAAACACAAAATGAGTTTATACTATCATGTCTCATGAGTCTTGAATGCTCAGTATATCACTTGTGTCTACACAAACATCATGCACACATGCATACATATTGCATGTTGTACACATGTATCATACATATATATGCATATTTCATGTACTACATCGTACCCTACAGTTTAGGGAAAATGACATTCTTTTAATGACTTGGTGAATAGCCACTGTTGACCCCATTATTGTATAGATACTTAAATTATGCAACTATAATTATGGTAAGAAAATTATACATAAGACTCATATTTCTTTGTCAGCATTATACTTTTCTGAATTAGAGAAAGTTTAAGAAAGGGCATTTCTTCCTTGCCAAAGATCTGGAAACACTTTGTCCCTGGAGTGGACTTTTAGCCAAATGAGTCTCCATAGGAATGGAAGAAATCACACACTCTATTCCAGGAGCCTATGTTTGCCAGGTCCCACTGCTTTACTTTGGGTTTTTACCACTTCATCGAGGGTCAGTCTAAAGACCCAAGACCCATTATAGAGCCACACATTGCTAAGCATTGCCAGGGAAGTGCGTTCTCTTCTGTCGTTGCCAGGTAAGGATCAGAAGATGAGACATCTGCATCCCTCGCACCTCACATTTTGTGCCAAACCAAGACTTCACTGTAAGAAGAATTCCCCCTGCCAATTTTCCTTTATTAAAAAGATATTCTTTTCCACACCCAAGAATAACATTATGGAAAAGGATAACCATTTAGCTGTGTTTGACCACAGACCTAAGGAATTCAACAGGATCCCACAGAATTCCAAACTTATTTTTTAATTCCCAAGCTGAAGATGAAAAGCACATCCCTGGCCATGGTGGGAATAGAAAATGGTTATATTCTTTAGAATTCTTTACATTGTCACCAGAGAACCAAGTATGAATAGTAAGATCGTCATCAGATAGCTCAGCCATACATGGCAAACTTACATTACATTTTGGGTAATAAGATATGCTTCTTTGAAAATGAAACCCGAATGGAGTAGTAATGGCTGGTGTTCCATTCTGCTGTATGGAAAGACACTTAGCACATGGTCTCAAACCCAGCATTTAGGGGTTCCACGAAGCTGAGTGGTCCTGGATACACTCAGCACCCTCTCCTTCTAGCATGCAGACAGCCCCAGGAGCACTGAGAGTCTCCGGGAGCACACTGCTTAATTGTTTTAAAGCACACCTTTAGTGCCAGACAACAGGCAAACACTAATGATGTTCCAGGTAGAGGCATGTTTATTGGTTTTCTGTGGTTCAGAAACCATTTCCGTTTGCCTGAATAAGACACTGTCTAAAGCAATTTCCTTTCTCTTTGCATGGCTCCTTGAAATGGTAAATTATTACAATCGTGAGGGCTACTGGTACCCTAGTGAATGAGCGGTGATCTCATGATACAAAAGGCAATGAACAGAGGAAAAGATTTTTTAAAATCAGCATAAAATCTATTTTATGGAATTCAAGGCTGAGAGTTTTTTGTCACTGTTTGCTTTTTCCTCTTTCCCCCATGTCACCTGCCGCCTCAGGCTCGGCTCTTCAATTTGAATTTAACGTTGTAGTGATTAGTCATCTTAGGATAAAGTTCTGGCTTTTAGTCTACATCACTGCTCGGGAGAGGTCATGAGTAAGAAGAGAATGGAATAGCGTTCACAAACAAATCACAATGGAGTTGCTGAAAAAGCCCTGTGTTTATAGGCAAGTCTCTTGTACAGAGAGAGACATTGCATCCAGAATGAACTACAAATTGGACAGTCTGGATTCTGACCCTTGCTCAAACACCCATGTAACCTTAGGACAAGACTCATTACCACACTAAACCTCAGTTGCCACTCATGTAAAATGGTGGAACCAGTTACCAGCTCTGTCTATGTACTGCAAACAATTATTAAGTGTCAAATGAGATAATACACGTAAAAACATTACATGAATGGCAGAGTATTTTCCTTATATAAAATATCAGTAAGACAGAACATATGTTAAAGCTAGAGATTGGATTGCTGTCCTTAACTTTTTCTTTTATTGATTCCCACTGCCACTAACCTGCTATCTCAGTTCCTACTCTTTTATTTGGCCTCTAGTCTTATCCTTCAAAACCCTTTAGTCTATTCTGTACTTTGAAGGCAGGTGAACTTCCTAAATTACTTTTTTACAGGGAAATGTCTTCATAAGTCTTATGAGCCATTGGAGCCCTCATAGCATTTTAAAATACTAAAAAACTACTTGCCAATTGTAAAGAGTTGTGAAGTTAATGTAATCCAGATGCTGGTTTAGACCTCTATTTCTCTTGAGAGTGTGAAGATCTCAAGATAAATTGATTCCACTTTCCAATTCTATAATCTATCTTTGGTCAAAATAAATTGTGCACTTTTTGAAAGCACACTTCCTCATGATCTGCACTGTTGTTATTGTGGTTGCAAATGATAGAAAGTTTAAAGTTAAAATACCTTGAACAAAATATTAAATATGTTGCCTTATTTAACTGAAAAATTCAGAAGATAGTACGGTTTCAGGCAGGGTTAGATTCACTGGCTTGTTATATCAGCAGAGTTTTTTGTCTTCAGATTTTTGCACTGCTTTTCTCTGTATTGTGTTTTTACTTAATCTCTCTGTGTGGTGGGCATGCTGATGAAAGCAGCCTAAATGAATTGAGATTAACTAGCAGCTAATTACTACTCCAGTAGTAAAAAAAATGTAAATGATTTAAAGAAGTTAGTTCATGTCTCTCTTACATTTTGGTTCTGGTGATAAACATTCAGAGTTAGTAAGGCAATTATGTCCTGTGAAGTCTTCAGCTGTTGATCCTTACAGTTTTCTGCAGTAGGACCTCTGAAGTGAGGACATTATTTAGGGTCCATTTGGAGCTCCAGCCATGGTATCTCTGTTCGAAGCAGTGGGAAGTCAGAAGGGGAAAAATAGTGGGTACAAAGCAATGGTCTCAAAAAAAATTTTTTTGAAAGCTCTCACATGCCATTTTCAGGTAGATGCCATTGATGGGGACATATGTAACTGCAACAAAGGCTGAGAAATGAAGGCATTTATTCTTTGTATGTTATAATTCTGTCTGCATAGTTAAAACTTTATTATTATGAAAAAAGTAGGGAACAGACATAGAAAAGCAAGTAACAGCTTCTGCCACATAGTCCAATGGACATTTGGGAGCTTTATAACCTCCATGGAAAGAGAGCATCTTCTCAGACGGCTCTGAGAGAAAACTCCCACAGCACTCTCATAGGCTCAGCTGAAGTCACATGTCCATTGTTGAGCCAATCACTGTCATTGCTGGAATGACCTAGTCATGTGCTCACCCCTGTGGTGATGATGGGGAAATGATGAGGTGCGGGAACGAGGCCAGCCATATGCAGACCACCTGGGATGGGTTCCTTCATGAGAAAAGCTACGTAGCAGGAGAGTGTATAACATCAGATAAAGGAGGGAGGGATAGTGGATGGCTACAAAGAACAGATGTCATAGAGCTTCCCGGTCTCCAGTTTTAACATCAGGATGTTTTCTCCTATCTCAGCTGAGAGGCAGAATTCAGTTTTTCCATTCAATGAAAACAATCTACTTCCACTTCAATTTCTATACAAAATGACACAGTAAGCCTTAATAATAGGTACTTCTGAGATACAAATGTTGTATTAATGCAACAACTCCTTAGCATTGTATAGTGCCTAACCAAAATAACCTAAACAACAACATCCCCAAATGCTGGCACTGGAAATTTTAGCGAAACCGTAATGACTCATTGGTATAATAATAGGAAGATTTTTTTCATAACTCTTTGCAGGTAAATATTCATAATCACTATAACCTAACCAAATATTGCATTTAAAACAATTGTGCATGAATAAGAGATCATGATCATTGGTTTATATAACACAATTGTATGGAATTATTTTCGCACCATTTTGGCATAAATTAGGGTGGTAATGAACTTTTGGATTGAACTACCACATATGCATTACTTTAAATTCTGCTTGCCATTAAAATAAAGTGAATAAGATGTGTCGTAAAAATACCTATTAAGGACTGGCAATGAAACCCAACACTTGTCCCTATGAGGTTATCATTACACCTCAGGAATAATTATTAAATATACTATTCCAAAAATTGCTAATTTTATCACTTTAGTGCTCTTCAGCGTTAGCTGTGCCTTCGAGTCACCTGAGATTGTGTATGAAAACAATTGATTCCAAAGTCTGATTATGAAGCAATTAAATCAAAATACCTAGGGATTGTGGAGTAGCATTCCTTTTTAAAAACATAGATTTATCATATTGGCCTCCTCAAACAACTAAAATTAACATGGACTGAAGTATATGTGGGTTAATTTGTCTTCTCTGAATCATATTTATCCCAAAAGCAGTATGATAGATTTCATAAAGGGTTAAATATAAAATGTTCTTTGCTTTATATCCAAGAACATTCAGCCCTCTGGGTTATCTGGGAAAGGAGGAACCTCACTCATGGGAGGGATCTAAACTCCCTACCCTGCCCCTTTCCTGACCCTTCTCTGGTAAGGCTTGTTGTGCTGTTTAACCCCTGTCGTTCACCTTTCCTGATGAACCTTCTCAGTATCATCTCTGAGTTTCCTCAGCTAAAGCTCAACCCAGCACACACAGCTGGAAAGAATGGCTTATACCCAGCCCCATTCCAGGACACTCCATGAGCCTCCCATTTGTTTCAAAATTCAGGCACAGGTCTGGCAGAGCCCCCAGTTTAGTCAGATGCCAAGAAAGCATATCTTGCTTGCAAAGTGTCATAAATCCACCCATGAAACAGTGTGCGTTCAACTTGGTTCCTATCTGGAATGACTTCATGAACTTTTAGTAACTGAAGGTCAGGCTCAGGAAGTATTTGTTTTCCTGGCCAGTATTCTCAATGGGGAAAACCTGTCTGATTCCCTTCACCCCCTTCTCCTCAGCTGTGGGTTAGCACAGCCTTAGCGCTACAGCCACGGGGCGGTGTGGGGATGGGATACTTTGCACCAGTTTGACAGTAGCATTAATCCCGGACATTGGGAGGATCAGGAGAGTCCTGAGGGGTCACCTTCTGCAAACGCTTGCTATGGACTCACGAAACCCTGTCTCACCAAGTGAAAAGGAAAGAAGGAGCAAGGGTGGAAAAAAGAAAGCATAGTAAACTTACAAAGAATGTTTTAGTGCAAGGTGGTGAAGGAGGAAAGGAAGATAATTTTGATGCATAGATTACCACCAGGCACTGAGCCCTCTCAGAATAACTATTGAGCAGATCAACACATTCTTTCTTATTCCAATCTGAAATAAAGTCCTGGGGGATTTTCAGGTGCCGCCAAAGTGTCCTGGATGCTGGGATGCTAACGATCAGTCCTCTAGTTGCACATGCAGATAGAACTCCTAGGCTACAACACCCTGCAACTCACCATGTGAATTCCCTGGCCAGGGGTGACTGTGAGTTCCCTAGAGGGCTGCCCCAAAGGAGCCAGGACTTCCAAGGGATGGTATAGAGGAATGGAAAGATTCTGGGCTTTGGAGTCTGATAGATCTACATCTTCTGTGTTGTACATGGACAAACAGAAAATGCCTAGCATTGGATAAAAAGAGGTCAATGTATGACATCTGTCTGACTAATTATGTAGCGTAAAGAGAAAATAACAGGGGAGAAATCATAAACACAAAGGTGGTGAGGAGACAAGAAGGACCTTCCTAGAACAATTTATATAGAAAAGTGATTAAAGAGGAAAACCTGAGAAAGGTTGATAGCTAAAATTTTAGAGAAGGACATGAATTCATTCCTTTTATTCTCTTGCATGAGTCTTCATGCAAAGTGAAAATCAACTAATTTTCAGGACAGTAAATCTTGGACTACCCATAGTCCAGTCCCTTTCAGCAAGTCAGCAGAGTCATACTAGAAAGGACCTTCAGTAACTGACCTTTCTAATAGCTCTACCTCCAGTTCACCCTTTAAGCTGCATAGACAACTTGGTGTTTTGAGATCTTCGTTTTCTCATCCATAGAGAAGGTGAGAAATACCTGTCTTCCTTTCCTCAGGTTTTTTTTTTGTGTCTCATGACTAGGGATGGAGCTCTGGTCCTTGGCACCTGCTGAGCAAGTGTTCTACCACTGATCGATACCTCTAACCTTCTAAAGGGGTTTTAAGGTTCAGACAAAATAGCATTTATCCATTTACTTTTCATTCACTTAACAAATACTTATTATCTCTTATGTACCAAGCACTGTTTGCAGGTGCTGGTCATGGAAGAATGAACAAAGCAGCATAGTATTTCTGCTTGTATGTATCTTACATTTACCAATAGAAGGTACATGCCAAAAATAAGCCTATAATATGTATAGTATGACAAGTGTCTATATGTGCTATGAAGAAAATAAAGAGCTAAGAATAGAATTACTGAGAATGATTTATAAACTGTGAAGAGCTATACAATGTAAGATTTTACCCTCAGGCATAATTGATTAATAAGATCAAGCTCAAGGTATTTGGCATTGGAAAATATATTTAATTCTCTAGAACGAAAGGTTCCTATCATTGTCATTCACTATGAGATCAGCTGTTTTTTAAAGACCCTAACTTCCTAGCTTTCCTAAGTCCTCACACTGGCATGAAGCTGCTGCAGAAGGACACATCCCCTTTAAATACAGTGGACTGAAGTCAGTGTCAGACATAGCTAGGATTTGATTGTCTTCTGAATCCTAATTCAAGTCTTCTCTTTCTTTGTCTTTGGAAAGTTCTGTTCTCAGCTCCTCCACCTCCTCCTATTCCTCTTTCTCTTAGCTCCCTTCCTCCTCTTCCTCTCTTCCTTTCTCTTCCTCATCTTCCTCCTCCTTTTGTTCCTCCTCTATTTCTTTTTTCTTCTTATGCCTTAATTTCCATTCTAGAAAACTGAAACAATCTTTTTTTGTGGACTATTCAGTGCTTTGTCTTATTGGTAGACCTGATGTGGATGAAATCAAGTTGTCTTTATAAGTGCTATGTATTAAATATTAATCTTTAATAACAACACTTATACTCAGCTCATTTTATATAATTTCATGATTAATGTTAAAAGCACACTTCTCAAATATTTATGAATGTGCCTCTAAATGGAAGTCATGCCATTGAATAGAAAGAAGAACAAATCACTCCATTTTCCTACTGGGGTCGACACAATTGAGTTACAAAGTGAGGCTGAGAGGCTTTGGGTGACTTTAACGTGGAAAGAGAACAGCCTCCCCAACAGACTGAGTACTGCGAGCTTCAACGTGGAGGACGGCTGAGATATAAGAGTTGCCCCTGGACATTAAGGTGCCAGTTCTGCAAGATCAAGGTAATGTAATTCAAATTAATTTAGATACTTATTCCATTAAACTGGGTTATTTTAAAATGCCATTCCCCATGTTAACATTCACTATGAACTAACAGTTCATTATCTCCGTCCTAAGAGGCTTGAAATACTCTCTAGGCAGTCTTTGATCACCACAAGGTAGCAGACCTGCGGAAAAATCCCCCAAGCCTGTTCAGCAGGTGCCACTCCTTACCTTTCTCTCAAAGAATAAGAAAGGGTGGAGAGATGGCTATTGCAAACATCTGATTGAGACAAGCCTTCCTTCGTACACTCCCTGGACTCAAAGAATAGATATTAAAGGGATCTATAGAGTGCTTTATAAAAGGATGAACCCCAAAAGGGAAGGCCAGTATATGGACTGTGTTATGATATAAAAATGCCTGACTTTGCACCAGTAATTAATAACATTAGCACTAAATTGTATGTAAAGCTTAACAAATTTAAAGAATTTTCCCCTAAATTTGTTTTTCTGAAAATGTTTAATTTGTCCCAAAGGTGGAAGACCCTTGCATTTTCATTTTTTAAAAATTGCCACCAAGTTTAGGAATTAAGATAACATCAAGATCATAAAATGTGAAATCCAATTTAATACTCTCAGCATGAGATTAAGAATGTTTTAAAGGAACAGTCATTGACATTCACCTGTGTTCAATGCATGCATGTTTAGAAAAATTACAGACTTGGTTAATCTTTTATAGCTTGTTAGAATAAAGTTGTATGTGACACAAATCCTAGAATAAATAGTACCTTAATTAGGTATTTAAACATTTTTCTGAAACGTTATTTCTTTCTCAAGTCCTAGTTTTTAAAAACAATCTATGATTTGTGTTAACAAGTAGATTTGTTTTCTGTTTTGTGTGTGAGCCATAATTTCTGTATAAAACTTAATTCTTTTGTTTAGTTAAGCATCATAGTCAATCCCATCCCATTGCTGTCTGTTATTTTTCCTGCTTTTTCTCTCCAGTTTTGCACAAGCTGTGTATTTGTGTACCTAAAGTGTGCCAAACGACTCTTTCCACCTGAAGAATGAAAATATGCTACACAATTTGCTGGCCTAAGTGAGAGGAATTCTCTCAGGCACACTCTTTTTTTTTTCCGTATCCTCCCAGTGTCTTGACCGGAGCCTCTATCAACCCTTCCTCCAATCTCATAATTGAAAAGAGAAAGAAAACATTGTTCCAGCTCATTCTGGCTTGAAATAGGCCTTTGAGCGGTATTTACAAAGAGTCATTTCCATAACAATATCAAAATCCCTCAATTTCTATTCCACGTTATAAAGAGGAAAATTTCACATTCAAGTGACCCTTGAGATCTGTATTTTTCCAAGGTGTGAGACTGGTGTGAAATGAGGCCATAAAGAAAATGGTTGGGAAGAACTAATGAGCACACCCTGGCAGTTCTTGCCTGAAGTATTAGGAGGTCCTGTACCCTCGGCCCTTTTTACGTGAGTCCTCTTATGAATATAAGAACTATATAAAGCACTTTGCAGTAAGGAAATCACAATCTCATCTACTTCTATTCTAGATTCTGCTGAACATACAGATGCACCTAATAAAATCACACTTTGGTAGCTAAAGGAACATTTCTAAAACATCAAAAATTTAAATAACTGAAGAATTTATATAATTAGCACTTAAAGTACAGTCATATCTGCTACATTAGAACTCATAGAAATCATCTTGCAAAGAGAATTTCAGTATTTTCTGCAACCCCAGAATCAGAAAACCCTTTAAAAAAACACACTGGTGAGATTTTAAAGTGCTAATTCTGTCTATGGTATTTTTTTAAAAAACACTGAGGGAATGAACTGGAATAAAACATAAATATCTAACTTTTTGACATTTTTCTTTTAAAATCTGTTTTAGGCTTCACATGATTCCAGGATGTTTTTTGATTTTGTAGGAGAGATTTTGGCTTTTAAGTTGTACAACAAATTTGACCCTTAGAGCAGGAAAATTGTGAATACACTTTGAACTAATGTTGTAAATTTCCTTATATGTCTTTCTATGCAAATACACTGGAGGAAAAGAAAATACTCCACAGGATGAGGGCCTGCTTTTTTTCTCCCCACTTTGGAAAGTAGAAAGTACTGGAACACAAAGTGTCATAATAATTGCATAATTAGTTTTGTTTTTTCACCAGTGCCAGCACGCTAGTAGTGAGGTACAGAAATACTAAAAGGAAGTCATCTGAGAACTGAAGTTTAGCCACTACTTAACTTTTAAAAATATTTCTCTTAGCCTTCCTCCTTTCCTCAGATTTGCCAAAAGCTATTTCAGAAAATATCAGAGTAGTAGCACGGCAACAAAGAATGAAGAGATAAAGTAGTAATTACATAATCTGAATTAGATTAATATTAATTCCAAAGCCAATGTGCAAATAATAACAAATTCCCCCATCATTTTATAGCCTTAAAGTACATTTTGTATGAGCTATCTTATTTTCCAAAAGTCTGGGAAACTCTGGGCTTGTGACCATGTTGTAAGAACAAGTACAGTACTGTATTTGAAGTCCTGAGGTGAAATTTTCTGGCTGATTCCATTCATGTGGCCTACAAAGTGTTGAATTTGCGTGCTTGGTGTCTCTATTAAAAACATGGCTGCCTTTGGCTAACGAGCACAGATACCCAACAGTCTCAAAATTTTCCCTCTAAATCTGTAACTAGAGGAGAATAAGGAAATGTGCTGAAAAAATCCGTGAGAACGTGAGAGGCTGTGAGGCCTTCTGTTAGGCTAGGTGGGCTGGTCAGTGAGCAGACCTTTCTCCTTACCTCTGGGCCGAGTGATGTTTCTGTCAACAGCCCACCACGAAGTAAGGCGTTTTTCATTTCAAGTGTCACATTCCATTCTCCTGCTGCTGTGGTGCCATTTTCTCAGTTTTGGAATTTACATGATTTTAAAATTTGTATGTGATTTTAAAAATTGTATAT
>NW_004955418.1:16211449-16307125 GCF_000276665.1 Chinchilla lanigera | reverse complement strand
AAAGTTTTATATATATATTTAAATCTTAGGGCACAGTGGGTACTTTTTGGAATTCAAAATGATGGCCCATTACTTTTCTCCTTCTATGTTGTGTATAAGACATTTCTATTGCGAATATTTTCCTCAAAGTATTTGCATTTGCCTTGTGTTCAATAAAGGACATTACTGTCTTGGGGACAATGCATAGTGAACACAGGCTATGGAGTTGGAAATTCTTATCTTGGGTTAGGTAAGGTATTTAACCTTTCTCACCCTTAGGTTTCTCACCTGAAAATTGGGAGACATAGAATATAACAGTCAGCTTTTTGGGGAGACAAAGAAATGAGGGGAAAAAATGTACTTAGTGTAGTATTAGGCATACAAATTGTCACTAGTGCTATTCCTCATAGAGGCAAGACTTCTAAATAGTTTTGTTGAAAGTCTTTATTTTTAATAGAGTTGACTAAATGGAATGACTCAATGGATAGACTCATTCAGTTGTTTTGTTTTATGTAGATGAAAGTAGCGATATTTTTGCCCTTTACTTTGAGCATTTATTTAATTTTTCCTTGGGCAGTGAGAATTTTGTACAGACATCTAAGTATTCATGAAAAAGACATGTAATCTTTCTGCTTCTTAATTTTAGCTCAAGTCTTCACTCTTGTGTTCAGGGTTCACATACCTTTCCAGGGTTATATGAAGTTGTACTGGGCTTATAGAATATGAGAGTACTGAGGCTGGGGATTTAGCTCAGTGGCACAGCACCTGCCTGGCAAGCACAAGGTCATGAGTTTGGTTCCCCAAACCGGGAAAAAAAAAGAAAGGAAAAGAATATGAGGGTACAGGGGCAAGAGTGGAACAATTCTTCATTAGTCATTGATGTAACTTGGTTAATACCGACAATGCTTGGGCAAAATGTGGAAAAATTCAGTTCTCACCAGCCCCTAAGTTAGTTAGCTATTTTCATAAGACAAAGAGTGACAGGTTCAAGAGTTTAATTGGATTCTTTTTTTTTTTTTTTTTTTTTTTTTTTTTTTTTTTCTGGTACCGGGAACCGAGCTCACAACCTTGCACTTGCCAGGCAGGCGCTGTGCCGCTGAGCTAAATCCCCAGCCCCAGGTTCAAGAGTTTAAGATACAAAGTTTTTCTAGCAGTACCCCTTTTATTTGCCACTCAAAATAAAATTTTTAAAAATCAGATTTTTTTCACACTGGCATTTTTAATGCTCTAATGATGAGGTCTCATTTTTCTTTCTTTGGCTTAATCAATAAAAATGAAGCTGCTTCTGTTGACTTGATGCCTGTCTTTGGTAATCAGACAAAAAGTTAATTTCAAGTTTAGAGAATGCAGCCTATTCACTGCTTGCCTCTGAGAGTTTGGTGTGCTACCCTCTCCTTTTATATCCGAGATGATGGGCAGCAATGACTATTAGAGTATTTTTGTTCTTGTTTAGGACAAACATCTTTTATTCTCTAGAGGAAATGTTATTAAGTAGCGAGTTGGGAGAGTGGCCTTGAAAATGATGACTAGGGACCTTCACCTCCTGGTATGCTTGGTCTTGTATAATCCTTCCCCATAGTCCATAGGCTTGACCTATCTAACCAATAGGATCTCAGGAGAAATGACAGTGTACAACTTCTGAAGCTTGGCCATAAAAGGCACTGTAGTTTCTGGCTTGCCTTCCCTTGAATCTCTCCCTCCTGTGGTTATGTTGTGAGGATCTCCAAGCAGCTTCTCAGAGAGGAACTGAGGTCTACCAACAGCCAAGGGAAACTGGCCAGAGGTGTGAAGGAGCCCTCTTGGAAGCAGCTCCAGACTCAGTCAGGCCTTCAGATGACTATAGTGTCAGCTGACATTCTGACTCATGAGAAAGCATGAGATGAACGACATGGCCCAGCCACTCCTAAACTCTTTTCCCACAGAAACTGTGTGTGAGGTAACTAATTATTATAATTTTAAGCCAGTAGGAATTAGAATAATTTTTATGTAGCAATTAACAACTACAACGTAAGCATATAAAGATTCTTATGAATAGATGCAAAGGTTTTGTCCCCTGCTTTTTGACCTTCTTTTGTAATGTCTACAAATTATCTTTTGGAAATGCAACAACTTGTTTCATGGTCAGGCATTCTCCAAATGATAGTCCATCTTTGTCAAGGCCATTTCCCTCCCCCTTTGAAGGAAGGTTAGCATGTCAAATATCACAGTGTCTTAGAAGACGTCCAGAATTCTTCTGTTTGAGTTTGAGAAACTCGCTTAGCCCTTTAATCTCCTTCTCTTACTTCTGTGCCAATGTTAGTGGAGGTGAGAGGGGCTCAGAAAATTTCTATTTCTGTGCCAAGCTGTAGAGAGACAGGAGCAGGAAAAGCTCTCAGCTTTCTTTATTCTCCTCTGCTCAGGTCTGGCACAGTTATGCTTTCTCTCCAGGAGCCATAACCCCTTACTCCTTCTCTGTATGAACTTCCAAATTCTCTGTGCTTGTCACCAGCCAGAAGACTTAATCCTGGCCTTTGTGCATGTGGTGGTGAGGACAGTGTGTGTGTACAGGTGACAAATTCAGAATTTTTCTTTTCTACTTCTTCTAAATATTCACTTTCTACTTCAGGTATTTTGCATTTCCATTCCTAGACATTTGAACATCAAAGAGACTATTCTACTGTCTGCACACCTCTCTGTACACATCCTCTCTGATTGAATGGGAGGAAGGGAAGAAGGAAACCCTGGAAGAAAAAAGGAACATATAGTAATTTCTCTAAGTTATAACCCATTTTACTTGCAATTATTTAAACAGATGCTTCAAGCTTTACCCAGATACTGTCCTGAAATTGTAAGAGGATAGAAATATCTGAAAGTAAGAGCAGTCACCAGGAATGAAATTTAAGGGAAGTTTAAAGACTTCTGTGGGACATAGATGTTTTGGAAAACTGTTAATATTGTTTTTAGGAATCCCTTCCCATTGCATGCTGCACAATAATCTACCAGGTATATTTTAATATCACATAGTAGCTACTGAGTTACTTTAAACATTCCACCTGCAGACAAACTAGTTCTCAGCACTATTGTTGACTGAGAAGGTCAGGGTCTAATGCATGCTTATCACCTGGAAAGCTGTGAAAATGCACCCCGCCACCATCTGGTGTGGGCTGAATTGCTGCTGTTCTACTAAAGGATGTGACCATTTCTATCCCTCAAGACACTTATCCTCCTACTGACTAATGAGCTAAATGTTCTCAAAAGATGATTATGTTGACCATGGAATGCATTAATAAGGGCAGGAGGGTGAGGTGATTATTAACTAGGAGAATTTTGTCTTCTAGTAGTTTGTACAGCACTAAATGATGTCTGCACAAAATAAGAGAAGAGAGGCCACACTGAGGAAATGGAGCAGAAGGAGAAGAAATACACACAGGATTCTGGTGACACCAGCTATTTGCTTGAAATCTGTGTACCCCTGTACTTGTACACAAGATGATAAATTCTTTTCTGATGAGGCCAGTTTGACTTAGGTTTTCTGCCACCTTAAACCGAAAGAGAACCAACTTGCAGCTCCCCACGACAGTGGTCAAATAAATGCTTGATGGACAGGCTGAAGGGTGGCAGATGGAGGATGCCAACAGCAGCCCCCCTTCCTCATGCTTTCCTTTGGGCAGAAGGAATCTCCGTCAGCTGTACCTTGCTAGTGGCTTCCATCCTTGTGGCCCGTATGAATTAAGTTGTCCCCTCCCTGAGAGGCACAGAAGAACACTGTCCTGAAAGAAGGCAGCTGGGGTTGAGTGACATTCTGTGATTCTTAGTTCTTGAGTATTTAGGCCCAGAGTCCTATTTTCCAGGACTGGGTAGACCCAGCTCTCTGCATTCGTTTGTGTTATGGGTCCACTAGTCTCCTGAAGTTACAGTTTCACCTTCTTTATCTTCCAGAGGATTTCAGAAACACTTACTTTAGCTAAATTAATATGTAGAATATGTGTGTTGCTTAAACTTTGACATCATCATACACCTATGTATTATTTATATAATCTAAGTAAATATCAGATTTTTTGTACACTTTTTTTCATAAAACCAATTATTTAATTGAAGCTATATAAAGAGAGACAATACAACTGATAATTTTTTTTTAATTTTAAAGAGAGTAATAGAAAAGAACAATAGCAACATACCAACATCACAAACATAAACAAACAAGGCAAGCATATTAAAAGTGATACAGGGTTTCAAAACAAAATGATAGGAATTAACAGTGGCTGTTATATTACATATTGTTATCTTCAACTACATTGCTCAGATTACCAGATATAAGAATGGAAGAATGTTCAAACCATTAAAGAGAATAAGAAAATAATTATTAGATAAAACATTAGAGGCAATACAGAGTTTCACTAGACAAGATGATAGGAATTCACCAGTGGTTGTTCCATTGCATATTGCTGTCTTCAAATCAGTTGCTCAGATTACCAGATACAAGCATGCAAAATTGGTCACAATATAAAAAATTTTAAGTACTAACTGTTCCTTTCAATGTACCATCAGACATCAGCAGTAGTTATCCCAGCCATTCTTCTATATACGTATATGTCTACATCATCTAGATCCATCTATCTGTCTATCTATATATTTTGCCTTCCTTATTTCTTTTTTCTTCTTTCCCTCATCCCAGTTGTTCCTTCCTTTGAACAATTTCTTTCCCTTTCCTATCATCTATTGTACATTTTGAGTTTTACTTACTGTTTCAGGTTCCTACACTAGGGAGACAATATGATGTTTACTCATGTGGATCCAATTTATTTCACTTATTATTATGATCTCTAGTTGCATCTATTTACCTACAAAAGTCTTGAGTTTATCTTTTTTATAGCTGAGTAATACTCCATTATATAAAAATATCACATTTTTTTATCCATTCCTCAGTTGATGGGCATTTGGATTGTTTCCAAGATTTAGCTATAACAAATGGTGCTGCTATAAACATAGGTGCACATACATCGTGGTCGTGTGATGTTTTTAATTCTTCTGGGAAAATACCCAGAAGGGGAATAGCTAGATTAAGTGGGACTTCTAAACCTAGTTTTATGAGGAATCTCCAAACTGATTTCCACACTCCCACCAGCAGTGCAGTAGGGTTCTTTTTTCCCCATGATCTCCAGCATTTGTTGTTGGTTGATTTCTTGATGATAGCCATTCTTTGTGGGGTGAGATGGAATCTCAGTGTTGTTTTAGTTTGCATTTCTCAAATGACTAATGATACAACTGATAAATTTAAGGAAGGAACATTTAGAATGTTTTAAATGATTTAAGGTAGGACACTTTACAAAACTCTTATGAGAGGTAAAATTCTTGAACTATAAGTAGAAATATAACATTACACAGAATACAAAATACAAAGACAGAAATAGAAAAGGATTATGTGTACTCCAAAGTCTGAAAATTCCTAATAATGACCAAATATTTAGGTTTAAATTTACAGTTCCTAGTATGAGAGCCATATTGCTGCACAAATCTTCCAAAACAGTAGGCAGTATGTTTCAATTAACCGTGTGTAGTATGGTCTTCTACAGAGTCTACTAAAATACTTATTTTTCTGAGTCAGCTCATATTTGACTCAATACGTTACTCTGTAAACTGTTCAGCCAGCTACAACTTAGAAACAAGTTTGGGGAATTCTTACTCTATCTCCATGCATGGAGTTGAGTAAAATCTTTTCCACTGCCTTTGTGTTTGTGTCATTCCTCTATCTAGATGTTTTGTAGATTCATTCATTGAATGTCATGGAGATTTGGAGACACACAAGAAAAGATGGAGAAGAAAACTGGTCTCTCTTAGTTTTTAAATTTTGTACCATTTATTCTCAACCTAGCTCACATCAGGGGTCATTGTAGAAGCTTTCTCCCAGAATTCTATGACTCCTATTGTATAGAATTTTTAAGAGACTACTTTGGCTTGATTAGCAGAAGTACAGCCAAACCAGTTCTGACAGTAATGCTTAGGAAGCCAATTTTTCCCCTATCTGCATAGAAGGAACACATGCTGCTATGCAAATAATAAATTGTCAGTCTCTAAAACGTTCTCTGTGTAGTTTCTAATATAGTAATCTTTAAGTATTTATGGAGGCTCTGAAAATATTTTATCTTGTAATATTTTTGCAAGTGGCCAAACCTCAGCAGTACGTAAACATTTTCTTATTTAAAAAAAGAACAACAAATTTTAAGTTGTAAGTCAAGATTGCCAACTTTGCACTGGACTGTTTTTAGGAACCAGACATGGGAAGGCTCACTGTAATTTACATGGCAGACGAAGCTCTGCGCAACTGTCCGCATAGATGCCTTCTCGTCTGCTCTTTCCCCGCTCCATCAAAATGCTCTATTTTCTGTGACATTTTAACTTCTTAGAAGGAGAAGGAAAGCATGGCATATAATATTAGTCTGTGAATATCTTCTTGGCAAGGCTGCTGGGCGCATGAGCATCTGCAGAGAAAGGCTTTGTCAGCTGATAGGGAAACTTTCTCTAGCACTGTTTCCTCTATTGGTGGAACCTTTGCTACAAAGGGGAAAACCACTTCCCTGCGTTCATTACTGTGGAGAAGACTGAAAGAAAGACACCAGATGAAAATTTCTAATAAAAGACTCAAATGTATAATGGATATAACTTTTTTTCAGGAAGAAAAGAATTGTCATCTTAATAGCTACATTTAACACAATAGTGCTTTTTGAATCTCTCTTTTGAATTGAATGACCCCCCTGGAGATGTAGTAAAAATGAACTACTGCTTTTGTGCCTGAGTATGAGAAGCTGGTTTTGGAATGGAGCCTGCTTGACTGCAATCCGTGTCACACTATTTAGGAGATGGGGGAAGAATAGCTCAATGCAATGTTTTGAACCAATGGACTCACTGAGGACTCTATGCCCTGGGCATGACCCATGGCTTTCATAAGTGGGATTTGCTAGTGGCATTGACAATGGCAAAGAAAAGTGTCTCCTCAAGACACTTTGAAGACATCTGATTTCCAAAATGAACCAAGGACATGCTCTAAAAACCCACAAAAAAATTGAAACACATAATGACAGGTTAGTCCCCACTGCCTAACCGATTCAGAGTGTATCAAACTGTTACTAACTCAGTCTTCTTTGAATATTTTAATCTAGGAAACCACAATATCTTAATGTAAATCTAAGAGATTCATTCAACTGAAGATTATTTCTTTTAGACACAGTAATTAAGCTTTTATATGCAATTTCTCCAAATCTAATGGAAATAAAAAAAAAATCTCCAACAAAACCAAAACAATAGGAAGTGTTCTATAAATAATATCACATAAGGCAGAATGTTTAAAAACATTAAAGGCGAAAAACTTATACAAACAACTCCATGTGCAGTAATGTATCCAATGAGGAATATTGCAGCCACACACAAACACACACACACACACACACACACACACACACACAGTATAAGGATTGAAAGACTGTAAGTGTTAACAGTGATTATTTCTAAGTAGTAGTGTTATGGAAAATTATAAATCTCTTCTTTGAACTTTACTATATTATTCAAATTTTCTATTAATAATTATTACTTAAAATTAGAGGGAAAGTAAATATAAGATACTTGAAGTTTTACACAAATGTTTTCTATAGTATTTCCTATTTAAGAGGAGCTACAGTTTTCAAATGAAAAGCTAACCAAAATTCTAACTCGATTGCAGAATCTGACTTTCGTTCTGTGTCTCCTCACAGACTTTGCTACCTTTTAAGACCTGTTTAAATTCTCTTTTACTTCTCTCCACACCACTGTCTTTCCACTGGAAATGATGCAATGTCTGCCTTTGCTGGTACTTCTCATTCTTCTCATAGAAAACTAATGGCTACAGACCTCTGAAAATGTGCTGCAAAACCGTCTCCCTCTGGAAGTCTGTGTGGATCAAACTTATTTTACTTTTTAATGCAAATATTCATCTTTTGTACATTAATATTATTTTTGCTTGTTGCTCCGCTGTTTTAAAATCCTTGACAAATTAGTTCCTGTAGAAGCATTATTTTATGTCTATCTCTTACAGGATAAATGCTCAAACACTGGAGACTAGGTTTTTGCTATTTTGTGTCCTATAAAACTATAGAAAGAATGGCTGTAGTTTAGTCATGTGGCTAAAAACTAGATAGTAGAAAGTAAATCAGGAATCCTGTGAGAACTGAGCAGTGGTATTGGGTGAAAACCCGAGTTTTGGTTAGTGGGTGAAGGAAGGTTCTGCTGATGTCTGTTCAACTGTGTCGGTTACATCTGAGCTATTGTAATTCTGTGGGTTTGGGGGAAGGTGTGTCTTAGCTATCTGTTCCTCATTTTGCATGGGCTGGTTTTGGGTTCAGATGTCATAATGGCTTGCTGACTGCCCTCTGAGCCTCTGTCTATTGTTTCTTCCCTGTATAGGGTCTGAATTTGGGTTTGTGCTGAATTATTTTAATGCCTTTCAGGTAAGCTCTAAAGTCATATGAGCTGTAGTATTAGAGGATATTTGCAGTGTGGACAATTGCTAATGTTCTCTTACAGAGGCTGGTACATGCAATGGAAGTTATTTCCTTTGTATATATTTAGGCAGTTTTCTGGTTTAATATGTTGTTTACATGTGATATTTGGCAAATGGTCAGAATCAGTTGGAGAAAAATTTTGATAATTTGTTTTTGAAGACAAAGTTTAGCTATGTAGTCCAGGTTGGCCTTGAACTCAATATCTTCCTACCTCATCCTCCCAATTGCTGGGAGTGCAGGTATGTGTCACCACATCTGGCAACTGGAAAGCTTTGAAAAGAGTTTAATATGAATGGGTGTTCTTCCTTTCTAAAGGTGTTGGGTTTTTTTTAAAGGGAAATTCAGGAACAACTACTTTCTACAAAATAATAATAAGAGGGGAAATTTTGGAGATAAGAAAGGAAGCTACCTGGTAGACAATTGCTCATTTCTGCTCTGAGTAAAGTCTCTGTCACATCTAACCAGATGCACTTGTCCATCTGCCTATGGCATCAGTGTTGCTAGGCCAGTCTGCTGGTGGTGAGGGAGAGGACTGGGATGACACCAGTATTTCCTTCATTTTGACCTCCATGCTTGATAAGGAACATCATTCTTAGGTTGGGATTTTTTCAGCAGCTATATAGATTGGTGATCAACTTCTTATACTCTCTTCATGTTTTGCAGTTAACTAAGCAAGAAGATACCTGGAATAAGTGGGTAATAGAAAAATGTTCTTTCCTAGTAATAGAAGAGCCTAAAGATAGGGTAGGATCAGGTAAACCTAAGTAGTTACTTTTTAAATTTCATTTTATTTTGTTTTCTCTTTGGCTTGTGTTATGGTACAGCCATGCGAGCTTCCAAGTTTTCAAAATCCTAGTAGAATCAAGAAAATGTTTCTTTCTAGTTCACTATGTCTCACATTAGAAGTCTTGGAAACATGATGTAGTGAGTAGTTTCCAAATATAACACTTGCAAGCATATTAGGAATTGCTAGAGTTCATCATCTATGGACCATTCTGTTGTTAGTGTACCCCTGTTCTCAGAGAACACAGAGAAATGTGAAAGCATCTGATTCATACACATCTTACTCCAGACAAACTCCAGTCTCTCCTCAGTGTACAGATATGCCACCATGTGGTATGGGTATGTCTTTGAACTTCAATACAAATCTTGTTAAACATGTGGCATGTATACTTAGCCCATTTGCCAATGACCCTAGGCCCATCGGGATCTTGCACCAAGTTTTGAAACCAAACTTCTTTGTATCTGTGACACAAACCTGAAAGCCACCATTTGCAAAGAAGGGCCATAAACAGTTCAAAGGCCTGACTCAGAATATGGCCCTTGTCCTCTTTTGGATCCAAATCTAGTCCTCTTGGTTGCTGCTTGGTAAGACCTGCTCAGACCTGAGTGTTACAGTCCTCGCTTAGTAGGCAACCCATAAATTAATCTTTGTTTCAAACTGCTCTTTGGTAGTCATTCTTTGACACAGCATAAGTGTAACTGGCAAACTAGATGGCAGACACAAGATTGTGGCTGCAAGAAGAGTGTGTGACTTCATTCTTCACTGTTAAAGTAATTGCACCTACTTCTACACATTACTGTGAAGTCCAAATAAGTTACCACAGGTACAATGCCAAGGACAGGGTCTGGTGTATGAAAAGTTGATCTATGAATAACTCTGTAACTTGGGAACATTAATGTAAATTTCCAATGAGGGCAAAGGCACAGGCTCCTGGACACTACTGACTCTAGGTTGAATTATGAAAGACTTCAGTCTGTAAGCAAACATTTTATGTGTTTTTTTTTTTTGTCTTTTTGAGACAGGGTCTCGCTATACAGTTCAGGCTGGCCTTGAGCTTACTTTGTAGCCCGGGCTGGTCTAAAACTTGCAATCATCCTCCTGCGTCAGCCTCCCAAGCACTGGGATTACAAGCATGTACCACCATGCCCGGCTTTGTCAGGAAACATTTTAAATTGAAATTAAAACTATAGTTATAATGTCATATACTTGAACAAAAAACCCAGATATTGGCTACTTTAAACAATTCACTTGAGGAGCTTTGTGAAAAATACAAAGTTCTTGAGACTCTAAGTTAGTCGTGTGTGTGTGTGTGTGTGTGTGTGTGTGTGTGTGTGTGTGTGTGCTTTAAAAATTAAAGGCAGACTAGAGCAAGTCTCTATTTCTAGAAAAGCCTTTTAATTTGTTAATGGCTTCATTATGTGGGAGCAAACTCAAGAAGGCAGAGGCAAAAAAACAAATATTCTACTAACATCACTTGAAAGTGCTCAGCTGTAGCTTTCAGTAGCTAATTGGCATGGCTGGGAGAGCAAATCACAGCTTTGGAAAACATTAGAAAGTCCACTTGTTTGGGAAAGCTGCACTTATTGCCTGCCCTGGCCCCCAGCTCCTTCTGAACGTGATCCCCTCCCCTGCACACAACACGCGGGGTACTGCCGTGTAGGAGCATTCACATTTCATAAAAGCACTAATGCCAGATGAAAGACCCCGGTACGAAGTACTAATTATCCCCAGCATGTGTGTGCACATTCTTAGGCATGTGTTTTCATTGAAAGTTTGCCTAAATAAGATTGTGCCTTACAGTTTCAATGCTACATGGATTGTAAGGTTAATTTTCTCTTCTGCCCCTTGCTCAATCAGAGTGCCAGATGTCTACTGAGATGCCTTAGATGTCACTGCAGAAAGTAAGTTGAAATGTAAATTCTTACTGTGTTTTCAAGACCTACTGTTATATCTCACTACCCTTTTGACAAGCATATTATTGACTTTGCTTAGAGATTCATAAAAGAAACCCTGGCCTGTCTATTTAGGGAATGCCTCAAGAGTTTTGTATTTTGACACCAGGGACAGCAAAACAAGAACAATGGATAACCTGTGTTTGGGAAGAAAGTCTGGCTGACTAGTGAATTAACCTTGGTTTTGTGGCTTTAGACTTGTCTCTGTCAGTGTTCTAATTAAGCAACAAAAGCCTGGGGGAGACTGAAACTAGGCAAAGAAATCTTTGCATCTTTCCCTCTGTAGTATTAAGAACTACTTCATAAAATTAAAAAGTGCTCAAAAACATGACTTACTTGACTACATTGTACTAGTGTGCTGAAGTGGTCCCCCTTTTTTGCTAGTTTGAGCTGTGTTAGGTAAAGTATCAGAGATCCTTGCTGAAGACACTGAAGCCAGAAAGTGACATAAGTGACCATTTCTCAACCCTTTCAAAAATAGTTCATAACCAGGACCTGTCCAGCTGCAGACAGAGAAGTTTTTTCTTTACATATGATGGATGTCACAGGTGTTAGTCTCTCAAAACTGGCTGAAGGGCTGGATTATAGCTAAGTGATAGAAGACTCAATTCCCAGGACTGAAAAAAATCAATAAAAATTAAGTATCTAAAACCTTGCTAGCTGAAAATGGTCAAAGAAATAATCAGAAAGTCAAAATAATGACTCCTTTGACTCAAGTGTTTTCTGTTTTATACATATGTTATTACTACTTATTGAAATATAATTTCTCCATCTAGCAATGTGGACTTGAGTGCATTTTAACGACTTTGTAAAACCAAATAACAACCACCAAAAACAAGATATAGAATATTTTCTTATGGTGCTTATCAGTCAGCCCCCTCCCATGCCTCCAGCCATTGGAAGTCCCTGATCTTTCTGTCTCTATATATTTCTTTTCCAGAAACAGAATCATTCTACATATATTCTTTTGAATATAGCATGTTTCTCTTGGTATAATGCTTTTGAGATTTGTCAATCATGTTATATGCATCTGCAGTCCTTTTGTTTTCATTACTTTGTGGATATAACTATCTGGGCATTTAGGTTGTTTCTAGAGTCTAGCATTTATGAATTTGCTGTAACTATTCATATGCAGGTTATTAAGTGGACACAGATTTTTATTGCTCTAGTGTAAATACCTACAAGTAACTTCATAAGAAACATTTTTCCACAGTGGTAGTCCCACCAGCTATATAAGTATTATAACTGCTTCTCATCCTCTTCAGTATTTTGTTAGAGGTTTTGAAAAACTGAACCATTCTCATAGATGTACAGTGGTATTTCATTACTTCTTTCAAATTTTTATACTTGAGTTTGTAAAAAAGAGTTATGAAAAGCACATCAAATAATTGCAAGTATGTAAGATATCAGAAAGACAGCCTCTGTTATATTTTTAGAATTGGTCACTGGCTCTTCACCATGCTTTCCTACCCATGGTGGCCCACTGACCTATCCTTAATGAAAAATTATAAGCACCTGAAACCTAGGCAAACATATCTTCAGCAGACACAACTGGTGAACAGATAAACAGTTATATCTGCAGAGTAATAAGAAGAAAAGAACTGCAGATACATGTAGCTTGATGGAAAAATCTCAGAAACATTACACCAAGAGAAAGATGCTAGGCTCAAAAAAATAATTACAAAATATTTCAGTTAATATTTGGAAAAGAAAAAAGTAGGGACAGAAGTCAGATCAGGGATCGTGAGTGAATGGAGGTAGGAGGTAGGTAGGTAGCATAGGAAATGTTCTATGTCTTGTTTTTTCATGGTTGTAATGTGGCTTGCTAGAAATCTTGGGGTCTTACTATCATAGAATTGACATAAGAATCAACAGAAGCTTTTTGTTCCCCCTCCCCCTTTATAACAGAGTATGTCAGAGAACTGCCTACCAGTGGAGTATTTCTGGTCATCATCTCTAAAGCTAAAAAGTAGACAATTATTTTCTTTAGTCCTCCAAGCTTAGTTTAATTTAAAGAAAAGTTAGCTCTTGCCACAGTAAAAGAAGAATAAGAGCTACAGCACCAATTTGCTGTTTTTCATCTTTTCTGACCTTTCTAGTTGCTGGTATTTTGCATGTTTGTTGTGCTGTGTGATCACTTGGTGCTGTTATTCTTCCTCTTGCTTTTACTGACAATTGGCTTAATTTGAGGCACTTCTTTGCCTTTCTTATGTGTGGGTAAAGCCGGGAAAATGGGTTCAGCCTCCTCCTTCAGCTTTAACTAGTCCAGAACCTTTTCTACCACACAAACATGGTGGGGATCTTCACGACTCGCTTCCTTTGCATTTGTGAATTTGTTTTTGCTTTTTTGTTTAGAATGTTTTTGTCCACTTCTCTGACTGGGAAATTCTTACTTATCCTTCAAGATCAAATGTCATCTCCTATGATGCTAAATTCCCTCAGCACTCTTCCTCACACCAGCTGATCTCTGCTCTGTATTTTGAGCACTATCACACTGCCTAGAGACAATCAATTCACACCTCCTATCCTCCCTAGACTCTGAACTCCCAGGAATAACCATAGCTTAATCATTGTTGATTAGCACGTTACACACTCAACAAATATTGTTGAATGACCCTTTAAATATGGAAAATAGCTATATTTAAATGCAGAAATATCCTTCAATTTAGAAAAGGAATAAAGAGAAGCATTTGCTCAACAGGAATGTTTGTTTAGTAAAAGCCAATCAAGCATCATTTGGCAAAGTGGTAGTTGTAAGGTTTGAATGATCTCAGAAGTCGATTTCTCTCCCAATCGATGTGGTTATTAGCCTCATGTCATGGAAAAGACAAAACATTAAAAGAATCCTGTGACTCTCATCTCCTTTGCTGGACACTCACACACACACACACACACACACACACACTTTAATACTTTTTGTTTGTTTGTTTGTTTGTTTTTGTCTTTTTGAGACAGGGTCTCCCTATGCAGTTCAGGCTGGCCTTGAGCTCACTTTGTAGCCCAGGCTGGTCTTGAACTCATAACGATCCTCCTACCTCAGCCTCCCAAGTGCTGGGATTACAGGTGTGCACCACCAAGCCTGGCTGTAATTTCTTAAAACACATAAACAAAATATTAGGGCCTATGAGACTAAACCAATAAGTAATAAATATAAGCATATTCCATGCAATATTTGAGACCTACTCTAAATAGTTTGGTTTTTACATGAAATTCAAATTTAACTTGGTGTATTTTATCTGGCAACCCTACCCAAGTGAAATATTTTCACTCCACATACTATAATGGGAATACAGATGATGTTCTTGGAATTCAGTTTAGAAACATATTGGGTAGTATAAGACTATTATTTCCCCAGATTGGTCAGTATAGGTGAACTCAGTTGATGACATTTTAGGAAGGTAAACTGCAAGACCGAAAGGAGAAGTGGGAGCAGTAGAATCAGTGTCTATGTGGCCATTAAAGTGAAAGATGGAAGCATTTAAAGGTCTGTAACTATGGTAGATTAAAGACAACTTCCTAAGTACTATCCTCACTGAGAGTGGGAGTCTATTGCCTGTCCTTTGAATGTAGATGGCTCTGAAACTAATTTGATCAGCAGAACATTAGCAGAAGTGACATAAGACTGCTTTTAAACCCAGCCCCGAAGAACCTACGAGTTTTCACTTCCTGTCTATTAGAATATTCTTTTTGGGAGCTCTGTGCCTCCATCTCAAAAATCTAACTTCCCTGACACTGTCACACTGGAGAAGCCATGTGTGAGCCCTTGGGGGAGAGTGCACCTGAGCCCAGCCTTCTGCCATCCCCATCAAATGACATGAAAACTGTCATGCCACCAAGTAAACTCCTTCAGTACCACATGGAGCAGAACCACCTAGCTCAGACTTGCCTTCATTTCCAACCCATTATCTTCTGAAGCTACTAAATTTTAGATAGTTTTGCACTAAGCAATAGATAAACAGAACCGTAAATATTACCAGCAATTCCCTAAGCCTAGAATGACTTAAGAGAGCAGTGCTTTTGCATATTCAAACTTCTTCATCTTCTGTTAGTTTGCCAAGGAAACCTTGCTTGGAATGACGTCTTTCCTAGAATGCTGTACATAATGGAGTTCTTAGTCAAGATGCCTCAGCTGAAGCTTAACTAGGATCCAGAGTCACTTATTTTCTTTGCTCTACATTCCCCAGAAGCCAGAAGGTGTTCTGTAGCCCAGCAGAAGAGATTGAGTTATGTCTGAGACCTAACCTCAGAGGCAGGTTAACCACAAGAAAATGTGCAAACCTGGGCTGAGAGGAAGGCAGAGAGCAAGCATAGGAGAACTGTCAGCGTTGAGAAAGGCCAGCCGTGCATGTGCAGGCAGGAGCAAGAAGTCAGGACTGAAAACACCAGCAGCTGCACCTGCTGTAACAAAGAAACTTTCCTCAGGACGAAGGACAGGCTGAGAGAATGCCGTGAGAATGTGAAAACCCCACTGGGAGTATGATCAGGAATCCCAAAGGAGACCAGGTCTAGAATGTACAGCATTGTAGGAAAGACGTCATTCCAAGCAAGGTTTCCTTGGCAAACTAACAGAAGATGCAAGGAGACCAGGTCTCTTACCCAAGCCACCCAGGGCCAAAAGCCTTTACTAATTCCTTTGTGAGGAAGGATTAAATAAGGCCACACCTGGGTTATATATATTCTGTAATTACTGACGCTTATCTGACTTGAGTCAATCTGTTTCTTGTTTTACCTTGGTTATTCTCAAATAAGGCCTTTTGTTTTCTAAAATATAACACACAAGATCTCTGTGTAGACATCATTGAATGAGAAGTATACAAACCTGTGTGATCTCAAAAGATTAGTTGGTTATGTTCTTGGTGCCCAAGGAAAGATTAAGTTCGAATCAGCAAGGCCCTTGGTATAACAGATACTCATTAGATAACACACACCCAGAGAGAGACTTGCTCAGTTTAGACATTGCCAAGGGACCCTTTTACACACATTCAACTTTTCAGAAAACCACTGGTTTATTTAACATGATGCAACTCTGCAAGAGAAACGTGTCTTCCTATTTTAGAATTAAAACCTAGCATCCTTTGTTCTGTGTAGGCTTGGGAAATAATTTAATCTAATGAATATGTATAATGATGATAATAATTATTCAGTCATTACATGAACGCTTCTTCCAAGGAAGTGCAAAGCTTTTAAACAAGCCACTTTATAAAATCATCACAGCCTATTGCATGAAGCAACAGAGAAGCCCTGATTTGGCATGTTACTGTATTAACTTAATAGGCTGAGTGAGTTCCTAGGTTAGCTGAGGTGGGCCCCTTGGAAGACCTTACAAGTATTTTATTAGGAAACAAAGAGCACATAGAAAGGTTTGGTAATATTTGTACCCTGATATTATTCTTAATATATATTCTTAATATATATTCATAGCCTACAAAGCTAATGCTTTATTCAGAGCCAATAAATGCTGCATACTGGAAAACAAATCAGCAATAGCTACAATTTATTCACAAGCCATAATGCTGACCACATAACAACAGAAAAACAGTCATAAAATGCTATCATGGAGTGGTCAGTTATTATAGCAATAGCTCAGTGACTTGACATTTTCAGCAGTGAAATATCAAGTCTTTTGAATTAAAAAAAAATCACAGCAAGTTTTAGTCTGAGCAGCCAAAACATATTTGTAACTATAAGACACTGATTTATTTTCTTGCCTGTTAACCTTCGTGCTGGAGCAATTGCTCCTCTGGCTGGATCGTTTGAAGATGAAGTGATCTATTTCGGCAGCCCAGCAAGTTGCTGTGCATTTGGAACTCTCCAGGGCAGAAGTGGGCAATTACTTCGGCTTCAACCTCAACTTGGTATATTTGGCAGAACTAAACATTCCAAGGAAAATGAATGCTTCCTTGCTGTTGGGTTGGAATACATGTCAGAGACAGGTTAATTGTAATGGCTCCTCAAATCCTCAGGAACTGGGTTTCTGGACTGAGTATTTTTCCTCCCATCCCTCTTAGGTCCAGCCAGTGACTGTCTTCACAACACCTTAGCACTTCCTGAAGACACCCTTAGTTCTTTTTCAAGTATGACTAATTGCTGTATGGCATACATGACTTTACTTTTACTAGTTGTTCTCTCAGATACCCAAGGCCACATAATAAGATGGAAAGACACCATATTTTAAGTCAAGAGATCTAGATTTTGTATTCTGAACTTCCCCTTGCATGACTGATATGTAACACAGAATTTTATTGCGTGGTTTCATCATGGAGTGACAGTAAAATGTTTAAGAACCTGTACACCAAAATCGGGGTGCCTAGGTTTCTCTGTACTTGAGTTTCTTTATGTGAAAAAAACAATGGTATTAAAAGCTAACATTATAGTGTTTAGTTTGTGTCAGGTAATTTTCTAAGTGTTTTACACACATGCTAACACATTCAGTTCTCACCACAACCCTATGAGGTATATATCATTATTCTCATTTTGCAGATGATAGCTGAAAGCTGGAGCAGATGATAAAACGGAAGGAATAACTTGTCCAAACTTGTACAGACAATGGCAGGATTTGACCCAGGAAGTTTGGCTTTAGAGTCTTTGCTACACCACCCACCCCAGATCCTAGGTCTTAAAGCCTAACGACCTATAGGTTGTAGGACCAACCTACAGACTTCACAGGAGTGTTCCATGTACCACAGCCACATTACATGTGGAAGCAATGTGTAAAGAACTTAAAATGCTTTAAAACTAGGTTATACTGTGACTTTCCATAGGCACCTTTGGGACCCAGAGCTTACCAGATAATGTTAGGTGATAGAAACCTGAATCATTGTATCAGGGTTTCGTCACTTGAGAAAGTCAAAGCCAAGTGTTCGAAAGTGCAAGAATCTGGCATCTGAGTCAGATGTCTGCAGCTAAGAAAAGGCCAGATGAAGGTTTCATCATCATGCAGTGAAAAGCTCCAGGCCAGACAGGTAGTTATTAACTTAGGACAACAACAAAGAGCCTAAATAGAGAGGAAGACGTATCAACACCTTTCTTCTCTACTAGGTATGTCAGAGATTCTTTATGCTTTCTTTGCCCCCATCCCAATACCATAGAGCTTCTAGAGATTCCAGATTTCATACCCCGGCAAAACAGGAAGACTCAGCAGTTCGTTACCACTCCCTGGAGAAGTCACAGTGTTCTTGGAACTAAGGGTGAGAATGGCTCATTAAAGGGTGTGGCTAGTTTTGGGAAGGCTTTTGCTGTACTGTATCACTACGCAGTAGGCTTGGGTAACCCAGATTAAATCTGACTTGAAGGAAGATAAAATCAAATTTGTGTTCAAATGAAGCGAAACTTGAAAATAAGATAAATGCAAAATCAATAAAGAAACAGACATCTCATTTGCTACTCCCCATCCCTCACTGCACAAGACAGCCCCCCTACACGAAAACAATTCTATTTAAACTAATCTTAAAGAATTATGCAACAGCTCACATGACCTTGTTGTCTCTGAACAATTTCTTTTAAAGCCTGGGACAAAGTTGGCCATCTCAGACTTAATATGGAAGTGGCATAGAGGCAACCTACAGACTACATTTCCTCTTTTGCCGCAGAAATTTGACATTTTGAAAGAATCAAATTACTGATCATCATGATTGGAAAGGCAGATGCGTTCATATGAAAATCTTTATGATTTTGAAGGAGCTGGAAAATTGCAACAGTAGGATCTCCCCACCGGGTGGCCACAGTGTGGTGAAGGTGAGAAATGTCTGTCTTCCCAGGCTACCTGCCTGTTACATTTCTCAGCTGCTCATGTAGCTATTGTATTGATGGAGCTGCACTTTGGTGAAAGCAACATTTGGGGCTAGGTAATCCTTTGCAGTGGGGGATTGTCCTGTGCACTATGGGATATTTAGCAGTAGCCCTGGTCTCTACTCACTAGACACTAGTAGCACCCCTCTACCATTCAACCCCTCTACCAAAAATACCCCAGACAATTTCATTGTCTCCTGGGGGAAGAGGCGGGAATGATAATGACCTTCAGTTGATAACTTCTACATTAGATCCTGAAAACTAATAAAACCATATGGTATATTCCTAATATTAACACTGATATCTTATTAGGCTCCAAATGTCAAACTGTTGAGTAATTGGCCAAGACTGCCTAGGCCTTGTGATTGTATTAAAATTCCTGACAAGGCTGGAATATTTTTTTCCTTCCAAGTAGGTTTGTTACCACACCAGCCCAAGATTATTGGACCATTAATTGACACTAGTAGGAATGTTTTATGTCAGAAATTTCTTCTTCATTTTAAGGTGAGAAAACTGAGTTCTGAGGCAGTGAAGTACCCACTGTCACATAAATGACTAGTGATAGAGCTCGAACTGGAAATTAGATTCAAATTTCTAGCTCACTACTCTTTCTACTGCATCAAACACCTGAGGTAAAGAATCCTAAAGAAACATTTAAGCATGACAGACATGTCCTGGGGGATATATTTAACAGTGTTTATCATAGAGGCCTTCTAGGTGACTTCAGTTCCATTGTAACTATTTCTGTGTACTATGGATGGTATCTCCCATCTCCAAATAAACCATATTGTTAAAACAAAATAAGACAATATAAAACCTAACAAGTGCTTTTTTTTCACTATCTATCCAGATGTCTTATGCTAAATACATGGGTTTTAAATAATTATTCACAAACTACAATACTTTCAAGGTACCAACTGCTGAAATAATCTTTCCACTGCTTGGGGACCTGAAAGAATGAACTCCTTTTGGGGTGCAGGCTCCAAAGGTCAGAGCCCAAAGGGGAGCTTCTGCCCTATTTTATTTGATGTTATACTCTTGAATTTACATCACTGCCCAAGGTGTGGCCCAAATGCTCTGCTTGGGAAACAAGGATGCAAGTAGGATCTCTGGCTTGGAAAATATGGGTCCTCAGACACATTTTAGGGGGACCTGGTTGTCACTAAGGGTGCTACAGAGGCTGGCTATGCAGTGGGTTGGGGAGAAGATACAGCCTTGCCAGAGGTGTTGTTATTGGCTTTTGGGTGCTAGAATCTCCTTCTAGAAGTGGCTTCTAGCTTTTTCCTATCTTGAGCAAAGAATTGGTCAAGACAAATGTAAAAGGTAGTGAAGTTTTACATTTATTAAAGGTTTGCAAAGAAAAGCATGCTCTGTAGAGTAAGTTTGGGCCAACTAAAAGTAGGAAAAGAAATGCACTTACAGTGCTGGCGAACATTTTAGAGCTTTCAATGATAACAAAAGCTTGCTGCAGCAAGAATGCTATAGTTGCCACCACTGCTCCAGAGGATGGAGCAGACCACTGTGAAAGAGAGAGCACAGTGGCCTAGAGCTCAATGTTGACCATCTATTGTGTCTCTCACTCTTCAGACTGACATCAGGTCTAGGCTGTCCTACAAAAACTTGCTCGATTTCTCATGAGAAGAATTGAAGATTGCTCTCTCTGGTTAGAGGTGCACAGCTTTGGGAATTGTTTTGTCATGGGTCCTGGACTTTATACTTGACAGGTCCTATCCACTTCCTCAGCCAGTTTGCTATGCCCTAATCTCCTGCCTCATTGTCAGAGCTCTAGCAGGCATTTGTTGGGACACCAACAATCAACTTCCTTTCCTGCCTCATAGCCTACTCTTCATCCTCCAAAGACTGGGATCATAGCCCTTATCTATTTATACCTACTCTGTAAGCTTCCTGTTCTTAAGTGATGATTTTTCTCCTTTGAAACGTGCTGTCATTCTGACCTGGTTTGGCTGGTGCCTGCGTGCTCTTGGGAAAGACAGAACAAGTCATCTGAGACCCTTTGGAGGGGTCCACCGTTCAGTCATTATAGGCTTTCATCTCCCCAAACATGCAACAGGCTTGGGTCTGGGGAGGACAAAGGGCTGGATGATGCTTTGGTTCTCAGTATGTAGTAACTTTGACAAAGTCTCCGCTCTTTGGCTCTGTTGTTTGTCTCAAGGGCTTGTTTTCCAGCTGCTGTTACTGCTGTCTTTACATCCTGGCTCTAAAAGCCCTCACGTTCCTTCAAAATACAAAAAAAGTTACCACAAATAGTAGAATGGATACTTTCCTCCAGCTCCATTACAAATTGATGGTGTTGGCAACCCTGGAGAGGAATCCACCATGACACTGCATTCTCCCAGAAGGAATGTTTGCAAGGAGAAAGGGAACCAGGGGGACTGTCTGTATTTTACCCATTTTGTTTTACATGTGTGTATGGCAGCCTGAGGGCTTTCATCCTCTTCCTCTTGACCTCTCCACATTGCTCTTAGGTCTGCAGGAAATGGACTTCTCCAACACTCCAATACTTTAACCTGGCAGTCCAAGTTGGGCAGCCAGACTTCAGCCTGGCAACTTCAGTAGATCTGTAGATTTTGAAGCATTTTGGAGAAGAAGCAGGCAACTTTCTGTTTTCTTCATTGTCCCTGTAGACAGAAGACATTTGTTGAGTATCTTCAAAGAAATTTTCATCCCCCTACCAGCGTGTCTGATTAGCAAACACACTTTATAGTTTAACAAGTTCCTGGGGCTTTAAGCTTTGGTTTTCAGAGAATGTTGCTACTGAAGGGACTGAACACTGAGCTGAAGGACTGATGTTTCCTCTTATAATAAGGGATATTTAGTCCTTAGTTTTAGCTGCACCTCCTCTAACAGTAAATTCTCTGGTTCCAAGTATCAGCAGTTGCAAAGAGAAGTAGATCACAGCCCCTCATTTTATTTCTCAGCTTTATTTGAGAGGACATGTCTTGAGAAAAGAGGACAATTCCTTTTATACCTTCTTTTTCTTTTTTACTTAAAATCTGGGGCATCAATATCGGTTGGTACCTCTTCAACACCAGTAGCTGACCACGGCCGTTTAGGGCTCATGTTCAGATTTTAGAGTTATCATTGTTAAGGGACACTGTTTGTAACTCAAATTTTGGAAATGCAGGAACCCAGGAAGTTCACAGAGGTCAATGATCTCATTTTACAAATGAAGAAAATGAGGCTTCAAATTGGAGGGGCTTCTACCATTTAGTACAGCTCATCTCTAGCAGAGGAGAGGTCGGCACCAGACTGGGACCCTTGCTATAGATCAGCTGCTCTTCTGCATGGAGAATGATGTTTCCTTTTTCTTTTCCCTCTTTATTTCTGACCACCTTTCTTCAGGCTAACATATTGTTGGACATAAAATTCAAACAGCCCTGTTTAAGATGAATTTTATTTCTTAGCTGATGGCCTTTAGATACTAACCTCCATTGCCTTTAAAAAAAAAACAACTCATTTGTTATTGATATGCTCCAAGCTAATCATTATTTAATTCGCTGATTGTTAGTGCCCTCATCTTTTCCAGCTGGTTATTAATTATCAGGTGGTATCCTCTTGAGCTGTCAGTATTTCTTAATTACCTTATGAATTGTAACCACATAAATTGATCTCTCTGACATTCTGAATCTGACTCACTTAGGAAATAAGTCTAATATTCACAAGAGACTCCAACAACCCTACTACCTTATTATTTCCATTATTCAGACTGATATCACTAGCAGCCAGATATGACTGCTTAGCCAGCCTGCCTTTGTCCTTACCATAATTAGAAGCTTCTTTAACAATTCTCTTCGACCCTTTCCTGCTTACTCAGACAACATACGTCTTATCAGTTCATGCCCATCCTACTCTTTAATCTGTAAAATAGAAGGAATCCCTCCTTCCATGTATCTCATAAAAGCAATATTTTATTTATAATTCAAGGCATTTATGGGAAAAAACATGACTATATTTTAGTTCTTCAAAATTTTATTGTAACACTGTGCCCTACTGGCCTGATGCCAAATTAAATAATAAGAAGTGAGTAGTTTTGTAATACACAGACATAGTCTTATCATGTGTGTTATTTGAGAACTCATTCTTTTTTTTCTTCATGAAAATTATACTACTGTGATACCCAGGTTTCCCCCTAGGTCCTACTTAACTTTTATGAAGTGACAAAAACAAACAAGTTCTTATACATAAGAATATTAAATCTTTTGTGTATTTATATAGAAATGCTTTATTGGTAGGAAATTAGAGCTTTAAGACAATAATACCTATGGCAAAAGGGGATTAGGCAATTCCAGTGAAGAGATGTGTATTTACTTTTAAGCTTTTTATTTCTTTTAGTGCGTATTTGCAGTGCATAAGGATTGTATTCATCATGGGGAGCTGGGACATGTATATAACAGGTCATAATCTTTTCCTCTTCCTTTTTCTTGCCTTCCCCTCTGTCTCTGGTTTCCCTCCACTTTTACAGAGTATCTCCCCATATCCTACTAATTACCTTTTATTTTCCTCTTTAATTTATTTATATTTTGAGCTTCTCATAGAAGAGAAAACATGCATCATTTAAGATAATGTATCTGACTATTTCACTTAACAGTGTGGTCTCAAGGTGCTGATTTGTCGTTGGGAGAACAGCTCCAATTTCTTGGAAAGGAAGGAGTGACATAAATTCAAACTGCCATTATCTTTCATTGTGAGGAAAAGTGCCATCAGGATGCCACCAATGGGCAGAGTTCTGTGCTGGCTGGGCATATCAAGACCCATGTTGATGATGCATCTGACCGAGTCCCTCCAAGTATCTGAGTCTGCAGAACACCTGCCACAGATACCTATCACAGAGCTATGCCCACCTGAATTATCTCTGCACCTGACTTGCTCATTCATCCAACCCAAAGCAGCTCCCTGGATAGCATTGCCCTCTCCATCAGCTGCTAAGCAGCCATGCAGTTCAGTTCCTTTGATTCAGTTCCCTTCTTCCTCCTCTCTGAGCTCTCTCTCTCAATGTTACTGCTCTCATCCAGTTCCTTGACTTCTCTTCCCACTCTTTTCTGATTTCAGTCACATCTTATCTCCCATCAAATGACTTACAAGATTTTCCATGAATAGCCTGGCTAGTCTTATATATCTACTGCCATTTCTTCCATTCTGCACTCCAGATACACTGAACTATTGGGAGGTCCTCAAAACTTCCATGTGATTTTGTATCTCATACTTTTCCTTTAAATAGTTTCCTTCTTTCCTAGGAGTATTACTCCCATATAATTTTATTTGTCAAACTCCTACTTATACTTCAAGACCCAGCTCAAGAAAGCCTCTCTGGGATCCATAACAGTGTTGCTAATTCTCATCAGTCTATACATACCTCAGTATTTCATTTATTAACTGTATCTCCATCTTTTACTTATATACCCTGCATTTGCTTTAGGAGTGTGAGTGCTAAAGTCCAGAATTACTTCTTTTCATTTTTTTTTTTTTATCTTCAGCCTTTCCCAGGTTACTCAGCACACAATAGATTCCCAGTGAATATTAACTGAAGGAATGGAGTCCAAGATCTTCTGAGATTCCCCTGAGTCCCATTCTTGTTTGATCTATGACTTCGTACTTACATTAGATCGCAACATGGATTCAAATGTTAGGGCCAATTTGTTGTCCACGTTTTGTTTGTATCAGTCTGCTGTGGAGTGGTGACTCTTCTTTCTCTGAAATAGTTGAGGATGGGATGGAAGAGAAGCGATCACCTTGTGCGATGGCAGTGGTGCAACAAAATGAGTAAGGGAATGATTTTTATAAAACTAACTTTGTTTGTTTTGTTTTATTTTATTTTTTTCTGGTACCAGAAATTGAACTCATGACCTTGTGCTTGCCAGGCAGGCACTGTGCCGCTGAGCTAAATCCCCAGCCCCTAACCTCAATTTAAATTCCATTCTGTTCTTCATTCTACATGTGGCTTACAGCAGCTAGTCGACTTTTCTGAGTCTCAGATTCATCATTATTAATAATAATAATTGATATTACTTGTAATAATATCTCCTGACTTGCAAATTTGTTGTGAAGATGAAATCCAGTGAAGTTTGCAAAGGACTCATTAGAGTCCTTGCACATGGCACAACCTAAGCAAGCTAACACTGTTACTGTGATCGTTGCTTTTCCTGGATCAGCCTTTAGGAAGGGCACAGGCAGGAAGCAGCGTGATACTGCTTTCTGGTCACCAAGGGACTTAGTTCCTCAAAGCTAAGGATCCTGCCCAGATCTTTATCCAACCCACAGACCACAGAAGATTATTTGAATAAGTAGTTTCTCAGCTGTCCAATGAGTAGTAGATAACTTGTGCCTTTTTTTTATATAGCAAAGATGTTAATTCATTATATGAAAGAATATCTTGGGGCGAGGATATAGCTCAACAGCATAAGCACCTGCCTGGCAAGCACAAGGTCCTAAGTTTGACTCCTGGTGCTAAAAAAAGAAGAAAGAATATCTTAGAGAATGTGAATTTGCCTTTGAAAAAGACAGTGACCCCACCCTTTGGCCTAACTTCAGTGGGATAATAAGTAAAAATGTATTTTTTGAATCAGTAATAAAGTTTTCAAGACTTGAGGGCACCTTTGGTGAGCACAAGATAAAGGAGAAAGTTCTCTTTACAGAGAGCTTTGAACAGTGTTGGGCTGAGATAGAGGAAACAGTATTGTGGCGGAAAGGCCATCGGGCTGGAGGTCAGATCAGCTCCGTGACCTGCTGCTTTGTTGACCTCACATAGTCTCGAGAGTGTTAAATTGCATCATATGTATCAAAGTACTTTTGTTCTTCTTTTGTTTTTTTTTTTGCTTTTTGCAGTGCTGGGGGTGGAACTCATAGCCTTGTGCATGCAAGGCAAGAGCTCTACCGCTGAACTACATCCCCAGACCTATCAAAGTGCTTTACAATGTATACAATGCTGTAGAAACCTTAGCATGAAAGTGGTTGTTCTGTTTTCCTGTCATCCTGCTTCCTCCATGAAGTGAGCTGAATGAGCTCTCATCTCTACCAGCAATTCAGCTGGTTCAGCATGAAGGAGGAAGTGGCTTTTGTTAAAATTACCAGCTTCGGTTTATTTTTTTCTATCCTTCATTCTTGCACTGTAGGGCTTTGCTTGACCTCTTTGTTGACCATTAAAAATTTATTTTTGTGATTCCAGTTGCTATTTCTAACTGCTCTTCTGAAAAATGTTAAACATGCAAAGCAGTGGTCAGCTCCATCAGGACAAGTACAGAGCTTCCAGGCCACAGGGGATGCCCAGAGGCGCAGATGCACTTTTTAATGCACTGAACAGAGTTCTTTTCTGATTTATCTTTCCAGCTCAGATGCATGAAGAGTAAATTTAGCTTCTCTCTAGCTTTCAATCTTTCCCCTTCATCCTCCTCCCTCTCCCTTCCCTTCCCTTGCTTTCCCTTCCCTTCGCTTCCTTTCCCTTCCCTTCCTGTCATTCCCACCCCTTCCTTCTTCTTCCCTCCCATCCTTTCCTTCCTTCCACCTCCAATGTTAACTAGCCACAAAACTGACTCATGTTTTGTTGTGACATTTTATTCCCTTTTGGCCATTGGTGTACCTTATGTTTTCAGAACAGCAGAAAGGAAGGCAGATTCCATGTCCCTTACCTTACAGGTTAACCTGTGGGTCTTTCTCACAAACTCAGTGCTAGAACAAGTTGCATGAGCTCCAACAGTATTCTAGAACCCTTGATTTAAGTCTTACTTTCTGCCAGAAAAGATCTGATCCTTCATTCCAGCCAAATTGTTCTATACTGACTCCCCCACAGGCTTTTTCCTGACTGGTGTGCCCTACCTTTCTTCCTCCCTTATCTTGGAAGAATGAAACAAAACAAAAAACCATCAACTAATGCTCTGCCTCCTCAGTGCTTCTTAGTTTCCTCCAGGTCCCACTGGAGTTCCTCTTTCTCTTTACCCCTACGACATTTGTGAAATATGTGATCATTTGGGAAGCTAAACCTAAAAGTCCTGTATGTATTTTATTTGATAACTTTAAAACTAATATTGTGAATTCTTATTCTCCAAACTACATGGCAAAAATACATCTTGAATTTTCTTTCTTGATAAAGAATTGTAGCTGTTTTTATAATTATTATTATGATGGGTGTTATAATTATTATTCCTATCTACTACTTTATTGTTATTATTAGCAATATTTGTGTATTCATTGATAATAACTGGAAGTCCAGTGGAGACTGAGTGTGCCTATGTGGATGTGCAGTTAATCTCATTGCCCTGGAAGGAGAAAAGTTCAGAAACAAGGTGACAATGCATTTGTTTTTAAATTGGTAATAATTATGGATTTGGGGTTGTTAGAATGTTACTTGTTTTAATACTTTGACTCCATCACAAAGCATTGTTTTTATTAGGAATCTCAATTCATTGCAAAACTGAAGCAGGGCCTTTCTGCCTCCCTCAGGAAAAAGCTGAACAAACAGATGGGCCTTGCTTGGAGCCCTACGCCTGCTGACATAGGCTATAAATTTTACTGGTGACCCCTTTCTAGAATGTGGGCTCCCTTGCCCGGTTTCCCTAGGGAGCTACAGCTAGAAATAGCAAAGCTATAGCCGACCTTATTGCCTTACGGTTTTCTTCAGGAGGCCCCATGCCTAGTAACCCTACCAGGGTAGGTCACAGTCTACTTTTCAGGCCCTAACATTTTTGTGTTTCTGGTGTAGCTGTAATGATCACTGTCAAGGTCTAAGAATTTTAGAGATGGTCTGGATAACCTAGATGCCTTTCTTTGTTAGCAAATAATTCCTGTGATATTAGCTATCCCCCACTTATGAAGGATTTATTCCTTCCTATCAGATTAATCTCAAGAAACCCTGCAAACAAATGTCGCTACCTTCACCAGCCCATGTTGTATGCAAATCAGGTTCTGGATGAAGATTTGTTAAATTGAATTCTGTAAATGTAATGCTATTTTCTGGGTTGGCTTTAAAGATGTCTTGGAATTTGAACATTCTATCTTTTTAAGACATTATTTTAATCATTAAATCTGGGCAACTTGATTTCACAGTGAATTACCCATTCTTTGCTTTTTTTCTCCAGAGTCCTGGCTATTTCTGTCAAGGAATGATGAGTCAAGAACACCTTGTCAATGCCAAAATGGTTAGAATGTCCACTTAGGGAGTATTGTGTACATTAGGTTAAACTACATAAAATTACTGATGCTTGACCATTTAAAAAGTGGCAGTTTTATATAGTCATGAAGACATCCTTTATCCCTTCTCTGCTAGGAGGCAACTGGGCTTAAGACATGGACAGAAGAGGAGCACTTCCTCTGGCTTACCAGTCTTCCAACTCACTGCCACCAGGAAGTTGGGAGGCTTAGTGCTGGCTTGGTTCTTTCCACTAAGAAGTATAGAGTGATCATGGTGATGTCTCTGGGAACCTTTATTTCATGGACAAATGTGCAAGTTTTGAATTTTTAAATGTTACATCTTGTTAATTGCTGATCATTGCACTACTCCTTCCTCACCTTTCCTTCAAGTTACCTCTGTTTATTGGTCTCTGTACCTTTAGAAGGCAGCCAACACTAGGCTTTTAGAAGCCTCTAACAATCCACATACAGCTTCAATCATTCTAAAGCTTCACTTGATGATGTCATGAAGGATTTTCCTTTCAATTGAAGCTAATGGAAAGAAGATACAGTGAGAGCTGGACAAATGTAGTTTATGAATGTCCAAGAATTCTTACCAAGATTTCAAAACAGTGAAGGTGCTATGGCTTGTACTCTGCACACATAATTCCCCCTTTATGGAGGTAGCCGTTATTTATGGATGTGTGGCCCCTGGGGTGTCTTTGAGAGAAAGTGGAGAACGTGATGAATGGCCATCATTGGTAGAAGAATAAGGACAGCAGTAACTACTAAGCCTGTTTTCTGTCACTCTGTTCCTCGCCTCTGCTGCCTCCTCTGATCCTCTGCCTATTACCAGAACAAAAAGATAGATCAGGAAGTGACTTTAAAAGACACCTAGAATGATTGTTGGTGACATTAGAAATCAGTTAAAAATTACAGACTCTTCCCAAAGGAAAGTGAAATTATGTTAATCATATCCCACATTTTGTATCTAATTTTATTTTTTATCACATAGCTTCTCTTATGTGGGAAAACCCAAAACTAGGGAGGAACTAGGGAGATAAATCTTCTGCAAATGGGAAAGGGACCAAGAAATGGAGGGAGGGAGAAGGAGAGGTGTGAAGTGGATGGAAAAAGAATTAAGATGTGCTATGTACATCTACGAACTCCACACAAGGAATGTGATCATTGTGTACTACAGCCATGTACCCATGAAAATTAGAAACTGAAAAAATACTCTTTCAGAAACTGTGGACTTGCAGCTAAGAAATAGTGAGTTGCATCACCTCATTTTACACTGCGAAAACTGGGGAATGGGACAACACAGGGACTTCCCAGGGATCATCAAACTTTTACTTGCAAATTGGAGAGAGTTTCAGTGAGTTCCAGCTCTCCCTTCTCTTTCCTGGAGTATCAGGCCAGGCGTTGCTCTCTCATTCCCTTCCTTACAGGCAGAACCCCATAAAAACATACTGAAGGAGGAGGTGGGAGTTACCAGAAAACTGTGGGACCCTCTACTTCCAGATTATGCAATCAAGAGACACAGGCAGGGTCTACACCGATAGTGTTAATGAAAACACTATTGGTCAATTGAAAACAACAATGACAACACAAACTTTAATTCTTTTAAAATGTTGGATCATTTCTATTTTTCAATTTGATTGGTCTGTTCATGCTTTATTGCTACTTGTTCTCCTTGTTTCTATATGGTCACCAGCCCTAAATAGGCCTACCTTTTCTTTGCTTCTATTTACCCTGTGCAAAAAAACTAGCTAAAGGAAAGGTAAGAGTTTAAGGAAATTATTTCACTGACCATGTTAAATATTTACTGAATCTCAGCTTTACCCTGGGACTGAACCAAGTTACTGTCCCTGCCTGGTGCACTTGTAGACAGAAATGTCACTGCTTTTGAAGGGTTTTCAATACAGTGATTACTACGGATTAAATCCTTGTCTAACTGGTTTTGCTTTTTCAGCCTTCAATGATGAAGAGATAAAGAGGAAGGATGGAGATTTAATCATTCATGGGTGAAGGTTTGTTTACCCTCACATAGTCAACATGTCACTGGCAGAAGGTACAACAGTCCCTCTAGTGCTGGTCCTTCCACAGGAAGCTATGTTACGAGCCAAGTCCCTGGCCCCATAAGTGATGCGTAATAAAGAAGGCCTTGGGGTACCCCAAACAGAAAGCAGGGAAATAAAATACGCCTATCCGGAAAGTTTAAGTGGGAAATCAGTGAAACTCCTCCTGCCTCAACAAACCAAACCGAGACAGCAAACCTGGAGAGCATCCACATGGAGGAGCAGGAGTCACGCCATTTACTATAACAGCATTTCAACCTGTGTTTTCCCTTCACACTCATGGTGCGACAGAGCTGACTCGTCAGCTGATTTTGCTGCTTCTCTGGGAGAATCCCAGGCAGTGCTTCCCAGATGGATGGCTGTTGTCTATAAACTTTGTCAATTTTCTCCAGGATTAAGTTGATTCAGACTTTTATGGTGCAACTTGAGTAAGCTGTTTAACCATAAGCAAGCAACTAAAATTGTTTATTATTGGTAGTGGGCGAGGAGGAGAATAAATGTGACTGTTAAAGATGATGGTGGACTCTTCAGATTGTCTTGCACACACAGTATGTGTGCTATGCTTTGAGAAATCCCAGGACCTGAGGTGTGAATCCAGGCCTGGGAATAGAGCAATGACATGGAAATCTAGCAATATGACAGGACGGGATGTTTTCACTGAAGAAAAATGTCTGGCTCACACGTCCAGCTGGTGACACTATTTAAACTCCCCAGCAGCTCCACAGGGACCTGCTGAGCTGTCCCATGGTCTCCCCCCACTGAGTCCTGCATTTGCTGGAAAGTAGTCTAAGCAGCCAACCCTGACTCCTCCTTCCCCACCCAGCTTGGGCTCCTGGCTTGGGCACCATCTGTACCTTCGACTTCAGCCATGTGGTTTCCTTTTGGCCACTTCTGCTGGGCGTGTTGATTTCTGCTTTAGTTATTGTTTGCCTTTTTCTTCTGAAGGTCCTGAGGCTTGGGCTGCTAATTTTATAGGGGAATCCCTAGTCTTTTTATAGCTTCTCTCCTTGACAATCCCTGATTCCATTAATATCTTCCCATCTGCTAAGTGTAAATTTTGCTTGTCCCTTCTTCCTGCTCCATATGAAGCAGTGACCTAGTTAACCTGGGGAAGAGCTGAAGGCTGCTCTGCTTGTGTCTGCACTTCCAGGACATGGTGAGCCTGAGTTCCAGTGACCTGTACAGGGTGTACTCAGTGGCAGTTTTCATAAAGAAGGCTTTGGCTGTTTTCTGCCCAGTCAGATGAGCTATGTGTTTCAAAAAGAGGCTTAGGAAAAAACAAAAACAAAAAAACCAAAAAGAAAAACAGAAGGAGCAGCCTTTTCCTGTTTTTCTAGATGCCCTAGGTGGCTGAATAGGCACCTGGCATGCTGGAGGCCACAGCTCCCTTCTGTGGGAGTGAGTGGATGGAAAGGATGCCGAAGAGGGCCTTTTGGGGTCTGATTCTGCTCTCTTCTCCTTTGCTGCATGGTATACAACTAAGGCTGGTATTCACTGGATTCTGGCCTCAGCAGCCTCCAGGTGCCAGGTGGAGCCAGGGACCAGGTCCAAAGCTAAGGTGCTCTCCTTCTGCGGCTGGGGATCAGTAGCCAGTGGAGAAGTAGCTGAGTTGGCTAAGCTTTTGTGGTGAGATCTGAAGTCAGAAAAAGGCAGAAAGAGAGCGGTGGACACAACAGTGTGATCACCCAGGTGGCTGCTGCTAGCAAGGGTGTCTGTTTTAATTGAGGTAGAATGAGTCAGAATAGTCTTAAAGTTCTGCAAAGCTGTGTGGCCTTAGAGGAGATACCAACTTCTCTGAGCATTACTTATCCCTGTCTGTGAGGTACGTGTAAAAGCGGTGCCACTGAGCCTCACCTACAGGAATGGGCAGGTCCTTTCCAAACATCTTTGGTTGCATGAGTCTAAAGACTATATTTAAAAAATAATTTTATGGGTCTCAAAGCCTCAATTCAACAACTATTCCATACCCTCTTTACTATTAGCAGACTTGATACCTATACCTACTTGTCAAGAAAATTAAGGTATCTAGGGGATGAAAGCTCCTTTCACCATAATCAGGCAGGAGAACTGTCATATTACCTGGCTTTTAACTTTTTTAAAAATTTAAGTTCAAAGTTTCCTTTCCAGATTGGCAACACTCAATATCAGCAGTATCAGAGGCCCTGTTCTCTGGGCCTGACAGGCATCCCTGGAAGATGACCTAGTCTGAGGAATCAGCAGAGACCTCCCTTCTCTACCTTGTAACAGTCCCTGCTTAGTTATTATTGCCCAGGCCAGAAGGGTCCATCTGAAGGCTGGAGGCTCCATTTCTAAGCTGCTCAGCCCCACTCTAGTCCTTCTGCAATTGGGACAACAGCATAGATCTTATGCTTCAGGGTCTCAGGACCCCTCCCTTTCGTACGCCATCCACCGGCGATCCTGCATCTTCAGGAAACTGCCCTAGAAAGGCCTGGCCTTCAGCCACTTGCACAATCTCCTACCATTGGCTGATTTCTGTGTTCCAGAAAAGTCATCCCCAGGTTCTGTCACTCACCTCCTTCCTCTTCAACACTGTCTTTACCTCCTCACGTAGATAGGAACATGGCTAAATGGTAGGAAGAGGAAGGACCGTTTGTAGAATCTGTAAACAAAAGCCTGTGAAGGAACCACCATCCTACTATCCCAGAAACTCATTTTCAAACCAGGAGCCCAAAAGTCATCTTCACTCTTAGATGCAAGGCCAGGAGTTCACAGCTCAAAGGCTGGCCTGTCCACTTACAGGAGACTACTGCAGTAATAGGAGTCATCTAAAACAAGATATATAGGCAAATTATCCTGCTACAGATGCATTTGAGCATGTGCTCCTTTAAGTTTTCGCCTCCTCACACCTACACACTGAGATGCATTCACATCCCTGATCATCTTTCTCTGGTTTTAGAAGTTTTGGTACCAGCTGCCATTGAGAATGTCCCTTCTCTTCCAATTTTTTTTTTTTTTCTGGTACCAGGAATCGAACTCACGACCTTGCTCTTGCCAGGCAGACGCTGCGCCGCTGAGCTAAATCCCCAGCCCCTCTTCCATTTCTTTCACACGTCTAAAAGCATATTCATGCTGACCATTTCATGTGCTGTTCCTTTGTATTATATTCCTGTCACATATTCCTTTGGCCTTTGTATTAAGGCCACCCATATTCTGCAAATCCTAAAATCCAGTCAATATTTTCTAAGTTTGTCTCACTGCACATTCCTGGGGCATTCGCAGGGCTGGTTATATGCTCCACTGCCCAGGACAGTCTTATCCTCTCTGTTTGCCTTGTTTCTGTTCCTTCTCAACCGTAGGCTCCTCCGCCCACGACTGACACGCTGGGCGTACCCAGGTGTCTGCTCTTCGGCCCACGGCTCCTCTCGAACTCTGATCTTCCCCTTCGGTACATTTACCCACACGCCGCATTTCAGCCACCACCTGTATGCTAATGAGCCTCTCCTTCAACCCCCAACTCCGATCCCCCCCTCCAAGCTTCAGATGCACCCGTAGCATCCCCTCCTAGGCATTCTGCTTGAGTACGCTTCAGATACTTCAGGTTTGGTTTCTCAAAACTAAATGTACCACTTCCCTCCACCCTCGATCTAGATTTATGTGACCCAGTAACAAAAACAAAATGTCAGCCTTAATCTTTTCTCTCCCTCACCTCCTTCATCCAGCTGGCCCTCGGTGCATCCTGATGGCTCTTCCTGGATGTTTCTTTTGCCGGGACCAATGCAGCAGCCCTCCACCCCCACCAACTCCCTGGATTTCTTGACTTGCTTTCATCTATTTGCCTCTCCCCACAGCTACCCAGTCCATACAAAGTGCCAATCTGACCCTGTCCTTCTCTGCTACTCGAGGACGTTTGACCTTTGCTGAAATGCATGACCCTCTGCGGCTTCCCTTGCCCACTCCTGAAGCCCAGGATCCTGCCACGCCCTGCCCTCCATTTGACCCCAGCAACACTCATCCAGAAGTAATGTGCTGCTAGCGTTCTGTCTCTCGCTGTTCTGTGGTCCTGCTTTTACTAATAAATATATTTTACTTCACCAGGCTAGTCTGGTATTGTAAAATGAGTTTCCGTTACTAAATGTTAAAGCCTTCGTGCTTGGGGAGAGAGGGAAAAGGGGAAAAGGCCCACAGGTAAATACTCATTTCAGGCACTTTCATCTGGACACAGCCATAAAGGATACCTGCCCGCACCGTTTTGTGTGTGCTGTTTGATTCAAAGCTGTTGATAAGAACGTCAAACTTTGTACATTTCCACTCCAGGGAGAACTTCAGCTAAACTCAGGAGCAGGTGCCTGTTCCGAAGCATGCACTGCCCTCTAGTGGCTTCCATTGGAAGGAACAATCCAATCCACAGTGTTAACCTTCTGCATTCTCCAAGTTTTGCTAGGAGAATTTTACAATCACTAGTTATCCTAACTGTACTTTGAAGGATGTCTAGATATGATTCACAGTTTTTATTTATGATGCATATTTTGGGGGAATAAAGCAAATGATACAGCTCAAAGAGCGCTTGATTGGGGGTTCAAAGACTGGTGTTAGTCCTGGCCTTCCTGTTTGAATGTGTGAGGACGTAGAGCTTCTTTCTGCGAATCAAGGTGTGGAAGACCCACTTGAAAACTGTGCATCACAAAGTACATCTGGGGAGTAAAAGTGAGACAAACTCCATTAATTCAGTAAACACTGTACAACAAGCGTATGCAACAGGCAGGGCTGAGAGCTGTTTTGCAGATATGAGTTTATGTACATCACTACAGTGTTAAATGGAAGGTGTATAAAAAACTCACTTGTGACCCTTTTGGTGTTACAATTTAAATGGACAATTTTAAACCTGATACCACAGAAACCTGAAAATGAGACTGAGCTAAAACAAAAATGAAACTCTGGGGTTTCCGAGAGTCTGTTCCAATACTGGAGCAGAAATGAATCACACACACACACACACACACACACACACACACACAGGGAGACAGGGAGTTAAATTTGCCATTAAGCTGTAGTGAAAACCCATTTACTCTGATTTCCCTTTTCCTATTTTTAATCAATGAAGAAATAAATAAATATTTCATTTACTAATGAGAACCAGCCATAGTCTCTGGCTTTATATAGCTGTATAATAGTGACTGATATTATGTAAAAAGTATGTTAGATACTTTATTGTCTTTCTGTATCAATTAACTCCTGAGAATTTTCTAGCATGCCAAAGGGGGATGGAATGTAGGACAGCATTTATGCTCCTGGTCACCCTGGGAGGAAGATGCCCCAAAGTCAGGTGTTCACATCCCCGTGGGGATGCAGGTGGGGCTTCTGTAGTGCAGGTAGCCACATCTGTGCACGGTGCTTATGGTGCTCTCTTCTGAGGAGTGTGACGTCAGTGTTCCCTTTGGCACTGGCTTCCTTACAGGAAAGACCTGGCCTGCTGTATTTGGAAAACAGCAATGGGTAGGCTGGGCCTTTTTCTCAGTTACAAATCTAGCTATCTTAGCAATTGATTTCTGACAACAAGTTAATCATTCTATTCCTCTATTATTGTACTATTTGTGGTTCTGCAGAGCCCTCTGGGTACCCTCAGAGGGCTATGCCTAAGAGAGCTCTCCTATTTTGAGAATACATGAAAGAGTGTTACTTGAAATTTTCTTTTTTGTGCTTCCAAAGCAGAGGAAACTTTAAAAATTCTCTCTCTTTTGTCTCAGCCTCATTTGCTTAGAATTCCTTGCTAGAAGTATAGCTATGGAATAAGTTGAGAAATAAAATGAAGAGTATGAATGAACTTTGCTGATGATGTCCATATTTTTATTTCTGAAATTTATCCCCCCAGAATTGTTAAGCTAGAATCATTAAGAAAGTTTTAGTATCATTTTAAAATGTCAGGCTGAAACACTAAAAGAAAAAAGGAAAAAAAACTTTTAAAAATCCTGCTGTCATATTTCAAATCCATTTGAGCATTTTGAATTTCAGTTTCAAATCTTGTAGGGTAAAGACAAGACCCTGTGCTTGTTTCCACACGATATTTTATTTCTGCTTCCTTCGTGTTTTGCTTCATTTATTATCTTCTTCCTCCTTTGTAATACTACCTTACTAAATTAATAGTAAATATTCATAAAACTTATAAATTTTACTGGGATGGTCTCAAAAGTATATAAGTATATAAGTAACTCACAAAGCTTAACAGATGTATTAGATAAAACATATTGGACTCTGAGTCTGGAGAAGAAAATGGGGATTTTATCACTGCTTCCTCACAGATCAATGCTGTGAGTTTTAGTTCAGAGAGATTCAATTTTCAGTATGTGGAAATGCACATCCAGTCTGTGCACGTCTTTTCCCCAAGGTCATCTGTGCACTTCCTCTTCCTGAGGTCATCTGTGCACTTCCTCTTCCTGAGGTCATCTGTGCACTTGCTCCAGGTAAGCCCAGGAAGAGGTGCCTTGTGAACTGGGCTGAGCTGTCCAGCAGGTTGGTGGCAGTGCAGCAGAACACTCTGTTCCTGGGAGACCTTTTGCCTGGCTGTTTGTGCCAGAGAGACTTGGCTCCTGGAGTTCCTGCTGAGGGCTTTGCTCCTTGGCAAGGCCATGTCTCATGTTCCTGTCTTGATCTCTGTGCCATTCTGGCTCTTTGCGCGTTTGGTTTTGCACGTGGTAGAAGCAGAGGCTGCTCTGAGAGCCCTGCCAGGCACCTGCCCATGGGTGCTGCTAGATTTTAGTTACAAAAGAGCACTTGGGCTGACTTGGAAACATAAACTACTTCAGGAAAAAAGCAACAAACCTTCTTTCTTAATACCTGCTGGGATAGTGAGAGGCCAGGTCTCCAGCTTTCTTGGTGATATTAAAGTTTTGGTTACCGCTGGATGCTAACACTGAGGACTTTAGCCATCCGACTTGATTTGAACAGACATGCCAAAGGGGATAGTCAGGAGCTTTTGATAATGGCTGTCGAGAAAATGCAGCACATGATCCCAAGAAAAGTATTTAATGTGTCTTGATATCTGCCTCTGAAATCCAAATGTACAACTAGTATGAATAGCAGCACCTTCTCCACTGGGTTTTGTGAAGGGTACCAGCTAGTCTTCAGGAAGAATTTTAAGTTTCCTGGAAGGGGAGCCTTCACGGTATTACTTTCTCTGGTTATAACATAGCATAGGATAGATGGAAAACAAAAGTGTGGAGGAGTTAAGTGATTAAGCCAAAATCACCCAATGAGCTGGGGAAAACCCAGAAGTATAGAAAGACTCAGGTTTGTTAAAGCAGAGAAACAGCCGTACCTGGGCAAAGCCCCAGTGTTTAAGTGACAAGGACACTTAGCACAGAGTTTGCGGCTGGGAATACATTGGTAAATAACACCTATAGACTTGTTCAGCGCAGATAGATGCATCTCAGTCCCCATCTTTTGAGGAGGGTGGAATCCTGCCCAGGGTAGGGATTGTCTGTGTCCAGCCTGCAGGTGCAGCCTCGTATGTGACCCTTTGTGTCCAAAGCTGTGCAGAACACAATAAACCTGGGAAAGTGGAAGTGGCCATCTTCTAGGCATGGGATCCTACGGGTTCCTGATGGGGACAGACTGACAACTACAGGTAGAAAAGAACTAAGGGCTCCCAGCTCTGTTGGGTGGGATCCTTCAGCCTCCAAATCCTGTTTGCACACACAGCCCTGTGGTCTGGACAGCATCACAGAACGACTTTGTGACTATGGGTTATGAAGCAGGAAAAGAGGACTCGTCACGACATTTTCAGCAGAGTGAAGATAAAGAAGGAAATACAGCCAAGCTATATCTTTGCTGTTTTTCTCAAGGTTATATTTTGCAGCACATAATAGCAACAATTAAACAAGGACATAGTATTATCTAATTTGCGCTGTTGTCATCCAAGCATCTGGAACATTTTCTGCAGAAGTCTACCTTTATCTCCAGAAGCCTCTGGCAAACAGTTTCATTTCAGTTCAGGTCCTTGTGTAGGAGCTTGATACGGGAAACAATGAAGCCCTTCTGCCCTCCTCAATCCCCGGGAGGTTCACATGTTTATCATCTTTGTTCTAAGTCCCACCAGTCTGTTCAATTTTTATTTCAATTTTTAATTTTAAATGAGTTACTAACTCAGTGATCCTGCTATGAATTTCTGGAACTTCAGGTTGTTAGTAAGGACTGAATCAGCTCGAAGGATCCTAATAGAGTCAGAAAACCAGTAATATTCGTGGTGTGTTTATTCCTGCAAATGACTGTTGGGTCCCCATAGGCGAAATGGCCAACAGGGAGAAATCCGACCAAAGTCACTTTAGGTGGCTGTAGTTGTTTACCTTAGCTGCGTAACCTCCAAAGGAAGATGGCATTGTCCTTTTCCTCATCATTTTCTTGGTGTGCAAGAAACATTCACATTTTCCACACCAGTAAGCAGAGCCAGTGAACAGAAAAGTCTTGCTCTAGTGTGATGAAGTATGTGCTCTGCCATGACCATTTTCTAATTAGGGATTAACTTACATTGCATCTATAAATCCATATGTTAACCTTATGGTGATCACTACTGAATAAGTAATAGTGGAAACTAACTGAGTAGTCCTAATTTATATCCAAAGTGTATCATTACTCAAGAAGTCCAGAAGACATCAGTGAACATTCTTGGGGTACATTTGAAATGAAGGAAAAAAAATGAACAGAAACAACTTAATAGAGAAGTTTTGACCCTGCGTCTAATAAAACTATATTTTCTTAAATCTGAATATCTATGAGATTACATACAGAAGGATAACTTGAATTCAAGGATAATTTGTGCTTCAGCATACAATCATCGGTATCAGTGGGAATTATTTACATTTCAATTGTTACTAGTAATAGAATTGGTATCTTTTATTTATCCCCTTGTTGGTAGAAAGAATGGCTTACATGAATTTAATTCAAGTTTTTATCCTTAAAATGTTATCCTAAAACTCTTAGTGTTCTCTCTCTGTTTTGATCATTTTGCTTTTTAAAAATTACATATTAATGTTTATAACAGATTGAGTAGGGCTCAAGATACTATGTATATTTTCTGAAAACTAGCTTGGAGATTGAATTAGAAATAACAATTTTCTTTTTGAATTTTAGGTCTCCTGAGTGTGTCTAGGTAATAATCCATAGACTTCCTTAATATAGTGGTTTCCATTTATATATATACCCTCAAGCCACCTCTATTATAATTTTCTGGATGTCTTTCTTTGAAATGATGCTTCTTACACTTACAAAGAATGATTGAGAAATACAGTAAATGTTTAAATTTTAAAAAGTCATTATAATAGAAGACTTATTGCCATTAATCCCTGCACAATACTTCTTTCTTTGAAGACACTTATCCTCTCATTCATGCCACTTTCTGAAGGAGCTCTGCAAGTCTTCTTTTGTGAGTGTCTCTACATGTGCTATTGTGGCTGTCCCAGTGTCCTGAATTGATTCAAAACATTTACCTTTCATGGTCGTTTTGACTTGGACAGAGCCAGAGATTGGATGATACTGGACCCAGTGTACAGAGTGAGGTGGACACGCTGTAATGTATTTATGAGCTTGCCTTTCCATTGGATGGGATTTGGTAGCAGCATTCACTGAATTCTGATCATGCCTCATAAAGACAGTCACAAAAGGGGACCTCCAGATCTGCTTCAGAAAGTGGCAAGAATGATGGGATAAGTATACCCCATGCAAGAGGGAGCATTGTAGAAGGATTAATAGCAATTTCCTTACTGTAATTTTTTTTATATTTAAACTTTTAGCATATAGCTTGATCACGTTTCGTAAATCAGTTTTATACAAACTGAATTTTTAGATAATGACTTCAAATCTTCTGCCATGGTAAATAGTAATCATGAAAAGAAATAATGGAAAAGCAAGAAACTGTTACTCAATTCTAGCTAAGTTTGAGCCTGTAGAACACTGAGGCCAAGTGGCTTTTTCTCTGCCTCTCAATTTCTCTCTCTCTTTATCTATCTATCTATCTATCTATCTATCTATCTATCTATCTATCCATCTGGTAAATGTTAAAGATGTGTTAAAGACACTAAATTGGACTTTGTCCAGACATAATGAAATGTATAGGGAGATTTTAAAACCTAAGAACTTTCTCATAATGTGACCTAGTGGTATTAACACTATGTCCCAACCTCAGTCCTTTAGAAAATCAACTCAAGCCCTCACGCACAGCTCTCCATGGGGCCAGGCTGAGCAACGCTATTGGCTCCCCACATTTGTCTTCCTCTTGGAGGGGGTGCGTCTTGTGCACTGAGCTCCGGCCGAATGAAGGCATGTAAGATATCTGGAGCTGCTTCTTCACCTCCTCTTGGGACACCTGAGGAGACACTGCTGAACATTTAAACATGACTTTTTCCACAAATAGTAAAACAAAAGGGAAATACACAGAAGAGCTTCATTCATTTGCCTTCTCATCTCCCCAGGTCCTCTTCCTGCCAGGGCACGCATTGAAGTCACAGGCAGCTTTGTTAACGCCCATCCCTCAAAGCTGACTCAGCAGGTCTGGGTCGGGGCCTGAGAGCCTGCATTTCACACAAGTGCCAAGTGAGGCTAATGCTGCTGTTCTGGGACCCATGCTTTCAAATCTACCATCCTTAGGAGGCCGCTGTGGCCTGGCTTCTACTGCTTGCCTACTTCAAGCCAGGCCTGTATTTCAGGTACGTTGGGACTGATTCAAATTCTATGGTGCAAAGGCAGGCAGTCTCATAAATAGAACTGAGTTGAGTTTTCTCTCTCTTGCACAGATAGTTTGTTCCCTCATTTGTTTCTCTCATGGAAGTTACCCAATCATGTCTCGCCAATGCTAAGCTGTGTGTTACCCACATTTTCGTTGTAGTTCTGCAAATAAATATCCCTAGCTTATAGGAATCCGGCCATAGTTGTTCATATTATCATAGCTTTACACACTTAATTGTATTTTTTGTACTGCATGAATTAATTTCATTGCCATTTAAAGTATCATATATGCTTGTCCATGGTTATAGCCGCGCAATGCATAATATTAAAATGTTGAAAGTAGCCTATATGCCTATCAACAGATGAAAAATATGTCATGTGTATATTACTCAGCCATAAGAAATGATGATTTGTGTCATTTATAGAAAAATGAAGACATCTTGAGACCATTGTCATAAGTGAGATAAATAAGACACAGAACGTTAAAGGGAGGGGAAATTTATGTTACTCTACTGAGCAAGAGACCAGAAGTTATTGTCTATGAAGGAGCTGTGGGAATAGTGCCAAGGGACTGATATTTGGTTGAAGCAGATATTTTACCCAACGAAAAATAATCTCAGTTCCACACTTTTTGAAAAAGAGAGCTAACAATTTTACTTTAAAATATTAACATTTATGATATACCCACACATAGCTCATAATTATTTAAATAATGATAAAAATAATTTACCCTCACTTAAAAATAAGGCACACAAAGATTTTATAAATCTCTTGGGGGTAAATGAGCAAATACATGGAAGACTTCAGCTATAGATTGCAATTTCTCAACTGGGTTATGCAGTACTTGTACCTGGACAACATACATTCTTTATCCATGGCAAAATTGACTGACTTTTTAAAAAATGATGCTAAATGCCTTCAGTTAAAGTTTTGTCCTATGTTTTTAACTTAACTTCTTTCTACTTTTGTTTATTCATTCCAGCACATAGTGGAGAGTTAAAATTTTTTTAGTTTTAAAGTAATGATGTTGGGCCAGGGATATAGCTCCATGGCACAAGCGCCTGCCTGGCAAGTGCAAGGTCCTGAGTTCAATTCCCGGAACCAAAAAATAAATAAATAAATAAAATGATGGTGTTAACACACAACAGTTTTTGCCTTCAAAAAGCAACAACCATGTGCTTTACATAAGCAAGCTGCCCCTAAGGAGACAAGGCTGCGCTTAATTTTGCTACTCAGAGACACACCAAGGATGACCTATAATTTGCTAAGCATTGCAGTAGAAAGCAGAAGAAATTGCCAAGTCACTGAGAATATGTGGAATACATTTCAAAGCCGCAGGACTATCATTGTAGGCATTGCAGCACAAGATAATTGACACTATTTTCCTTAGTGGTCCAGAAAATAATGGTGTGACTTACAAATGTTGATGCCTTAGATTTAATCAAATGCTATATTTAAAATTGCAGCTCTGCCCACTGATCTACCTTACCCTGTCCTGTTGTACTATGTAATTTACTAATTTACTCCAATCTTGTTGACAGTCTCTCTGGCTAGAATGCAAGCTCTGCACAGGCAGGAATCTTGTTTATTCATCCTAGCACCTAGATGAACCAAGGTTCAATGCATATTTGTTGAAGGAATTAATGAAAGAAGGACTTGGACTGAACCTCCCACTTGGATGACATTTTACATTTCACTGTTGTGGCTGCAGAGGAACTAATAGCCTTGCCTTTTACAGGGTAGTAGCTTTAAGGCAAATCTATATTTTAGGTATATTGGGATGCCGGCCGAAGGACAATATTAGAAGCCAGTATGGCAAGCTCTAAGGCAATAAAGAGGAGTCACACGGACCATTTCTGGTGGTTAGTGTGTCTTCCAGTAGGCAGGAAGGTGTTTGCATGGGAAAGGGACAGAAAATCATTCTCTACTTGCTTGGCCTTATTTATAGTCAATACTTAAATATCTCCACTGAATGTATTAGCAGGCACAATATTTGACAATTTTTTCCACTATGATTTTTCTATCCTGTGCTAACAATTATTTTCTGAACGTTAATCTTGCTACTTCTCTAAGGCCAAACAAGAATATCAGTCAGGTGGTGTGAGAAGCAAACGAATTATCCATGGAAGCAAGCAGTGGCTCACAGGTCATAAACATCATTCCAATTAGAATGAATGAGAATTAGGTGCAGGCTGAGTAACCAGCCTAACAATTAGACTGTGACCTAAGGAGAAATTAAACGTACTCTCTGTGTCCTTATTTATTTGCTTGGTTTTGACATGTGCCTTAATTTGCTTCTGATGATTATATTTCTTCCTGGGGGAAAAAGAAACAGGTTACTAAAACTTGGAAAGTAGGTGGCAGGTAGGCTGAGGTGAATGGAAGCAGAGCCCGTATACATTTTCTGTGTCCAGCACAATTTCCCAGGCTGAATTATACTGGAAATCTGTTTGTATTGGTTCTTTCACTATCACTTACACAAATAGAGCTGCAAAAATGAGATCAAACAGCACAGCAGAGAACCCCATGACTTAATGCCTTGCAGACACAAGAGGTCAGCATTTCCACGGAGATGATTCCAGTGATCTGCCTTGCTCAGTTCTCTGGCTTGGCTTGAGGTACTTTTGATGAAGGGAATAGAAAAATGCAATTCAATTTGTACTTTGCAAATCACTTCCTCTCCCAGCTTAGAATTTTGACATCTCCTTTTCAGATTTAATCAACCTGCTGTTCCTGTGGAAGATGATATTTAACAAATTTTTCAAGTTTCAGCCAGCCCCAGTGACCTCCAGATTTGCACCAATTTTCCTAACCCTAAAGAAGCTTCTAAACCTGCAAAGTTCTCAATATATGCTTGCTTAAGAAATGTACCATATTGTTATCTAGAAGCAAGGTCCTCATTCAGGAAGGAACTGGACCCTCACTTCTTTGGTCCTTGGTGTTTTGTACCCTTGATGAAAGAATTCAGTGAAGGTTCAGAGGCTATGAAGAGGTATAGGTAAAATTTATTGTACAGTAGATAAAGTAAGAATCACACAGTCAAGTGAAAGAGGAGGCACTGCCATAAAGTCATCTGCACTAAGGGTTAGTTTGGATATATTTTAATGCACCCAAGAGTTACTCTTGGGGTCTGGGGAACTGGGATGATTGTAATGCTTGACAGCAGTTTACTTAGAATTACTTAGACATTGCAAAATGTCTTCCTGTTCTTTTTAGATGATCAGTGTTTCCTCCCAGGCTTTAATTGCATAAGAAACTTACAAAAGATAAGTTCTTCATTTAAACTACTTCCCAGCCCAAGGCAGGAGGGTGTTCAAAGAACATTTCCCTTCCTGACATCATTGGATTGTAAGCTAGGGCAGTTAGGAATGTAGTATGCCTTGTTCTGGAGTTAGACGGCTAGATAGCCAGACATCAGAAGGAATGTGCACAACATATAAACTTAAGATGTCATTGTCATCTGTGTGATTGCATTAGGTCTGAGACCTTATATACCTAGGTCTTTTTTCCTTTAATTAACTGGTACCACATGTTATGTGGACCGCTCCTCCATCCCTCAGGTGAACTATCTGCCTAAAATTCCTCCCTCAAGAGTTGAGACCCTAAAATCATTGAGGGCATTGAGACATCAAGTCATTCTGCTTATTTTGCTGAGAGGGACTGTCAAGGGGAGGGAGTCAGGGTTTCCATTCCAGCTAACTTTGAGGTGCACATGGTCAGTCAAGGGGTCTAATATACAGGTTGGATCAGAAGGACACAGGACCATCTGCAGAGGGATTGGTGGTAAATGAGAATAAAGCTCAGAAGACAATGTATTATACATGGTCCAAATAAAAGGATTATAAGAACAAGGACTATAATGGTTATGAACCATTTTTACCAAGTTGATCCAGGGATCCAAGTCCATATCATTTCCCCAAAGCTAAGACTGGAACCTGACATTGCCCAGACTTCTGGTTCTAAGTCTTACAAGGTAGACAAGGGACAAAGAAACCCTGTAGAAATAGTTTAGTGGGACCTCTAGTCCTAATTTTTTGAGGAATCTCCGGACTGATTTCCAAAGTGGTTGCACCAGTCTACATTGCCACCAACAGTGGAGAAGGGCTCCTTTTTTCCCCACAGCCCCTCCAGCATTTGTTATCAGTTGATTTTTTAATGATAGCCATTTTTGCTGGTGTGAGATGGAATCTCAGTGTTGTTTTAATTTGCATCTCTCTCTTGAATGACCAATGATGCTGCACATTTTTTCATGTATTTATTTGCCATTTGTATTTCTTCATCTGAGAAGTGTGCATTCATCTCCAATGCCCATTTTTCGATTGAGTCTTTGAATGTGGGGATTCTGAGTTTTTTCAATTCTTTATATGTTCTAGATATAAGTCCTTTGTCTGGGGGACAGTTAGCTAAAATATTTTTCCACTCTGTGGGTTGTCTGCTCACTCTATTGGTGATTTCTTTTGAAGTACAAAAGTTTTTAAATAGGATGAGAGCCCAGTTGTTGATTCTTTGAAGTATTTCTTGTGAAGTTTGGGTTTTGCTTATGAAGATTGTGCCTACACCATGTCTTCAAGATTTCTACTTAGTTTCTCTTCCAGTAGAGTCAGTGTTTCTGCTTTACTATGTAAATCTTTGATCCATTTTGATTTTAGTTTAGTGCATGGTGATAGACTTGGGTCTAGTTTTAGTCTTTGACATGTACAGAGCCAGTTTTCCCAGCACCATTTATTAAAGGGGCTATCTTTCCTCCAGGGAACATGTTTGGCCCCTTTGTCGATGAACGTGCTTGTAGTTGTGTGAAATGGATGCAACTAGAGACCATACTCATAAGTGAAGTAAATCAGGCCTGCATGTGTAAATACTGTATTGTCTCCCTAGTGTAAGAACCTGAAAAAGTAAAAAAAAAAAAAACCCTGAAAAGTAGAATAGATATTGTGAAACAGAAAGAAACTTTTCAATGGGAAAGAACAACTGGGATGAGGGAAAGAAGAGAAAGGAAAGGAAAAAAAAAAATATATATATATATATAAGATAGCTAAAATAATTGTACTACTAATTTCTATTTGTTTATTAAATGGAACAGTTAATGTTTAATTGTTTGATCAATCTGGCATACCTATATCTGGCAATCTGAGCAACTACTTTAAAGATAACAATAAATAATACAACAACCATTATTGATTTCCTATCATTTTGTTTTGAAATTCTGTATCATTTTTATAGTTTTTGTGTTTGGCTTTGTTCTTTTCTCTTTAGAAAAGGAAAAAAAGAAGTAGTTTAAGCAGAAGATGCCAACTGAGCTCCCTATAACTAGTTCTGTGAGGTCTCTTATAGGCATCACCAGGTGTGCCTGTATTTCCTGGAATTACAGAGGAGCAGAAAAGTAATTTTAATAAAAGTTCTGATTAAAAGAATACCAAAGATGTCTGTAACTCTCTGTTGAAATATAGGACAGGGACAGTGAGGCCCTTATTTAACTGATGTATTCTTGAACAAGTATTTTAAGTCTCCCGGCCATTGGCATTCTCAGAACAGTGATGTCTCCAGGAGGAATTCTCTCTTCTGAGATTTGACTGGAGAATTATGGATCTAGTGGCAATTCCTGGAGCTTTGCTAGATTTGAAAAGAGAAGACTGAGAAAGGGACCTGCCAAAGAGGAGTTGATTTTGTGGACCCTCCCTATAGGCTTTAATGAGAACCAATATTCCAGGTTGATAGAGAGACCTTTAGTGCAGGAGGTGTCAAGTTAGAGCTATCAAGGGCAAAGAAGGTAATTCCCCAGAAAAGAGGTTGTTTAAAAAAGCCTAGTGTCCCAGAGATGAAACAAATCCTAAGTAGTGAGCTCTTCGGGATAGTAATTGGGCCTTAGACTCAGAAACTTAATATCCTTGGTGAGCCACAAAGCTTAAAGTCTGAAGCAAATGGTCTTAAATCTTTGTTAGACAGGAGAACAGAACAGAAACTCATCCACACACATTGTTCTCAGTCCCATTAATTAAGATTAGGTCACTGAAGTCCTTAGCCAAAGCCCAGTCAAAAATCTGGGGACTGTCACTTGGAGCAGACAGCCCAAGTAAACTGCTTATTGCAACCCAACTCCTCAGTCCACTCGAAGTTAAGAAGGAATTACATTTTTACAATTTAGGATGGCCAGCCATTGGGTATTTGAGGGAATCTGCCCTGGCAGAGTGTAGGGGCCAGGAACCACTGGCTATGCAGCGATAATCATCTCACTGACAGCATGAGGGCTGTACACTAAATGGTGATCAGCCTTGGGCTTCTTGCTGGCTAGACTGGGGCATTACAAAGTGACTGACAAGGCAGTAAAAGGCCGTATTGAATGTTCCTATCTATGAGAGGACACAGTTGAAGGAGATACTGTCTACAATGTGGGAAGGCACGAGAATTCTTTAGCTGAATTACTACAGGGTGGAAATGATAGCCTTCCCAGGCATGTCACTGGCCCACAACTGGGGTTTAATGGGAAGCTCCATAAGGATAAAATCACTGTCAGCATTGATGGCGAGGCAACTATTGTCCTAACTGTGGGGCTGTTACATGAGCCAAAAATAATTTGAGGCCCTTCTTTGTTAATAAGTCTCAACCAGTAAAGGGACAGGACATTCAGGCATCATCAAGAAAGATAGGTAAGGAGAAAATTATTCCATAACCACCACAGAAGTGGAGTAAAGTGTTTCGTCACTGGAGTTCCATGGAAGCCCATAGCCTGATGAGTGTTGGGAGCCACTTGTGCAGCAAAGAGGTGAGAACAGAGTAAGAGGCTCCAGTGTCCAGGAGGAAGTTTATGGTTTCATCTCCGACATCCAATGTTACCTGAGGCCCATCCTGAAAATGGTGATGATTGGACTGAGGGCAAACTTGAGCCTGGAGTGTCCTCATCCCAGGGACAGCAGCTAAGGTACTGGAGTGGGGCTCCTTCAACCCTCAGAACAGGAATCCCCCCTGTGTCCCATTTTACCACATTGAGGGCAGGTGACTTAGGGGGTCAACCTGCGTTAAGATGGTCCCCCTTCCAGTGGCCCATTTGCTGGCAGATGAGACACTTATGAGTGAACTTACTGTTCTTGAGGGAAAAAGCCAGTAGGTAACATTCTATCCCCTCTTAAGGAAATGAGAAGCTCTAAATGCTTTTTGTTTTCTAGCTCTTGTTTAACCTTAGCTTCTGTTTTCCCTTTGTTCCTCATCTACACCCTCTACGGAAAACAGAGTTAGCAGTGTTTAGTAAGTCATCAGTGGGAGTTCTCCATTCAAGGACTTTTTTTGGTAATTTCCTCTTAATATCTGGGGCTAAGTGGGTAAAAAAAAATCTATCTCTAAGGTAAACTTCACCCTCATAGGAGTGAATGTCAACCGTAGTACACTCTTATATAGCCTCCTGTCAGCCCGCTGAGGGTGCAGGGAGAGGGAGATTTTTTGGGTGAAGTTCCAAGGTTAAAGAATGCACATGTGCAAAACATCAGCAACAACAGCAGGCAGCATGGAGCAGGGCAGAGCACAAGAGCACAAAAGCCCCTGCATCTTTATTGCATGATTCTTACACAGGTCATGTTTACATTCTTACATAGTGCCATAACCAGCACATGCGTGTTGACCTGTGCTAAGTCACAGCTATATCCCACGGTGTGCCTGCATTAGACAAGTGTGGTCACACCCTCAGGTGTCCTTAGATGCCCCTGGACTTTGAAGCGGTCTTGAGTGGTTCCCTGCACCTCCTTAAGTCAGTCAAGAAATGCTGTTGGGTTTTCTTTTGGGTCTGGAATGATGGTAGCCATCTTAGTGTGATTCTCAGGTTTACTCTGCTGGCTTTTAGCCCATCTAGAATAAAGATTATAAGATGTTTGAATATCCATCAGCAGATGAATAGACAAAGAAAATATGGTATCTATACATAATAGAATACTACTCAGCAATAAAGGATAAATTCAAGTCATTTGTAGGGAAATGGATGCAACTTGAAAACAGTGTTAAGTGAAATAAATCAGAAATACAAGCTGAAATTCCTTATGGTTTCTCTTGTTTGAGAAATCCAAAATAGAAATAAAGAGCAAACTAAAAGACAGGTAAAAGGAAACAGGGACATAGATCTTTTGTAAATGGGAAAGGGACCAAGACACAGAGGATGGGAGAGGAGGAGGGGAATGGGACAGAAAAAGAATTAAGCTGTGTTTGTATACATACTGACTCCTCACCATGAATTTAATCATTATAGGTCACACACATGAACTAAGAAAAAAATCAAATTAAGGGTCTATTTAGAAGCCAAAGCAGGGTGTGGTGGCACATGCCTGTAATCCCACCAGTTAGAGGCTGAGGCAGGAGGATTGCTGCAAATTTGAAACCAACCTGGGCTACATAGTGAGTTCACCAGCCTGAACTTTATGCCCAAAAGTGGCATAAGAGGCAGCAAAAATGCAGAAGCTTAGGAATACATGCTGGTACTTAATGCCAAATAAACCCGACGAAGAGAAAACAGGCAGCAAGCCTCAGGAGCACAACACCCTAAAACATCATACTGAATACAAATTTCCTTACCCAAGGCATGAAGTCTTGCACACATCAGAACTATTGCAAGCCCATGAGCTGTTGCAGTGTCTTGTAAACACAAGGCAAATGGAAATTTATAGCCTGAGAGAGAGTGGGGGTGGAGGAATCTAATCCTACCACTTGGTGAATCCGGGATCTGAATTATTGGTCCACAAGATGTTACTGGAAAGTCAGTTCTGATGCAGTGAGGAGCTGGATTTTCTTGGTCTTTCTTGGTCCTCAGCTCCTTGTGCCCTTGAATAATTCAGTCAAGATACATGGGCCATGTAGAGGGAGAAGTAGAATTTATTGTAAAGTAGATAGAGAATTATGCTTTCAAGGAGAAGGTATTGGCACCGACTGGAAGTTTGGATACATCATTATCCACCCAAAGGTTTCTCCAGGGGTCCAGGGAACTAGGATAATTATGATGCTTATCAACATTTTAGCATAATTTCCTGGACTGCACGATTTTATTGATGCAAATCTGCCAGAGAAAAGCACTATGGGGCTAGTTAGTGATACTGTTTGTTGATTCTGGGCTTACTTGAGATTCTTTTTAGAAAACATTTTATGTATTGTTCTATTGGTATATATTTTTGATTCATAAGGAGTGTACTCACTATGGGGTATTGATACCTATTCATATCACATCTTGATCTTTTTACTTCTCCTTCCCCTCTTCTCCTCTCCTCCTTGTCTGCATCATGCTGTATTATTATTGCTCCATCCTTAATCTGTCCTTTTTTATACTCTTCCTAACTCAGTCAAGTACATGCTACAATGTCTCTTAGAGCATACTATATCTGCTCCACAATTTAAAAAATTACAGTGAAATTTATCCCCCTAGGTTAACAGGTCTATGAGTTTTGACAAATGAGTAGAATTGTACAGAACCACAGCAATCGGGGTATAGTTTCATTGCCCCCAGATGTTCCTTTGTGCCACATCTTTGTAGAAAACCACTCCTCCAATCCCAACCTCTGGCAGCCACTGATATGTTCACTGTTCTCATGGCTTTACTTTTTCTGGAACATTATGGGAAAGGAACTATACAGGATGTAACCTTTTGCGAGTGAATTCTTTCACTTAGCACAATGCACTTGAGATTCGTCCATTGTGTATCACCAATTCATTGTCATTGTTTTAATTGCTGGTTAGTGGTCCATTCTGTGGCTGTACCCCAGTCTGTTCATCTATTCACCAACTGAAGGATAATTGCATCAGTTTAAATTTTTGATGATCATTAATGAAGCTGCCATAGGCATTCACATACAGATTGCTTTTCTTCTCAGTGTTATTTTCACTTCTTTTGAGTGAATACCTAGGGAGGCATTGCTAGATCACAGGCACTCGGTGTGTGGTGGGTTGACAACTGGTGGTCCACTTGTAACACCCAGCTGAACTGAACCAGTGTGGTGCTGGGTGTGGGAGGCCCTCCTGAGGGTTGTTGCCAACAAAATAGAAAGAACTGGAGAGGAAGAAGTTTGGGTGCTGTGAGGGAGCTGTTGGTTCTCCAGGAGGAGCTTGTCATGCTGGCTTTCCTGATGAACTTGGCTGTTCTCACCATCAGAGGAGCTTGGGACCCCCCTATCACTGAGGATGACTGTGGTTCACTTTGGGGGAGCTCTAGTCCTTACTTTGAGCATTGCTTCCTGGCTCTGGGGGGAAAAATGGTGAGTGATCATCTTCAGTGTCCTGGAGAAGCTTATTGCATTGACCTTCCTGGTATAGACTCAGCTGTTCTCATCATCGGAGGAGCTTGGGACTGCGTTGTTGCTGAGGATGGCAGTGGTATTTTTCAGGGGAAACTCTGGTTCTTACTTAAAGCGTCACTTCCTGGCTCCAGTGCAGATCCCTCAGCCTGCTGGCACAGGTCCTTCATCCCGCTTCCACAGACTTTCTAGCTTCCACCACTGAACCTGGGGCCTTCCCAGTGCAGATCCATGAAACAGACTTTCATGAGACGTTTTCATGGGCCCTAGACCTCCAGTTGGACTCATGAGAACATTGTTATAGGCTCTAGCTCTTCAGCTGCCCTCATGCAGGACTTTGCTGTGAGATCCAGGCCCTCAGCTGGATTCTTTAGGTCTTTAGTGTGTGAACAGATCTCCTGCACTCTCTTTGTATATGATTCTTTGGGTGACTATCATAAAATAATCCTATAAATTATGTGTCCTGTATTGTTTCCTTTGCAAACCCTGACTGTAATGCCATGTTTGTAACCTTTTAGTCTCTCTTCAAGACCCTCCAAACTCTCATGACAGTTGAATACATCACAGAATCTAGACTCCTGCTCTCTTCAAATGTTTAAGCAAGTAGAAATTTTTAGCCAGAAGAGAGCTGACAGTAAGACCTTCTCATATAAATGACTGAGCTGAGGTTAAGGGAAAGGAAGTCCTTTGCTTAAAGCCATTTAGCTAACCAGGCACATCAGAATGTATGATCGTCTGATATTGTGTTATTCCAGGAGATTTAATTTTGATAAAAAATGATATTGGCTTAGTAATTTAAATAATCAGAATGACTGTTAGCCAACAGTGGGTGGTTTTATAATGTTTCTAATTTATCAAAACTATTTTTATATTTTCCACAAGCCCGCTCTTCTCTAGTCTTTCCCATCCCTGTTAAGGACACCACCATCCACCCTGTTACTCAGGCCAGAAACTGTTACTACCCTTGATGTCCAGGGCCTAGCAAACTCCTTGTCACAGAAATCAGTGAGTATTTGATGACAGAAAGAATTGTAGAAAAATGCATCCACGTGGTTGGGTAAAATCTATAATCCATATTGCTTTCATATCACAGGTGAACACTGGCAGGTAAGAAAGACATTGGATTGTAGCAAACTGGTCTACAATGGTCCCAGGTCCCTGCCCAGGCACCACCCTTGGGGAACCAGCTCATTCTGGTCTTTCCCCACCTAGCCTCCCCTCTAGGGATCTAATTGTCACCTTGACCCAGGGGTGAACAAGGGTGAAAGACAAACAGATACCAACTTATCTTAACATGTGGGCAGCCAGGATGCTCTTGCCTCTGGTAGGCAGAGAAGCCCCTGAGCATCAGGCTTATCCTATTTTTAGTCACTCAGACACAGGTACATGCAATTAAAGTAATACAAAATTCACCTGCTTTCCATTATCCATTAGTCCATGCTGAGGTAAACAGCTTGACCTCAGCTGTGTTGACTTTTCCCTGGAACCCACAGGGTGCCATCATCCCTGTGCGTTTCCCCTTCATGCTCACAGAAGAGGCCAATTAGGCCTCAGTTCTGCTTAAGTGGTCTCCCACGTTAGACACCTCTTGTATGCTTCTGTCATTTTCAACGTGCCTTGAAATAATTGACCATATGTTATAATGCAATATGAAGAATATATTTTCATCATTTGTTCCACCCATCTCTTCTCTTTCTCCATGAAATATTTGTAGATCTCTTTTCATGTTCTAGCTCTGGATATGAAGATGTGAACAAGAGAGGTACTTCCTCTGCCCTCATGGAGCTTGCAGTATATCAGAGAAAACAGGAGCCCCGTGTCATGTTAGTCTTAAGGGAGTGTGTGACGTGGCCCTGCAGAGGCTGGTGACATCTGAGGAGGATCCAAAAGAAGAGGAGCAATGAGCCAGGTGGAAACCATGGGGATGCACACTCCAGGAAGAGGGGACAGAGTGTGAAAGGTGGGGAGGAACATGGAGCCTAAAAAACAGTATCAACAGACCAGGAACAAGGACTGTGCAGAGTAAATGAGGAAAGAGTGGTGGAAAATGAGGCCCTAAAGAAAACAGAGAACAGATGATAGGGGCTTCAAAAGCCAGAGCAGGGGTTTTGGATTTAGTTCCAACAACAGCTGGAGAAAATTGAAGAGTTTTAATAGAAAATGACACAATGATCTTTTCACTTTTTAAATAAGACTTTGGGTTCTGTGAAGAGATTGATTGGAGAAGGCTGTGGATGCACAGATGGAGACCAATTAGGAGTCTGGATCCAGAATCAATTACTGTGTAACTAAGTACCCCCAAACCTAGAACTCTACAGCAAGCACTCTAATGGGTCAGGAGTCCAAGTGCAGATCAGCTGGTGCCGCTGGCTCCAGGACTCACAAGGCTGCAGTGGCGACATCTTCCAGATCCGCTGTCTCATCTGTAGGCTCAGTTAGGAATGCTCTACAGCCACCCCATCATGTGGCTGTTGGAAGACTTGGTTCCCCCCGGAGACTTTCGGTTCTGTGCTGGCTGTTGCTGGAGTTTGCCATACAAGTCACTCCACTGGGCAGCAGCCCACATGGCACCTGTCTGCCGTCAGAGCAAACACACGAGAAAGCAAGAGATTAAGAGCGAGATAAAAACAGAGCTTTTGTTACCTATTCTGGAAGTCACATCCCAGCAGGGTTTGCAGCATTCTATTTATTAGAAGAAAAAGAGGAAGATTATACCCCAATGAAAATGTGAGAAGGTGGGATCTCTGGGGACTGTCTTAGGGGCTTCACCGTGGAGATGGCTGGAGTGACCCAATGAGATACAAAGTTTAAACTTTGGTGGTCCTATTGATACCCCTCTTATTGAAAAGTAGGGGTGATATTTAAAAGAATTAGTAAAGCATGCTAATGGAATGGGCATGTTAAACTAAAAAAATCAGAGATTTTTAAAAGGATTCCAGATTTCATTCTTGAGTTCTTATTCACTGAAAGCAACAGAGATGCTAAGTGTAGTTTTGGACATATTAGGTTTCAGGGACTTGTGAGATGTCTAATTTCAATATCAGGTAAGTTGTCAGTTAGATATTAATATTTGAAGCTCATATGAAAGATATTGGTCATGAAGATAACATTATGTAATATAAGAACTATTGTTAATATCCTATCACCTTGTTTTGAAATTTTGTGGCTTTTTTTTGTTTACCATGCTGTTTTGTTTGTGTATTTGTTTTTGTTATTTTGGCTTTTTCTTCTCTTTTGAAAATGAAAAACAAAATTTATATGTATATACAAGGATAGGCGGGATAGGTGTATTGCTGATGTCTGTGGTTTATTGAAAGGAACAGCTAATGCTTAAATTTTTCTTTCTTCTTGACCAATTTTGGATGTTTGTATATGGTAATCAGAAGGACTGATTTGAAGACAACAATATGCCGTATAAGAACCATTGTTGAATTTCTGCTATCTTGTATTGTGAAGCTCTGTATTGTTTCTATTGTTTTTCTTATTACTTGTTACTGTCTTTGATTGTTTGATCAATCTTACATTCTTACATCTGGTGGACTGAGCAACTTCATTGAAGATAACAATATGGAATGTAGCAACCATTGTTAATTCCTATCATTTTGTTTTGAGGTCATGTATCGTCTGTTGTTTTTGTGTTGTTTTTGTTTTTGTCTTCATTGTTGTTGTTTTGTTAGTTTTTTTCTCTTTAAAATGAAACAAAAACAGAAAGAAAGTTATGAGTTAGAAGATAAATTTAGCCCTGTTGCCACGGAGTTGAAAACTAAATCCTGCCATAGCCCTCTGGTTTCCCAGAAACACAAATTTCTCAGGTGATAAGTGGGTCTCTTGGAATGAGGTGAATAAATTCTTCCTAATCCCACCCCATGAATTCATGGGATTTACCACTGGGCACAGGTACACACAGTGACCTGAGCCATCAGGTATGCCCCACATCTAACACAACAACCCAACCTCATACACTGTCATCTCTAAGCTGCATCTCAGCTGTGCCTTGAAGAAGTTGTTGACAATTTCTATTGGAACAGCAATATCTGGTTTGTTCAGTACATGGGGAACCGGTAGTGTATGCTCTTGAATCCATGGAGTGATTCCTACTTTGCTATAAAGTTAGCTTCTTGGTCTGATGCAGTATTTTTCATTAATTCATATCAGTAAATCTGTGAGCCTTTGGATAGTGGGTGCTGACGGAGGCAGTGTGGGTTAGAAAGGCAAAGCTATATCCAGAAAACATGTTGTAATTAAGGGATAGAAAGAGGGTTGTTTTTACCTAAGTGGAGTGTGTTTGTCTTCTTGGGAGGTAACGGTATTCATTATTTTGGACAGGTTGAACATTTAGCAATGATATGTCTCGTTTAGCATTGGTGGGAGTGAGGCACTGCTTTTGTACCCCCATGACTGTTCCGAGAAGAGTCCAACCCTAACATGGTCAAGGCTACCTGACATTTACCAGCTAAGCCATCGCATCTGACCACTTGTAAAGCCTTTTCCACAAAGGATACTTGTTGATAGAAATTTACACATGCTGCCTACTCTAGTCATTCCTACAGGTCCACGTGACTGTCTCCACTCCAGAATTCTTTGTTCCCAATATTCTAATCCAAATGATGCGATTCCAAAAGAGCCATTCTGCTCTGCTCAGAAATCCTTCCTTCAAATAATTTTCTTCATACAACGTGGATAACCAGGTGTGCTGAATGCTTGAAGCCTATGAATCAGGACTAGGTCTTTTCCTCCTTCAGTGGTCAGTGGGTTCTAAGGTATTGTACAGAAGCACTTAGCATGTCCACATCACTAAATGTTAGGTCTTTTCCTTAAAATTCTGGTGAAACTATTCTAGCCTCTGCACCTCATTTAATATTAGCCATTTTTTTTCTTCCCAGGTTTTGAAGAGTCATCCTAGCAAGGCTATAGAACTTGCTTTAAAGACCCACAGGAAGTTCTCTGAAGACCGCTGGAAGCAAAAGCAGACTAAAAGCAATGGAAAGGCCCACAAACTAATAAGGGTGATTTAAGGGGGCAGTGCAGACCACCAAGAGTGGTTGATGAAGCCATAGGCAGGTGCCAAGTTGTTAGGTAAACTGAGAATGAAAATACATTCTTCGGATGTGGTATCGCTGAGGCCAGTGGCGTACGTGGGGAGAGTAACATCCATGGCACAGTGGGCCAGGCTACCATACTTAGAATGAAGAGAGGGAGGAAAAATGAAATAAAATAAAGAAATTAAGTGGTGGAAGGGAGGAAAGAAACAGGATGATGGATAGAAAGGACTCTGGGGGAAGGATGTATCGTGTTCTGCTTTTTGTTTTGTTTGTAAGTTGAGAGAGATTTGAGTATGGTTAAATGCGAGTACTAGTGTGCAGTGTGAGGAGGTACAGGAGACAAGCCCAGAAAGAGAAGTGAGGAGGAGAGGAAGGAGGGAGGAGGGAAAAGGAAGGGAGGGAGGAAGAGAGTGTGTGCCTGATTCCACAGTGCCCAGGTCCTAAAGAGAAGACTCTGGCAGAGCAGGGTCTAAGTCCAGATGGAGGGATTGCTCTGATGGCAAAGGACAGTCCCCACCCTGATGCAGGAAGGAGGAGAAAGGATAACCTAGGCATGTGATGGTGGGCGTTGAGGTTAAATGAGATGGTTCCCTGAGCAGAAGATGAGGTCATTTTTTAAGAGGTCACAGTGTAGAAAAAGAAGGGGTTTGATGACGGTTGGCAATATCTGAAAGAAAGGACAGATGGTGCGCAGAAGGACAGCAGATGACAATGGCAATGAGGAGCATAGAGACAGGTGATAACGAGGTAACGTGCCAGGCAAGCTGAGATCCAGCAGGTTCAGAGAGCAGGAAAACATGAGGGGTGTGGACCCCCTTCCAACCCTAAGGGACTAGGAAAATTAGGGCTTTTGTGACTTGGGTCAGAAAGGGCTGTAGGCGAAGTGGTCCTAGAGGAGGTTAGGTTTAGTTGCAAGCAGAAAGTGAAGAAAGGTAAATTTGAGGGTTGGGGATTTAGTTCAGCGGCACAGTGCCTGCCTGGCAAGTGCAAGGTTGTGAGTTCAATTCCTGGTACCGGAAAAAAAAAAAAAAATCTTTTAAAAAAAAAAAAGAAAGGTAAATTTGAGAATATAGGAGAATATTTTTCAATCACAGAGCTGAGGTCTCTGAAGAACAAAAAGGAGAGGTGAAGAACTGGAGCCAAGATTAGGCCAGGGAGAAGAAAATAAGGGGCATTACCTAAATAAATGCTATGACTTTTCAAAAATGTTTTCTCTGTGTTTAAACCAATGAACACAACATTTTTTCCTAATCATTTAGAATACACTGTTTCTTACCCAAGGCAAGTCAGTTGGGACAATTTATACAATTGTATTAAAAGGGCCGGGGAGATGGCTCAGTGGCATAGCGCCTGCCTAGCAAGGGCAAGGTCCTGAGTTCAATTCCTGGTACAAAAATAAAAAAATACAAATTTAAAATATTAAAAGAATTCTCAACTGGAATTAAAGTTGATTACTTGCTCTGCTCTAAACTGAGGTGTTGCCTTTAGGAAAATATTCATGTTTGGGTATCACAGTAGTTCACCATTTTACTGGGACTGTAACTGCATATGATCATCTCCTGTTTCTTTGACTTCATTCTGACACAGTTAAGTTTTTTGCTATTATATTTAAGAGATGCACTTTTTGTTTTTGAATGCAACTTGTATAACTGATCAAATCTTAACTACAGATAATTGTTTTTCATTTCTTTCAAGAGTCCAACCATTATTTTCAGTCTTTCATCTGGAGTCAGAGACATATATAAACATATGGGAGAGAGTAGATATGTCTGTATCCTTCAAGTGTAAGAGCATATTTGCAGCTGAGAAATTTTCACTCGCATCAATTGCATACTTCATTGAAGCTGAGGAAGTATATTGGAAAATAAAGTTTGAGGACAAAAGGCAGGTTTTCCTCAAACTGTTGAGGGAAGATCGTGCTTAGGGTCTGAACTTCGTCCTGAAAGCAATGACGAATCAGTAGACTCCTTTCTGAATGTAACTTCCATCATCAGAACTGGGTTTAAGTAAGACGATGGGCAGCTACGTGGACAGTGGAGGGGCTAGAGAGAGACTGGAGGTAGGAAGAAAGGTAGAAAGCTTGCACAACCATGTGGAGGGGAACACTGTGGGTCTTGCCTAGGCAAGTGACCAAGGGACAATGCTGATGCTTGATTTGTCAAATCACCCTGGAAAGCTCCTAATTTCTGACCTTATGTTTTTTCACTGTTCCAACTCCAATTTCATTCTTCCCATGTGTCCCCAAATATCTTTCTGAGCCATGTACAATTTGTACTAAGGTGTAACGCATTTCCCAACATCCGTAAAACTGGGAGAGAGGAATAAAAAACAATTGCATGATTATCATTTCACGATCACAATTAGAATAGATCCTTCCAGCCTGCAATTGGCTTTTGGTTCCCCCCAGCGACATCTTCAGACTTTCATTATAAATGAATAACCTTGGTAACCATGTCACACATTTTCCTGTGGTCTGAAACATATTCAATTAATGAGATGACAACCTTTATTTATCTACAAAATGAGACACCATTAGGTGTTAGCCAAACATACAGAGGTGAGATTGAGACATTGAATCTCAGATTTTAGATGTTTTTCTAAACAACATCTGGATAAAATTAAGGTAAATTCCTGTATTGCTAATGATTTTGATATCACAGTATATACATTATAACTCTGTAGTTGAGTATAAATAATAAACTGTTCAAAGGCTTACTAATATTCAGTGTTCCACTTACAAAAAAATTATATTTATCCAACCCTTTAAAGTTAGATTTGGCCACATGACTCGCTATGGACAAAGAAATTTAGTGGTAAAGGAGTGCATGTCTCTTTCACGTAGAAGTTCAAGAACCAGTGCAATCTTTTGCTGTGCTCTCTCTACCCTCTGCCTTGGCCACTGGTAATACGGACAGTGGCTACACTCTCAGATGAGGTCCGTGGATGAGGATCAAGTGAAATGAAGCAGTGCTTTCAGCATCACCAGAGGGAAATGGATTATGAATGAGAAGTAAAACTTTGTTACTTTATGCTACCCAGACTTGAGGTTGTTCATTCCCACAATATAATCAACCTATCTTGACTGCTAAAATGTGTATATGTCTACTGCACACCTGCATTGTATTTGGAGTCATTTCTACAAGGAAGAAACACTGGGAGGAAAGGTAGTGGGGGTGTAACAAGAAAAAAATTGTCTTTAAATTGTCACTAGAAATAGATGACAATAACCCACTTGTTCCTTTATGTTTAACTATCTACTGCTATAAAACAATCAAATATTTTGTTTTAAGTACTTAGAGAAGGAGGTGGAGGAGTTAGAAGAACAAAATAATAAATGTACAAAGCAATGGAAAGTTCTCCAGATTTTCCAAAAAAAAGTCAGAGGTATAAATGAGCAGAAATGCCTCTAATCATAGAGACAAAGTCACCTGTTGAGTGGTGTGTTCACGACTCCTCATCTGGAATTGGCCTGTGGATGTATCCCCTACCAGCCAGTGCCTTCTCAGAGAACCACTGTGACGCTGGGAATATGGGTGGCGTCTATCAGATCTACCCATCTCCCGTGAGGCAGCCATGGCATAATGGCCAAAGACTGGTTACCACTCAAGAAAGAAGTTTCTGAAGAACTTTTCTCCTAGACACTTGACATCTTATCATGGTAATGTATTCTCTTGCTTAGAAAGAATTTCCTTTGTTTCTCTTGGAGTATTCTTCACAGAGACAGCCTGATGGACATTAAAATGTCTGAAAGAGGATAAAATCAAGACCCGACTTCCCAGTTGCTTTACCTGACTCATTGAACTTGCCTTCAATCGTGTGTGTGTGTGTGCGCATGCGCGTGTGTGTGTATGCGGCTCCAAGAAACTGGCCATAAAGGCATTGACTAACAATATATCAGACAACTGTTTCCAGGGGACTCTGAGGGCTTTTATACTTGTGTTACTTGAGGAGTTTGGCAAGTGTGGTTCAGTGCAATGGGAGATCTAGTTTTGCTTTTTCCCCATATAGGAAGTAACTGTCCCCATAACAAGGGTTATAACACCCTTCTAACACAATTGCTGGAGTAGAATTAATTCTACCTGTAGAAATCAAACTCTTGGTAAAGAGTGCTTAGGTTTTTGGGACAGGTATATTATCTCACAAGGCCATGGTCCCCCTGGTCTGGGGGAAGCAAGTTTCCAAATACTGAATAATTTTTAGAAACCAGTAAAGACTTCTCTTTGAACAAGTACATAAATAAAAACCAAAGGCTTAACTTACTGCTACTTATAAAAATGAGAAAAAGTTTTGGTTTGACCTGGCCTTCGGCATATCAGATGCAGATATTCAGGAACTCTTAGCTGAATTCAGAACACTGAAAAAGGCAGCTGTGCACTATAATTGCTCTAGTCAAAGTTTGGGAAAGGCAGATGTGCACTTTGAACGGACGGCAAATGCCCTGAAGGCTATGAGACGAACGGTGGGGTCCCTCTAGGTAGCTGCCCCATGAGTATCCAGTTTGTCACATCACAGATTGAAAGACAACGAAGACCTGCACAGGGTATAAACAGAGGTGGCATGACTAGAAACAGTGGCTCCGGAGGTTTTGGTGGTGGTGGTGGCACCCAAAGAGGGACCCGTGGAGGCAGCCGAGGGAGAGGCGGAGGCACTGGTAGGAACTCCAAGCAGCAGTTTTCTGCAGAGGAGCTGGATGCACAGCTGGACACCTATAATACAAGACGGACACCAGCTAAACCGCTGATCTGTGTGGAGAAAACCCAGTGCTTCATCTGCTCTCTGGGAGGAGGGGATGGGGACTGGGCTGTGTGGCCAACGACCAGTTTGTTTCTTTTATGTTTTAAGATAGGGTTTAAAAACTCATGTAAGGTTTTTCTTTTTTCTTTTTTCTTTTTAAATTCTGAAACAGACCTATTTTGTACTGAGATATTTTTGGGATAAATTTTACTGGTTGCTGTTGTGGAGAAGGTGGCATTTTCACCTTTGCCATAATAAACTAGAAATGTGTGTAGAAAACAAAAAGAGAAAAAGTGTTAATAGTGTTTGGGGTGTGTGAAGAAATAAACCTATATGCAATCTTTAGCTTATCTAGAACAGAATTTTCCAGGTTATGGATATAATTTGCCTACTAATAACTTCCACGTAGGTGACACACTGGCGTTTGGACTTATATGACCCATTGCACTCTGATCTTCTCTCTGCCAAACTGACTGGATGCCCAGCTACTTCATCAAACATTATTTCTGTGTGTGTCCCTCGAATATTTCCAGAGGAAATTAACATTTGAGTCTGTTGACTGAGTAAAGATCTGCTCTTACCGACGGGGTAGGCATCTTCCGATCCTTTGAGGGCCTGCATAGAGTGTAGAAAAAAATGAAAGAAGTGTGAATTACTGTGTCTTCTAGCCCTGGTACATCTGTCTTATTCTTGGCTTCATAGCACGTGGGTCTCAGGCCTTTGGACTCCCAAACCTACCCAGTGTTCACTTTTTCCTACTATTTAGAAAAATTTGCTTAACTTTTTTCTAAAGTCTAGTACTGCTGCTGGATGAAATCTGCCTTTCCTTTTTGAAAGAAGCCTTTTCTGTGTGATTAGAATTCTGAAACCTCACAATAATTCATCAATAATTCCTCTACTATTTAACTGATAATTTCATCACCTTTTTAAATATTTTCTTTTTTCTCTTTTTAGACTTTTCTAACTTAGATGTTGACTGTGTGGACTATTGTCTTTTCTTACCTGTATATTACTTATTTCAGATTTTTAAAAATTGTTGTTTACTTTTGTATGTGTTTTTATGTCTTCCTTGTTTCTAGGAAGATTGTCACATAACTTTCCTGTTAAAGTTTTCCTTTTTCCCCAATATATTTTTTATTTCTTAGGACAGTTCTATTCTTTCTGAATTCTTATTAAGTTTATGGTTCTATTCTTACAGTATATTTATTTTCAAATATTTACAAGTATTTCCTCCCTCCCTCCCTCTCTCTCCCTCTCCCTCTGTCTCCCTCTGTCTCCCTCTCTCTCTCTCTCTCTCTCTCTCTCTCTCTCTCTCTCTCTGAAAATGTAAAAGATATTTTGTCTTTTCTTCTTGGGAAGTCTTTTATTTCCTTTGGTAGAGGCGGGGCTCAAACCAGGGCTTTATGGCTGCTCACCTCTACCCCCAGCCCCCTTGTGAAAGCTTTTTCCTTCTGAGTTTTTAGCACTTGTTGCTCTGTGTCCTCTCCTTCAGAGAAGTGGCTTCCCTCCAGCACCGAGCAGTCTTGGGCTGCCCTAGCACATTTAAGCAGGCGGCATCAAAGAGCTTGTGCGGAAACTGTGTGGTTGGGCTTTACCCTAGTTTGATCTGGTTGAGCCATTTTGCTGATGAACACACAATCTTACTATCTTTAGATCTTTCCTTCTGAGATGATCACATATTTCAGAGAAGACTCTCCTCATCTCCTCTCTGATGGCTGATCATTGAGCTACCAGAAATCTGGATGCCAAGAAGGGAAATGTGACCGAGAGCCTCAGTGTTCAGTAGGTTAATTTCAATCAGTCCCCCTTTTCAGTATTTCTTCTCTTCTGTCAAGTGATTTTTGTCTCTTTATCCTGTTTTATTGCCCTCCTAAGCTCTCTTCATTGCATGACTCATTTTTAATCTTTTAATTTGTTTATTATAGCTTCTCTAATTAAAATGTGAGGTACGTAGAAACAAGGTTTATTCTCTTTTTCTTCACAGTTGTATTCCCAATGCCTGAAAACAATGTCTTATTTATACATAGTAGGTGCTGAATAAAAATTTGTGTAATGAATTCATTTAAATCGTATGAAATCTCTGCTAATCAAAGCTCCTGGCCTTTGAAATGTCAATTTCATGTAGCTCAAACAAAAGAAGATCTGAATAGATTATTACCATTTTCCTTTTGATGTGAAACTGAGTATAGGAAGTATTGAATGTCTTTTAGAATTTGTTGTACAAAAGTAATTTAACAAATGGTAAGTGAGGAAATATGAGCCCAGAGACGCTAAATGACTTGCTAACTTGTCCAAGATCACACTGCGTCAGGCAGTAGTACAACCAGGAGCAGGCTCTTGTATCATTAGAAGCTCTGGGAACAAAATAGCCACAAAGATGGACTGCTCAGTACATATTTCTGGGAGTAAGAAAGACAGAAAGCAAGCAAACAGGCCTAGTAGCATAGTAAGCAAAATTGCCCTAATTTGCTCATAATTTCCACTGATAGCTTCAAACTGAGGACAATCAGCCATATGAACCCTTTTAAACTAAAGGAAATGTGTAAAGCTTCCCAACATTCTTTCAGGGCCAGACTGGACTCATAATTTTCACCGCCACAACTGCATCCTTCCTATGTACACAGAATAGTGATATTCACAGGGAAAGGAATTTGTAGTAAAGGGTAGGCATGGGAGGAGAGTGCTGTTGGTGTATCCCCACCCACTCCATCTTTGGAGTGCAGATGGAATCTTTTGAGTTTGGGTTATAAATGCCCAGGCTGATTGCACTGGCTACAAGGTATACCTGTTACCACAGAAAGAGTAATGCGGTAGAATTATGACAGTATGTCAATAACAAATCTGCAGACAAAACAGCAGGAGAAAGCACATATCATTCCTGCTTTCCTCATAGAAGAGCTGTGAGAAAGCTTGAGCTCCTATGGTACAGATTCACCTGTTTGTTCAGGATGTAAATCAAATCACAGGGATCGGCAAACATGGAGACCTAAAAAACTTCAAACTAATGTCCATAATACATTCACTTGCACTCCCAGTTCCTGGTATCTGTCTTTGTATTTAAAGGAAATGAAGAACATCCTTGAGGAGACAGCAATCTACACAAAAGTCCATGCAGTACACCCAGGGCTTACAGGCCACTGTTACAGCGGAAACAGCTGTTGACCTGGGCCAGCATGTGTTAGTTTTCCACTAGCTCACAGTGCTCACCAGCCCATCTGTAGCTCAGAGCAGAGTAAATGGAGTCATGTTGCCATGGTTGGCTCATTTCCATGGGTTGTTATGTAAGAAAGCTGATAGAGCCCGACTGCTCCAAAGTGAGTGGGCAAAGGTTCTGCCAGAGTTTCCAGGAAGGTCGTCATTAACAGGACTGGCTGGTCAATAAACTCCCCACCTTCTGGAGATACTGTACTAATCTTGTGGCAGCCCAAGGGGCAGGCCAGAGCTGTTTGGCTTGTGGCCAAATGTCAATGAGGTATGGGGAAGAGGTTTAGCACATTCACATTTATTTTATTTCCTGATAGCATACTTCCTCCCTATCTCCCTTCTTTCTTTCCTTCCTCCTCCCTGAAACATTTACAGCTAGTGACATGGGATGAGATATTTTATAAGGTGACTGAACTCAAAGTTTAAAATAGTACTTCTCTTCCCTTATCTTCCAGTAGGACACTGTGTATTTCTTTTACTGGCTGAACTGTAAATTATTGGAAGGAAAGAACCATTCTGGATACTGGGTTCTCATTGGGTATCATAGCATCTATCACACAGTAGCTACTCAATAAACACCTGTCCACTGAAATATTAACAAATCATATACATGCCTTTGGAGGGCATTTGGTCATGAGCCTCAATGACTGGTTTGTACTAGTCCTAAAGAGCACCTGAGATCTATAGGCTGCAAATGGGGCAAAAAATAAAAGAAAAAATCTTCAAGGCAGGATTTAAAACCAATATAAAGGCTTTAGAGAATGTAAAAGCACTTTATATTATAATAATAAGACAGTATAGTGTCTGTTTTATTGCTAATATAAAGTATTCTAGCTCTGATTTTTTTCTTCCAATAAACCACTTGATTAACTTTTATTTTTAAAACTAACATTTATTAATGATACTGTACAGAGATGCTTTGTATTTGTTTTCTCCTATAAATTCTATGAATCACATATCATCTCTATTCTGGAGAAGAAAAACATTGAGGCTCTGAGGATTTAAGTAATTTTCCCACAAGTCTTAAATGGACAGGCTAGGAGTGAAATCCAAATTTATTTAACTGCTACAACACACTCTATTAAACATCTGATGGCTCCTTCAGTGCTCCCCAGCCTTATCTCATCCTTTCAAATTTCATGTAGGGTAGAATTTCCTGAGAGCTTCGTCCTCCTTTATTTTTAATTTTCCCCAGGAATTTAATGATGTGTAAGTTCCACCCTTGACCTTCAGAGTTTGACAAGACGTAGACCAGAGTTGGTTTTCTAGCCAATCGTTACTGTGGAAGCTTTCTTCAGAAGAGGATATGAGACTGTCCAGGAGGCAGACGTTGGGAAGAGGAACCCCATTAGCCAAGGAAGAAGTCAGACCTTCCTAGAAAGACCCAAACCCACCAGGGAGTGACCATGAGTGTGGACCCTGTGGGACTTGGGGAGAAGATACCAAGTGAGAGGCTAACCAGGAGGTCCTGGCTATTTCCAAGTTGTAATGCTGTCCCTGTCTCTACAAAGCAAGAAACCCTACTAGGGTTTCCTTCATGCCTTCCTCACTGGACTTGGTCATATGTTTGCCTTTCCTGAGGCTGCACCTTGGGAAACAATCTCTATTTTCTTTACCTGCCATGAGCCTTTCTCCTCACTTTATGGATACCCTCAGCAGGAGCCATCATCTGGGCAGACTGAAGAGAAACCTTTCTGCACCATCTTAGAAAACCAGAACTGGGGTGACTCTTGCACTAATTTATAATTAACCTCACTTAACAGTCTTATGGACATCCTTACACACATAGATGTGTGTCTGCCCAGCTTTTGGCGAACACAAGCGCAGCGTCTGCCTGGCATTCCCTGTAGCTCTTGGTTTCTCTCAGTTACCCACCGTCTCTGAGACCTCATTTCAGCCCGTGACTCTTTATTCTTCATGTTCAGGCTTCAAGCCAAAATGCAGCCCTTCTTTCCTCACTGGCTTTGACATTTAGCTTTGTGTTCCTTCAGCTTGATGTCCAGGCACAGCTAGGAAAGGAAATTGCTAATTAGAACAAATATCCTTCTTTCAGTTGCCCTGATCCTCCATTTTTGTTGCTTTCTTTCTCATCCCAGACTCTTTAGCAGTTGCTTCAATTCAGTACACACGTCTTTTGGCCGTAATACTTTCTTTTCATTTGACAGGCAGCATTGTCTTACAAGGAATAGCTGAGCACCCTGACAGCTGATTATGTTACATGCAACATAGTGTTATGCTTCTCAAAGAGCACCAGATGACAGAAATGGTGACCTATGAAAAGCAATTAAGGCTTCAGGATCATTTCCACTTGTGAGCTGAGAATGAGTTGGCAGAGGGCATCAAGGGACTATTTATAATAGATAATAGGCTCTTTGTGCAAAGCACTGGGTAGGGCATGAAATATCGTAGGTTGGGTAGCAATGTGTTATTTTTCTCTGCCAAAATAGGTAGACAAATGTAATAGAACTAACTCTGGTAGAACAACTGAACCTTCCCTGCTTTTGCCAGAAAATGTTCCACAGAGAATGGAGTCATTTATCTTTTTCAGCAATAGTCAGTTTTCCTCCATCACTAAGGTGTGGGACTTTCAGAAAAATGCTTAATATTTTGGAAGCATTGCTGCCCAGTGGACATTTCCATGGGAAATAAAAGCCAGTACTCCCTTCAAAGACAGATTTGTGAGTAACCTTGCATTCAAGCATAAAATTGTAATGTTTAAAGGAATGGCACAGACAGTTTTGTGACCTGTGAGGCTAGTTGTGCTAGACATGGAATATCAAAGTTCATATTGGCAGAATCTTTTCATTACAGCAATATTCAGAGGTCTTGTTCCCTGAATCACTAAGTGAAAGTATTTCCCAATGAAGTGAGTAGTAGAAAGAAATCAAGCCTGAGAAATCTGAGTCTGCCAGGAGTACAGAAAATGTAGATTTCTCAGGAAGTCTGCTGAAAGTGTTGATGTTTTGCCTATTCTAAGTGTGGGCAGTAGGATTTACTGCTCCATTTAGTACATGGAGTTGGTATAAAATATTTATAAAAACATTAAGTTTGGGTACCTAATACAGAAAATCTGTTTTATTTCACTCAATTTGGATAATTGCCAGCTACTCAAATATATGTGTAGGAGAAAAGATAAGTTTCTGTAGCACCAAAGCAATGTCTGCCTGAACCATATGTTTTCCAGCCCAAAAGCAGAGTTTTTTTCTTAATTCTAAGTACTTATCCCTTTCTTTATCTCATTGATGCTGATATGACAAATGAGAAAACTGCAGGACATATTTAGGACCATAATGAAGACCCTTTCCTGAATACAAGCCAGTTCTTTGGAAAAGGAAAGAACTTTATATATCCATAAGTATCTGCTCTATCCTGGAATTTTTTTGACATAGATAAAGTATAATAGAAAGCATCCTGACTGAAATAATTTCTAATTCATGGAAAAAAACTAAGAACAGTAAAGAAAATGCTGCCCAGAGCTTTATTTATGGCTTATACTATTTACATCACTCTGAGTGGGCCATTTATTGATGGCTGCAGCATGTACTTGTATCTGCTAAACATCTTTTGTCTTACAGTTTTCCTGTAGCAGAGTCTCTTGCTGCAAGCATGTGGACTAGGTTCCTGTCCCTACAAGATCAGGTGGAAATGGGTGCAATGGAAGGATGTGGTTGCCAAAAATTCAATATTCTGGCGAGTGTGGTGGCAGATGGGTCTTGGTACTGCTAGGGTCTCAGTGGTGGCATGCCTGGAACCCAGTCACAGGCCTGATCCGGGTTCTTCAGGGAGTAGTGGAGCATAACTGTTTTCCTAATGCAGCTCTCCATAGGTATGAGGACTTTGTTCCTATGCACTGTATTCTTACCCTCTGAGCATTTTACATTTTGTTCTCTGGTTTTCCTTAAAATTCTAACAGAGTTTCTAAGATGTTAATAAATCTTATTTGCTTAAATTAGGAATTATCCTGTGATTTGCAACAAACAATCCTGAGCAGAATGAAGGAAATGCGGAGGAAATGTTAAACTTCAGCTACAGTGGATAAAAGGGCACTGGAAATGCAGGCACAGGAGTGATCCTGAAGGACTCAGAGGTTTTCAGGAGTCTTTTCTTGCTCACATACAGGAAATTTTCATTCAACTTTCCCTATAGTTGTATAAAAGACACTAAGGGAGAAATCTTGGGCATTTTCAAGAATTTATAGAACAGCATGAAGAAAAAAAGTGTTGTCTTGAATCAATATATGGGATAACTCATTTCCTTTTTGATATATTTCACTTTCTTCAGGCATAAGCATTTACTCTGATGAATTTGTTTACATTATAGACTTGTTAAAGAAAAATGAGAGATGCAAAGCAAAACAAAAAGAGAAAAGACCTCTGACATGGAAAATTTTACTTGTCAACTTAGCTACACTATAGTACTCACTGATTTAATAAAAACTTAGCTACTTGTTGCTATGAAAGTATTTTGGAAATGTTATTATGCGGAGAACCACTCAGACTCTTTCAAAGCTCAGGGGCATCTAAGGACACCTGAGGATGTTACCCTGCTTGTCTAGTGCAGATGCACTGTGGGATGCCATTATGTAACCATGACTTAGCACAGGCAAATGGGCAGGCTTTGGTTACATCACTATGTAAGAATGTAAATATGAGATAACAACTTGTATAAGAATTATACAATAAAGATGCATTTGGCTCTCTTGCACCCTTGCTCTGGCTTCCTGCTCTACTCCACGCTGTCTGCTGTTGCTACTGATGTCTTGCACACGTGTGTCCTTTAACCTTGGGGCCTCACCTGCAAAAATCTCCCTTGGGGCCCCCACTCCCTGAGTGTGTTGACATATTAACATCTTCAATCAGTTGACTTTATATAGAAGAGATTACCATGGGTAATGTGGGTGGGCTGCGTTTAAACACTTGAAGACCTTAAGGCCTAAAGAGTGCAAACAGATTTCCCACAGAAGAAAAAATTCTGCCTCAAGATGGACATCAACATCTAACTCCAGTTCTAGCTTACAGGTCTGTTCTATAAATTTTGGATTTGCTACCCCATAAGCCTATGAGATAATTCCCCCAAAATCACTCTCTCTCTCTCTCTCTGTCTCTCTCTCTCCAAACATGTGTATACATATACATCCATTCATATCATGAATATACTCTTTTGAAAAACACCAGTTTTCCTTTATTGCAGCATTATTTTCAGTAAGACGGAAAGAACCTAAATATATATTCATACACACATATATTGGACTATCATTCATTAAAAAAAAAGAAAATCCTACTCTTTATGAAGACATGGATTACCCTGGAGGACAATGTGCTGAGTGAAATAAGCCACATACAGAAATACAATTGCATGATCCCACTTATATGTAAAATCTAAAATAATCACGTGCATAGAAGTAAAAGGTAGAATGGTGGCTGCCAGAGGCCCAGAGGAAGAAGAATGGCAAGATGTGGTTGCAGGGTAGGAAGTTTTAGTTTTGCAGGACAGGTAACTCTTGAGGTCTACACATAGAACAGTGACTACACTGAACAAATACTGTATTTTATACTTGGAATTTGCTATCAGTACATATCTTAGATGTCCTCACCACAGCGAACACAAATCACAAATGAAATAGAAAAATAATAGTCATGCATATTGGTTTATATTTTCACTGAATATTTTGTTTTTATGAATAATTCCTTGTATGACAAATTTTTCTACTTTATTTTTAATTGCTTAGTACATTCCACTTTCCACATGTACCGTAATTTATTTATGCATTCTTCAGTTAAACTTTTCCAGTTTTTCCTTGAATTTCTATTGCCTTAGAATATTTTCTCAGAGTAGGATTATAGGATTAAAAATTAGAAACGTTAATGAGTTCTTGATACCAGTGAATGGTTTCACTAATAGTACTTAAGTCTGTTTCAACGTATCTTCCTTAATCTCAACTTCTGCCTTTAAAAATTAGAAAAGTCTTACAATGTGATGGGCAAGAACAAAATATATGTTGTATTAAAAATACTAATGAGATTTAATTTTCCTCCACTTGGACTTCTGGGATGTATATATTGGAACAAGGTTTTAATGAGCCAGAGAAGTTGCCCAATACCTAGGTCAGAGTAAACATAGAGCATCTGTGAGTCATTTTTTTCAAGTAAAAATGGCATACAATGAAGTTCCCCCAAATTCTTACATTTGTATAACTTATAAGGCAGCATAGCACAAACAGCTACAGCAGTAAAATGAAGCTGAGGAAGTATATAGCTTTTAAATATTAAATGCTAATGAATTACAAACATACATCTATCATTGCCTATAATTCTAAATGTTAGATGGCCGTGGTTAGCTCAGCAACACAGTGTCTGCCTGGTAAGCACAAGGTCCTGAGTGTATTTCCTGGTACCAAAAATAAAATAAAATAAGATAAAATAAGATAAAATAATGTTAGAGACAGTTTCACAATTGCTCATAACTCTCACTGGAATGGCTCAGTGGAAAGAAGTTGTCATGGTACATGGAGAGAAATGAGTAAGCAAAGCTTAATTATTATAAGGAAATGAGAAAAGAAGTAGTTCAGGACCAAAGAGCTGCTACCACAGGCACTATCTTAGAAGCCCGTTGCCTTGTGTGTAAGGATTGGGCGTTAACAAGAACCACAACGAGGTAGAGCATGCCATGTTCATTTGCATGTTGAAGTTATTTTAAAGTTAATGTTCTTTCTCCTGCTCAACATATTTGTATTTAAGCATTTGATTCTGTGCTACAGTTCAGTTCTTCTCAGCCAGTCCTTCTGATGTTTTCATTAAAGGTTAGAGGTGCACCTGCATAAAGGAGTATCTTAGGCTGCGTTAGCTTTACCTACAGTGTATCATATGAGTGCCAGGAGGGGGCAAATCAGGTAGAGAACAACCTACCTTGATGGTGAACAGTGTAGTGTTTGAATAACACCAAGATATTTCTGTTTCAATGTCACTTATATTGGTTTTGATCTAAATCATATGGGCTAAAGGAAACAATATCAGTTAGTTTTGAAAATTCTCCAACTGCAACTCTTAAGTATAGTTCTCTACCCTTGGGAGTCCGAACACACTTGAAGGATGTCCACAAAGCCAAAACTGCTTTCCTAATAATTTTAACATGATCGCTCCTCTTCACTTTTGATATTTGCACAGATGGTATAAAAGCTATGGTGATATCTGAGCAAAAATGAAGGGAGCGACACCAAGCTTTACTAACAGTCGCTATTAACACAAGATATCTTAAAACTCTTGATGAAGGAGTGAAGACTAAAGTTGAGTCTTTAATATGTGCCTTTATATTTGGGACAAATTAGGAAGTGTAAGCCCTTTTCTACATGTCAAATTATCAAGTTACTCTGACTTGAGTAACTGCAATCATTTTCTTGAAAATGAATAAAGTGAGTCGGCCACTTTAAGAGAAAAATAACCCGTTCAGTATTTGTTGTCAGTTATAAAATTTGGACTTTCAAATAAAATAAATGTTAAAAATTTTAACTACCACTATGAGCTTGACAATTTCTCAATACTTAAAGACTTTTCTTATGAAATGTGTGATGACATTAACTAATATGATTTTAAAATATTGTACAATGAAATGCAGAAACATTTGGAACTTTTGCATAATTCAGTGAATCAATATAGTTCAAATAATACATGCTGTCACAAAATTATGCATGGATAAAAGCTCTGCTCAAGGTTTAAAATAAAACAATGAATTTTATTTAAGAGTACATTATATGCTATTGATTGAAAAACTAAAATATTTATTGATATAGTTTCAAAGTATACATTGTATCTTTCAAGAAACTACATGAGTCTGGTGTAGTATTAAAAAATCCTTTGTCAGAGATAGATAGATAAATAATAGATAGCTCTGTGTGTGTGTGTCTGAGAGAGAGAGAGAGAGAGAGAGAGAGAGAGAGAAAGAGAGAGAGAGAGAGAGAGGGGAGAGAGAGAGAAATAGGGTACATTTTCCTATATATCAACCAAAATATCATATTATAACAGGATAAATGCTAAAGTAGATAGCTGGAGCAAACCATTTTTTTTGCCTATTTTGAGACAGGGTCTCACTCTGCAGTTCAGGCTGGACTAGAGATCATTTTGTAGCCCAGGCTAGTCTTGAACTCACAACAGCCCTCCTGTCTCAGCCTTCTGAGTGCTGGGATTACAGGCATGCACCACCACACTTGGCCAGAATGCTTTCAGGGACAATTTCTATAGCATGTTATAAGCCACATCTTAATGAAATTTGCAAATTATAAAGTGATGCCATCTTCTTACTAACAGTTTGTTTGGTAAATATAGTTATTTTCATAAAAATATGTTATTTATGTTCATATGCAATGGGTTCACTATTATAATTTTGGAACGAGTCAATAATTATTTACTTTTTAAATTTTAATTTTAACTACAGAAAGTTTAAATAGATACAACCCATATAAGTAAATCTCTTTAAAGCACTGTGAGGTGGAGTGTAAAGGGGAGCTGAGTTCAAAAAGTTGCAGAACTATTACCCTAATAAATTATTTTCGGAAAACTTTGTGTATGGCTATCATGAGGCTACATATAACTTCCTGATTTGCATGTAAAATTGGGTGTTATAACCAATAAGTTATATAAGTAACTGACTAAGAGAAGTCAGAAAGAGAAACAAAGTCTTCAGAAGCCTCCTTAGTACTTTGCTTATATGGGCTTGGTTGCTGACATAGGGTTGGAAAGGACCCCTGGGGAAGGTTAAAAATCCAAGCTCTTTTTAGAGGATAGAAAATGCAGGCTCTGTGTGGCTAAAAGCAACAGCAGTTTTCAAGCAGCTTTGTGGTTTAGGGCTGACAGTCTGTGGTTTTGACACCTGCCTTTGTGCAGGCCACACTGTACCTCCTAGTGCAGATTGCCATGCCCACCCCAATTTCCCTGTTAGCCCAGAAGACCAAACTCCAGCAATAAGTCCAATATCCAATCGACCAAGTGTTGACCCAGACAAAACCCCTACCTGTTCTCCATCCTATGGCAATAAGATGATGGAGTCAGAGGGCGGATGTAGGGACAGTGAGGAGAGCTAGGCAGAGATGTCGGGCATGGCTAAAGTGGCACGGCTGAAGTGTCAGATTATAGAAATGACCACCTGGTTACTGGAAATTGCCCTTTGTGAAACCTTTACAGATGTAGAATTGCTCTTAGAGATCCACTTTGTTACACTGAAACCCCCTAAAACTCCATAAACCTTAGTGCACCCTAGCAACAAACTCACCCCAGCAAGAAAAGCTAACATCCTGGTTGGCTTAAAACCCCTAGAAAAATGGGCAGAGCAAGGACACCATCCCAAGAAACTCACTTTCATGCTCTCCCTGGTGAGTTGTTGCTGGACAGCTTCATCCCTGACTTTGCAATATTGTAAGTAAACCTCTGCTTCTCACCTTTTTCGTTCTCTGAGTTCCTCATTCCATGTTGGAGGGATCTTTGGTTTTAAGTCAGCTTGACTCCACTAATGCATCCCTCTCCCCAGGGAGAGCAAGAATCCAAGAAGCGGAGGTCACCCACAGGAGACCTCTAGGTCCCCAGCCCCCTGTGGTGACCTTATACCCACATGTGATGGTGAGGGAAATTGTTTGCTTTGCCATGTCACATATGCTTTTTGATCTGAGATACTGGTCTTCTGTCTGACTTCCTTGTATTTAATACACTGGACATATGGCTTCTTTCTCTATTTTTATGATGTTATTTATCAGGCTACTTTGAAACGAGACTGAGGAAAAATCAGCAGACTTCAATTTGGTCTCAAGTGTGTTTCAAAAATATACAAGTATACAAAAATATACAATTATATCTCATTCTTATGATTCAGTGTTTTGACTGGTAACACATCTTGTAGAATTGAGGGAAATTACGCAACCTGCTATAGCTGTGTCTGTTATTATCTGACACAGGACATAAAAATGGAAAGGGAGAAAGCGGTATGAAGTCTTCATCAATAACTAAATAACTAGATGAAAATAGCCAGAGAAAGATATGTCCCTGCTGCTTTTCCGATGTTGATATTTCCCTTTCCAACCTTTGAATTTCTCTCCTCATTTCCTTTCTCCCTGGGACCCTGGATTCCCAACTAGAACTTGGTAAAATGTAAGGGTGCAATCACTGCAGTGAAGTGTTCTGTACTCATGCATTTTTGGCACTTTCTGACTATGACTAAGTTGTTTCAGGTCCTTGTGTTATAATTTCCCTCCCTATAAAATGGGGATGATAATAAGTGGAACTTTGTCATTAGATGCAACAATACACTTATAGGATTCAGCATTCTGCCTATACCTAGTGACTGTACTAGTACGAACACTTCTTTACTTTTATTCTTTGGTACTTTCATATCCTCTGCACATTAAATCATCAGAAGAATAAATATCTATATTAATTGATTCAACAAATATATTAAACAATGATTTCATATCAGACATGTGCTAGGTCTGGGGATATAAAAATGAATAAAAGCAGTACTCATGAGAAAGGAGGTCATGTCCATACATGTACATGCTTTTCTATTTCTGGCCCCTGTCAGCATGCTTGACATGTTGAAGGTGTTTAATAAATATGTACCAAAGAAGAAAACAACCAACTTATGAGGTATTTACTCTGTCCCTTTTGTAGTTAAAGAAACTGAAACTTACAAAGGAAGAGTTATTCATCCAGGGTCACCCAGGTAGTAAGACACAGGATTGGAATGAAAACCCATCTCAGCTTGACCCTTGCTCAGAGCCAGAACCTATGCTGCCTCCCAAAGAAGGAAATGCTAACACTGCTGATTCCTGCTTAAGAGCAGTGAATTAAACTTTCCAATTTTTAATAAGCATATAATGGCCTTGCAGATAAAGCAAGTGCTCAAAAAAATTCTGCAAGTATTTGTTGATGATCTACCTTTTTGTACAAGGTGCTGTGTTTATCTTGTTAACATGAGAGATATGAGTGGACCTTACATTCTGTCCAGGAGATGGGCATTAAACAATGAGTCATGCCTGTGGCCCTCCTTATGATAAATGCTGTATGGGAGTGTATATTGGAGGTTCTGATTTAATCTGGTACAATGGTCAGAAAGCCTTCCTCAAACAAAGGATTTGTAAACTGAGCTCTGAAAGGTGAGTAGAAAAGATGGACAACACATTTTTGGAGAATATGTGTCCCCAAGAATAACCTGAATCATTAGATGGCTAGAAGAAGGCCTCTGTGTTTTACTCAGAGAGAGAGTAAGGCAGTGAGATGGCATGGTAGGGCCATATTCTCTGGGGTTCTGACACTGTTTAAGCATTTTGGTCTTAGGTACAGCGGTTTTTCAAGAAAGGAGTGATGATGTGATGTACAAAATTTGGAAGTGTCACTAAAGGCAGGAGACTTTTTTCAGTAGTTATGTGGGAGAAGATGTCAGTGTGGACTAGAAGGGATGTATGGAAGATGGAGAAGTGGGTAGAGTTGAAAGAAATTCAAAAGGGAGAGAGAATTCACAGACTCCGTGACTTAGAACAGGGAGATGAGGAGGCAGATCCGAGTCTTAGGGGACTTGCGGCTTATGGACCTGGGAGTTCTTTCAGAAACGTGCTGTGCACACTCAGGCCCCAAGATGACTGTTAAAGACCTGGAGATTCTGTACAGACATAGTAGGTCTGGAAAAAGAAGAGGTTCTTTCTTCCCTGCACATCTTTATGAAGGAGGCGCACTTATCCCAGAATCCTCCCAGCATGGCCCTCAAGTGTAGGAAGCTGGATAGAAAAATAAACAATCCCTTCCAATTATGAGACTCAGTGACTACGGTGTGGATGAAATATTTTAAGAAGTGTATTATCATCTACAAGTGCAGAAACCAGTCCACGCCTGTGCTCTAGAGACAAAATGTAATTATTATCCAATGAGGTGTTGATGAAAAGATGATATGCTGGGCAACAGAGAAAATTTGAGGCAATTGTTCAGCAACTGGGAATACACTCACTCTGTCTCCTATGAAGGAAAGTGACTGAGTGGGCCCCTTCATCTGAGCCATCTACTGCAGGAAGATGAGTTCTAGCTCCCTTTTGCATCACTTCCTGTGGGCTCTGACTTATCTAAGTTTTCTCCCTCGGGAAGATGAGTTTCCAGCTCTTGTCTTGTCTCACCTCAGGTTGGCTCTGATGCTCCTCCTTCCTGACCACAATTGGCACCCTTTTGTCTCTCAGCTGGCTGGTGTGGCCACATTGTTTACCGAGGCAGGAGAAGGTATGAGCTGTAAGATCCCAGCCATAATCATGGTGGTTGGATATGGTGGTTGTAAACCAGATTCACCCTTCACAACCCCCAATCAACCAGGGGAATTATTACCTGGAGGTGGTCTGAAGACAGTGTCTCTTCAAGTAAGTTGAGAGAATGCTGGTCCTGACAGACACTCCAGGAAAGACAGATTCTGTTTGGAGACACACTGGGGAGTGAGTGCACCCCCATCTGAAAGAGTCATGGTGCATGACAGTGAGTGAAATGGACTTCTGAGAAGTCTACAACACAACACAAAACAAAACACAAATCAATAACAAACCTCATGTTTCCCCACAAACATACAAGACCAAAGAATCCTTTTTAAACTTCTCAGCATATCACGTGGTCACTGTTGATCAACATGCTGATGAATATACTTTTTGAAAATTAAAAAAAGAAACACAGAATAGCATCAAGGCAGAAGGCAAAGGAAAAGGGTGAGAAATAGAATGTCCCAACATAGTAGAAAACTCATGGAGTCCATGTCCTGGTACTCATTCTGTTTCAGCAACCCTGGGTGTAGACTATACATGAACTCATACAGGATTAATTCTTGATCCAAAGGAAGCCTGAGCTATTGGACCAATCTGTTACTCTTCTAAGAAATTTGTTGCAGTTTGGGGTAGCTCAAAGAGTGGTGGTTGACATGGACAACTGTTTCTCTTGCTTTTAAATTAATTGAAGGTAACCATATGAAATATAATAACCACTGTTAATTTCCTATCATCTCGTTTTAAAATTGTGTTATTTTTATGCTTTTAATTTTCTGTAAAATAAAAAAATTTGAGGAAGAAACAGTATAAAGTCTCAGTGCCCCTGCAATCATGTGATTACTTATTAAGGCAAAGCTCAGAAATAAAGCTGAAAAGTGAATCAGGAAAAGATGGGGACTGAGAGACCATTTGTGAAATCCTTGCTTAGCTGTGTGGCTTTGGGAAAGTGGCTTAACTTTTCCCATTTTCTATCCATGTAAAAACACTTTCCTTGTGGGGTAATACAAGCACTAGAGAGAATAGATCTTATTCTCAGGTCTTATTATAGCATCATTGTGAAAATATAGAATGTATGTGCTTATCACATAGTAAACAATTAATAGAAGCTATTTCTGTTATTTCAAATAACAGGAAAGAATAGTATGAGACACAGTTCTTATTTGATTCTTACAGTATAAATATCTTCTAAAATGTGTGACCTTTGTGTCTTCTTGGTGGTAGGGCATACTTGGGACTGGAATTATTGTCTGATTAAAGTTTCAGCTCTACTCCTTACTATCTGTGACTTTGAACAAATCAAACCATCTCTGAGTGCCTCAACTTTCTAATCTCCAAAATAAGAGCAATGACTTATTTATCATCATATTTCCTTTGTAATTCTTATGAGAATTCAATCAATGCCCTGTGCTGTGAATATAGTTAAGAACTAATTTTTCACTGTTAGTATCAGCAGTTCTCAGTGGTTTATAACATTTTTATATTTGAAAATGAGTACTCTGATTTATTTAAAAAAATCATTAAACATAAAACAGAGTTCTATAAATGATTTACTTCATTATCCTCTTTCTTTTCATTTCCCCTCTCTGACTTTTCTTGGTGTTGGGTGCTGGTTTTGAGTCTCAGTTGTTACCTTGAGCAGTATCCCCTTGTCAGTGCAGTTTGGTCTACCCTGGCTATGATTAAATGGTTTCCACTGTGGCCTTAGGTTCACATTATAATAACTATTTCCAAGACAATACAATGACAACCAGACATATGATAGAGTATCTCCATCTTCCTTTTCAATTTGATATTTTCCTTCCATTGAATTTGTAGATATGCACTAGAAATTCAAATCTGTTTGGTTCTAAAGTCAAGTTTCTTTTCAGAACACCATGGTAATAAGAGTCACAACTGTACTAGGAATAAAAAACCCCTAACATTTATTGAATACTTACTCGGTACAGGAAACTTACTAACTTATTGCTCTGCATTATCTTATTGAACCCTAACTGGAACCTAGATGTCATTGTTGTAGATGAGGAAATAAGAAGCAAAAAGATGGAGTAATATATTCAAGGGTACAGTAGGAGGTGATAGAATCTAGATTCAGATTTACTGACCATTGATGCAAGAGTCTACACCTCCCATCACTTTGCATTGCTGTTTTACTTTTCAGAAAATATTTTTTTCTTTTAATAACTAGACAATGTATGGTAATTGAGAAGACTAAAGCTTGTGGCTTTTTTATTTCTCTAATGAAAAAGGCATCATAAACAGATGACGAGGTTCAGAGCCATTCACTCATGCCATGAAAGCTTAGTAAGTGCTCGTAAAGAGTGACCAAAGATGAGGTCTGGTTGTTGAAACTAGATAATGACCATCCCCATGGAGAGGATACACAGGTAAGCATGATGGATTTGATGCACCTTTGAGAGGCCTGATAGGATGATGGAATCTCACAAGTGAGCTTTCTTCATCCTGCCTTTTTCTGACAATAGAACTTGGAACAAGTCATGCACTCTTTTTACTATGAATTTTTCTTAACATTTTTGATTCAAAATTTATACTACCTTAGAAGAACTTTATAAACCAGACTAGCATTGTGCACGCTACAGTGGAATATTCAAGTGATGCTTGTGCGTGTGAAAATTAGTGTAAAGTGAAACCTGTGCATGAGATAGGGACAACACTGCTCTCCCCACAAGAACGGATTTGAGGACTGGGTCATGGTGGATCTACCAAAGTAAAGTGGTATTCCAAGAAGAAACTGTGAAGTATTTTTGCAGAACCAAGCCTGTAGGCTCCTCTCTTCTCATTAACACGCATCTAAGTTTGTAAATCACCTTCCTCTAGACTAGTAAGGACAGGGATAAGGAATGTAAGAAACCAATGTGACAGATCTACAGGGACAAATATGACAGTGTTTCCTCTACCCTCTTCTGAGAGCAGCATTCTACTTGAGCTGTGGTCCTTTCCCCAGGTAAACATTCATAGAAGATACCCACTGTGTGTGAGTGTGGAGGAGGCAAGAGTGCCTGTGGTATTGCAGGTTACTTGACTGGAAATTGTTCATGTGACAGAGACCCAGTACAGAAACCAAGAAAGTGGTGTTTGTCTTCCTGGGACGTGTCCTGAGAATGACAGACATGTAATGACTTCATCGTCTCCTTGTCCATAGATGGATGATAGACTGATGCTTACAACATACCTGTGTATAGCATACAGACAGTGTATAAAAATTGCAAGCTAAAATTTCTGGGAAGCAAAAATTACTTGATTTTTTTTAATATCAGAATTTTGTTTCTTTTAAGAGCTGCCTTGCTAACAAACGGTGAGCACTTTATCTCTGGCAATTATGTCCCCCCACCACCCTAAGATTCCATCAAAGTGCTGGGAGAAGATAATGAAGATGGCAGGACACTGGGTAGGGGTAGGGCCAGGTGGGGAGAGGCATGGTTGTCTTTTACCAATGCCAGTACCATCCGAAATGTGCATTCCAGACTTCTGGAAGCTCTGTGTCTACTGACAGCCACTGATTACCATTTCCAGTTCTTAGAGGTATGTGTGAGTCACTTCTGTTCCTTACTATTACCTCCCAAATAAATTTGCTATGCACAAATCACTATATGAAGTTCTGCTTTCAGGAGAAATGCAGTGAAGACAAGTCTTTAAAAAAATAAAGATTATAGTGCTTGGGCAGGGTCTCTGTTCAGCTGTGGGATCAGCATAAAGATATGTACAGTTTATTATGGTCCCTTTTTTTTTTTGCTCTCTGGTGTATGGATTCCATTTGATAACTGCAACTATCTTGAGTTGTAACCATCATAGTTGCCCTTGGCTGTTTTTCCTGCACAGTTTTTCAGCAAACTATAAAGAAAAAAACCTAAGAGTGGTACGTGAAGCTTTACAACTGGACTCTGTGTCCAGGGATGTCCCTGACCCTTTGATATTAGGTTAGTGGAAAGCTGAAGCATTCCAGCTAGGATAAATTCACTTTTGTTTTAACCCCTATGTGCCCCACTTTCTGACCCAACTTGCAGGGATTCATTTGGCTTTGCTCCCACCCAGGACCACACTTCATCAGTAAGTCACCCAGTTAGTTGTATTCTGTGCAACCCTAGATCTGTCTGTTCCCCTTTCTTTGATCTCATGACACCTTTTATTCCAATACAACAGGACTTAGTTATTCTGGAAATTCTGGATCCAGAAGATACAATTTGAAAGGGGTGATATTAGTGGTAGAACGAAGAAATGGAACTTTCCTTAGTCGCTTTTGTTATTACAAGACCCCATGGCTTACAAGCCTTTTTCTCATACTCACAAGTTGGCCCAGGTGGCAAGTTCAGCTTAGCCTGCACTCATCAGGACAGCTCTGCCTCATGATGTAAGCTGGCTACGCTGGGCTTGGATATACAATGCCCATTTAGTTTTGATCTGCTCCATCCATATGCGCTCTGGAAATCAGGCTGAAAGGTCAGTAGCTCCTGGAGCAACTCTTCCCGTAGCACTAGAGTAAAGCAAAGCAAGAGCCAAGCCAATCTGTGTTAATACCCATAAGACCTCTGGCTTAAATGTAAATATATGAAATGAAACGGTACTTAACCTTAAAACAAAAGAAAATGATACCTGACATTTGCAGAAACAGAGATGAAATTGGAGGACCAGACACAAAAGGAAAAATTCTGCACTATCTCACTTATTTGTGTAATTTTTTTAAAAATCAAGAGAGTAGATTGGAAGTAAAAAGAAAAACTGACGCAGAATGGGGAAATGTAACTCAAAGTGTACAAAGCTGCAATGTAGAACGAACAAGTCTGGGCATCTAATGTACAGCCTAAGGGAATAGAGTTTAGGGTTGCGTATTATAAAGAAGGAGGAGAGCACCAAGTGAAAGGGAGCATAAGTTTTTTCTTTTTTGTTTTTTGAGACAAGATCTTGCTATAAGCACAGGTTGGCCTCATACTCAAGGCAGTCCTCTTGCCTCAGCCTCCTAAGTGCTGGGATTACAGGTGTGTGGCACCACACCTGGTGAGGATAAATTAATTTGCTTGAATATAATCATCATTTCTGTATGTGCATCAAAGCATTGTACCATCTCTATATATGTTATGATCAGAATGTACAATGGATATTTAAATTTAAAATATTTATTATGTAACATATATTGTGATTCATCCTACTCAAAGTATTCCCTCTGCTTTGAACACACATATCCTATAATTTTTGACACTTTCTGAAGCAGCCTTAGAAGTCCTCTTTCCTGTCTTTATGAGGTGTGATCAAATATATGACGAATGGTGCTGTGAAGTGCCATCCAATGGAAAGGCAGGCTCATGAAAACATTACGATGTGTCCTTTCCTCACAAGATCTGCCACCATGTGACTGCTGGCTGTTTCCCAAAGTCAAGTCACCACGAAAGGTAAATGTTATGAATTAATTTAGCACTTTGAAGTAGCCAAGACAGTGCAACTAAAGATATAATAAAGGACTTCCAGAACTGTTTCAGAAAGTGTCAAGAATGATGGGATAAGTATGTTTAAAATGAGAGGGGATATTTAAGGAGGATTACTGGCAATATACATATATATTATATATATATATATTCAGATTCAGTTTCAATTTTAAAGTATATACAGCTTTCATAGCCCATTTTTAAAATTTTTTATTTTGAAGCATGGTCTCACTATATCAGTTCCCCAGGCTGGGCTCAATCTTGTGATCCTCCTGCCTCTGCACCCTAGAGTACTGGGATTACAGTCATGTACCAGCACTCCTGATTCATAAATATAATAAATAAATGGATGAGTGGAAAATAGACATATCTCCAACTCATCCTGATGGGAAGCTTTCAAGATATCTGTACTCAGAGGACAAAACCCATTCAGGGCAATTTTTCTGTAATTCCTGAAAGATTATTATAGTTCAACTGAATAATCAACTGTATTTTAGGAGAAAGGGATGGATTCTGGGGAAATATCGTTCTTTGTGGGTAGAAAGGTCAGATTCAGTGGTGGAGGGTGGAAATTCCAGGAATGGCTTTGGAAAGCAGAAGAGCAGACATGAGGATAGGAGATCCAGGTTGGGGACTGGGCATTTTGTAGAGGGGACCTCTGGGAAGGGTGTAATGCCAGAATGCCTTTCTCTGAGCCCTAAACCAAGTCATGATTACTGAAATGCTACAAGTCATGTCTCTTACATGAGGCGAGTCCATTTAATTTAGTGGGGTTTTTTTCTCATTAACATTTCAGTAACAACAGTCTTATAATTGCTGTCAAGAAAGTAAAAGCTTAGGCTAGGAAGGGAAAACAGAACACATCTTATTCAAGTAGGTGCTTAATTGACCTCCTGTAATATTTGCTTTTCCAAAAAAGAATTAATTAACTTTTTAGTGTAAACTTTCAACATTTTTATAGTCAATCTGGGAAGCACAGTAAGACAGGACAATACTGTTTCTGTTGGAAACATGAGCTTTCTTCTTTTTGGCCTTGTGAGAATCATTTATTCTTCTGATTTATAAGCATATTTTACATACTTTGGTTAATAAATACATCAAGGGTATAATGTGAGAGTTCCCTTAAGAATGCTAAGACCACACATATCAAACTCAGTTGTACATGGTATTAGGGTATTAGACAAATGTCACTTAATATTATAACACATACATATTATACTTGTTTCATTCACAAAGGAACATGCCTTTTGAAAATAGTTTATTGGATGAAACTTTCTTATTCTCAGGAAAACTTTTGGTTCTTTAATATAATTTATTATGTCATTAAAATTCTGTTTGTTAAAAGCATTGGTACATTATAAATACCTGTGACGAAAATAGAGCTTAAAATTCCAAGGAAATATATAAGTTTCCTCTTTGACATTTTCACAAAAATCCACACAGGCACTAAGAAAGACTGACAAAAATATTTTATGTCTTTACAATATACTCCAGGTTGGAAACATTCAAACATGATTTTCTCTAAGTATTAAAGCTTCTCTAGGCTGAACCTTTGGCTATTACTCAATGAGTTGATTGGCATTTTAACCAGGAAAAGATAGTTAGCAAAGATTAAATGAAAGTGTCATACATTAGATTTTGAATAGGAAAAGGATGAGTTCTCTCTCTTTTGTTGCCACTCAATGGTGTCTCTAGTCTTAGTCGTTATTTATTTATTTATTTTAGTGATTGTAGCTGAATCTGATTATCCAAAAACAGAGCAATGCTACCAATCTTTTAGAACATTCTCTAGACATGGACGTTGCTCTGGAAATAGCCTTGCTGTGTACAAATTCAAGTCAGTAGGTTGTGTACACTTCAAGTCAAAGCAAATGAGCTACCTTCCTGAACTACTCCAATGACATGGGTGACCTTAGGAAGTTCAAACTTTGCGGAAGATCTGTAAACAGCAGCTCAGTGGGTGACTTCTGGCATTTCATGTGACTGCCGCCCTGACAGCATACTGAGAAAGGGATGCTAAGAGGTTGGCAATTAATTAATAGAAGAAATGAATATTCATGTGAGATGAGGTTGAATGAATATGTCAAGCTGGACTTCAGAGATACTTCCAAAAATGTATAAATTAACTAGTGTTTTTGTCTGTAAATGCAACTTAAATTAATTAGATCACAGCAAACTCATAATTAATGGTAGAGCTTGCCTGAAAGAAATTGAGAATTTTTTTCTTTCCTAATGCATTTACACTTTGAACATATTTAGTATAAAATTGGGCAAAATCAAATGCTTACTGGATGTTGACCAGTAAGAAATACAGTGGCCCATGAAAGTAGTATAGAATAAGCCAGAGGGACCTGGACCTCAAATCCAACTGGGCAGTTGCTCCTTGGCTTTAACCAACTGTAGATGTGTCTGAATATTCAGTTTTATATGAAACCCCCTATTTTCAACAATATCTCATATTTTTAGAACATTCTGCATGCCAGATAAAAGCTTTCAGAGGAATAAATGAGGCCTATGGGCTGCCAGTGTGTCTTCTCACTTGAAGAATGGAAGCAATTTGGTGAGAATTTGGATACTATTGGCAGGAAGATGGAAAAAGATCCTGCAGTGTACAGAAATAAACACTCTGTTCTAATGAAAATCATTTATCTTTAAAGAAGCAAAACCTCTCCCTGGTTCTCCCCATCGTAGATATTTTCCCGTTATTACACTGATTCTTCAGGTTAGAAATGGTCGCCTATGATTATTAAACAAATTATGAATATGAATTTACTGAGAAAACAGTGTAAATTAGTTCTGTCGATACTGAGCTTGTGGCTGAGAAAGGAGACAGGTAGGGGAAACTCTAGAAGAAGGGGAATAAGAGGAAGAGCAGGACATGCAGCATGAGTCGCAGCCGCCTTACAATCACAGAGGCCTCTGCAGCACGCTGAGCACACAGGAATGTTCTAGAATCCCTCTCACTAGATAATGCAAGTTTCAAGGTCTATTTCTGGATCAGGAAGATCCAACTTTTTCTCCAAAATGACTAGATTGTCACTCCCATAATGAGTAGTACTTTGAAGTAGGAAGGCTCAGGCTCTAGGGTACAGGTCTAATTGTGAACTCTTTAATTTAATACTTTGCAAATGCTTCCTTGGGATCAAAATTCAAAGAATAACATGGTAAAAAATGTCATTTCTCTTTGCAGATTAGTTTTTTCATGTTAGTGGATCTCCCAGGGTTTCCCCTTCTTGTATGGAATGCCTCAAGGAGGCATTCTAGTGTGGCATGGGGTCAAATGTTAACTGTGACTCCAGAAAGAACACTTCACTTGCACAGACAGGGAAGACATATTTTGAAAGAACTATGATCAATTCTGGAAGCTGGATTTCCTATTTGAGCTCATCCCCTTCAAATGTACAGTTTGGGGAGAAAAAGGAAAAATCCCACAAAGGACGTTATAAGCATAGAATCAATAAGAAAACGACCACTGAGACACAAGCAAATCTAAGGGGGAAGGAAGATGCGTGAATATTTCCAACTTGGGACCACATGCTTGCTTTAATTCTCCTCATTCAGAATGTCCACCAGAGCTTGCAGCAGCCGGTCATCTCTGTGCTTATAAGGTTTTGTGTTGTAGAAAACATCCACATAGTCGTGATAGAGAGTATCCTCAGAGTCTTCAAGATGGGAAGGTTTGTTTAGCTTTTCCAGGGCTTTATAGAAATTTTCATACGGGATGTTGAGCTTCGAACTTGGAGACTTCTTTGGTGATTGCTTTGGAAGTGGGGTCTTGCTGAAAGCACTTTGCAAGAGTCGCAGCATGGCCTCGGAAGGGCCCCCCTCTGCCTGCTCTTCCCATCTCTCCCCCCCACTGCTGCTGGGGCTTTTGGATACCAGGGGGTTCTCGTTCAGGTTCTGTTGTGTAGGCATCTCCTAAAACAGCATGCCACCAAAAAGAGAGGAAAAGCTCATTACTGACAGTCAAGCAAGGAAGCCACAGCCCTAGCACAAGCCCAAAGCACGTTCCCTTGAGAGAGCATTTGGGGAGCAGAAATAGCACAAGGCTTGGAGCCACAGACTCAAGTTTCAACCCTTATTTTTCCATTTACTGATGTACCCCTGGCAACCTTTTTAATCTCCCTGAATTTATCTTGTCAAATAGGAAGCAGAATACCTCCATTTCTGGTCATTTTCAAGAATATCCTCTCAAGATGACATAGATAAGTGTTCAGGATGTGTTGGCTTCCTTCAATTGCTGTCCTGCTATAATAGAATCTATCTTGAGAAGATGATATTGAATATTTAATAACTCATGTATAAGGCATTGACCGATTGGTACAGAGAAGGAGCTGCTTTCTAGAGCTGCCTGCTGTCAGAAGTTACCCAGTTATAAGAAGTGAGTGTGGAGGAAAGTCTGGTGGTGCAGCTGGGAGGTGGGAACCAGAGAGATCAGAGAAGTGGCTCTTTTTCAATCACTCTGGAAGTATACCCATTTCCTGGACCTTCACAGATACCAAAATCTGTGTATGCTCCAGTCCTTTACAGAAAATGGCATAGTATTTGCATAGAACATATGAACATCCTCCTGCATACATTAATCATTTCCGGATTCCCTATAATACCTACTAGAGGGTAAATGCCATGTACAGAGTTGTTATACTATGATATTTCGGTAATAAGAGACAAGAAAAACATCTTTACATAGTATTTTTGATCCATAGTGGGTTAAATCTGAGGATGTGGAACTCACACATACAGTGGGCCAACTGCATTTCAGTGTTTTAACAATGGAAGGATCCTGTTAATATCTTTCAAGGAATATCAAGGTAGAAACACTTATAAAGTTCCCACTTTGGAGACTGAAAAGAAGAGGCCGTTGGGCCTTACATCCTGGTGGAACGCTTTTTAGTAGAGTATAATTATAGCCAGAATCCAAGCTGAGACCCTCACACCATTAGTTTATAAATTTCTTGAGTAAATACTATGTTTATATGTCTTCTAAAATGTCCAGCACTGATCTGGACCTATTTGAAGCAGGTAATTCTAGAAATTCTAAAAATTGACCTACTACATTTGAGGAACTGTGCTAAATATGAGGGGATGCTGAAATAAAGAAAATGTGGTTTCTTCCCACCAGATGTTAAGGTAGAAACTAACAGTTTCCAAGGGCTGAGACCAGGAGTGCCAATGACTTCCTTTAGCCTGACAGAATGTGGGATTCCACTACTCTCTTGCAGACTGCCCGGATGTTAGCTATGCATCCTTGACTAAACAGGAATCAGCGAAAAGAAGCCTATGTGCTTTGTCTACCTGGGTCTTGGTTTTCTTTCTGCAAAATGGACATATGAAGGTCTAGCCTTCCTAGGCTATAAGGATTATAGATTGAAATAAGGGAATGGAAACCATTTAAAAACTAAGGGCTGTACAAATGTTAGCTGTGTGTGATCAGGCACAAAGACAACTTTATTTATGATTTGCTGGCGTAAATGGTTACGATTCATATTGGGAAATTTATTTTGAATTCATAATAAATTCTAGATATGAAAAAATAAGTTTCTTAAGGAAATAAACAGCTTACCACTACTTCTCCCTTCCTCCCTATGCAAATCTGGCCCGCTCCATGCCCAAAAGAGAAGTGCACATCTTTGCTCACTGCATTGCCTACTGCGGTGCAGAGGAGAACATGCGAAGAACAGGGTGCACAAACCTCTCCTGCATCCACCATCTTCTCCACCCCTCTTCTGTCGTTCTGAACGGTGTTGTAGGACGTGTACACACGAGGCTGTTTCATGTGCTCTGGCTGAGAGGAGGTCCCATGCAAAATCAGCTTCCAGTTCACAATTCTCCCTTCATTTTGCACTCTCCCAGACTAATGAATAAAGATGGATATATAGTTAGTGTGTACTCTGAATCTAAGCAAACTGATTCAAAATTGCCAAAAATGATTTTACACTTAAAATCTCATTTTAACATCCCATGCATGCCATGTTCAGAGCTCTATTTCAAAAGAAACATTAAATTCACTCTCTATAAAGGTTTCTATAACAGTTTACACTTTTGATAATTTAAAAACTGATTAATTGCTCATAATCAAGCATCTAACTACAAAAATCAGAGGGTTCTATATAAGGCTTTTTCATCTTGGTGTATTTCTTAAAAGCTCACTGTATTTGAAATAGAAAATATCTAAAACAAATCTGTAGAATCAGATTTTACAGATGATATAAAATAGTCCCATCCCAGTAAATATATTTCCTTAGTTTCCTAATGGTGAAATTGAGTTAAAGAATTGAAAGCAAATTCCAGATCAGGACCAACTACTGGAAATACTGTCTTCCTTTGTTATGAGAACAAAACTTTTTATAACTTTAATTTCTAAACCATAAGTTTAGCAATCTCTAACAGAAAGCTGTGCTCAATGATAGCAAGTAACAATGATTATACAATTTATATTGGTCAACAGTTTTAGAAATCTAAAATAAATTCTATTTTAAAAAATAAATTAAAAATAGGGATGGAAATTTAAACTACTGATACTTATTGCAGAATATTTCACCAGACCTCAGAGCTGAAATGTCACTCATTTATATTTCACCTATAGAAAATGGAGAAATGCAAAATAAATAATTTAGCTCTATTTGGTTTCTTGTCACACACTCTTGCTCTATCCTTTCATTTTGGTGACTATGTGTTAAAATTAAAGGAAGATGTCAAATAGTGTTAGGACAAGTTGTGTATCTTTCATCTGAAATCCTTGAGATTGGAAATGTTTCAGATTGCTGACTTTTTTCACATTTTGGAACATTTACATAGGTTTTACTAGTTGAACAGCCTGAATCCAAAAATCTAAAATTTGAAATGCTAAAAAATCGAAGCTTCTTGAATATCAAAGTATATAAGCTATCTTGCCTAACATGAAGCTACTTCTCAATAGCTAACTGCAGAATAATCTTAAGAATGTTTTCATGTGACTCCAGAATACTGTCATGGCAAAGCATTTGACTATCTTCATAAACATGGTTGATTCTGGTGGTCACAGATCATGTGGCTAGTTGGCCTTATATATGGGACCTCTTGGATTTGCCCTATAGTCTGTAATGCTGTTTATCAATTGTTATGGTTTGGGGCTGGGGATTTAGCTCAGCAGCAAAGCGCCTGCCCGGCAAGTGCAAGGTTGTGAGTTCGGTTCCCGGTACTGGAGAAAAAACAAAAACAAAACAAAACAAAACAAAAAATCAATTGTTATGGTTTGTATATAGATGTTCCCCCAAAACCTCATGTGATCACAGGTGGGGCTTTTGGGAGGTGACTGGATCTAGGGTGTGTGATGCTGGAATCAAGGATGTGATGCTGGGATTGCTCCATGGTGTGATGCTAGAAGTAAGGGTGTCCCACTTTGGGTGTGAGTGCTGTCTCCCCTAAGAGTGAGCAGCCTGGATAGGATATAAGGGACAGAAAAGGATATAAGGGCTTGCTGCTGCCTCTTTACTACTCTGCTGCTTTGGTGCCTTCTGCCTGCCATGAACTGTTTCTCCTCTGTGATGCCCCTTTGCCTTGCCACCTTGACTGAACCAGCTGACTATGAACTGAAACCTCTACTATGAGCTACAGTAAACCTTCCCTCTTTTAACTTTGGGTGTTGGGTATTTTGTCTCAGCAACAAGAAAAGTAAGACATCAATATATCTTTTTTTCTCTCTCACAATATATGTGGTGCCTAATCTTCTATATTATTATCTATGTATCCAAGTGGGGAGGGCTTTAAACACTGCACTTTTCCTTATCTTTACTAATCAGAGATCAAGTTCTTCACAGTCTTAATGATGACATCAGTCTTAAAAAGTGCTCCAAAGTGTTTAAAAGTGACTGGGTTTTCTTAATCTGTATATTTATACTTACCATATCTGTAATTCTCAAAGTCCAGGTACCTACAGGATTCTCTCCCCACGTGTGAACAGACATGAAATCCCAATTCTTAAAGCCGTTAGGGGATGTGTCCCGTTCTCTTTCTGCCAACAGTACAGTGTTGGTTCCTATTTTCATGCAAATACACAAAGCAATCAATTTCTTAATAGCCTACATAATAGGACACACTATAGAATGAAAGCTAGGAGAGACTGGTCCTCCTAATTTGCCAGTATAGGGGCAGCACAGAGACATTCACAGAAAAAATGTTTTTTATCCACAGTACTTAGCACATTGTCTTCATATAATAATTTCCTTTAAATTGTTGTATGAAACTAAATAACAAATCAATATTTTGATTACAGATCTTTGAAAAAGGAGAATTCTAAGAACTACATTTATAAATTGGACCAAATAAGAGTCAAAGATCTAAAGTATATTTTAGTGGCACTAACATTTGAAATATAAAAAGAAATCTTAAAAATTTAGGTACTTGAGTCTATACTCTAATGTGGATGTAAAAATAAAGTTAGCATTTAGTAAACTTATTTAATGATTAATCATGCAAATAATTAAAATATATTAATTTAACAATTGCTTGTCCCATAAAAGCTAGTATTAGAAGTCACTATAAATTTTTCAAGTCCAAGCACTGTATAGATCAATAAATAACATTTCATTCAAAGTAAAAGTTTAAATAAAAGAATTTCATGATACTTTGGGCCAATTACAAGACACCTAGTTGGCATAACTGTAATAATGGCATCTACTCCAAATCTTCAGGAGTTCGTATTCTAGAAGGGGTTCGTAGAAGTAGCTCATCTTTGCTCATTTATCACTTTTAGAAATTAAATTTGGTCAGTTGGGTCCTACCAAAAATGAAACAGCATTGAAGTAACTTCTGCTGGTTGGATTGTGATTTATGGCTCACCCCTTCTTATTGTATAGGAATTAGACCTATTTCAGGAAAAGGGTATATGTCCATATATCATATCATATGGACTTAGTCATAGCATGGTGGGAATTTTATTAGTTACAACCTTCTTTCATGTATCAGAATTTCTATTTTTTCACTGATGCCTTGGATGTTTCAGAGGTATCTTTAAGTTCTGTGAATTATCAAAATAACTTTCACAAGCACATTCCCTAAGAGAAAGTAATGATGTCAGTAAGCTGGAGAGTGGGCATGCTTTGAAATGTGTGACTTCAGGAAGTTTTAGCCATTGGCATTATTTGGATGGGCCCTTAGGTAAGTAAGAATGAGTAGGGCAGAGGAAATCTAGCATGAAGAAAAGTAAACATATATTTTAGACTTGAAAATATCTATTAGGAAAATTAGTTCTACAAATAAACAAACACTATCACTGATTTACACTGAAAAATTAAGAAGAAATGTTTTGTAGTTTACCAGCAGCAGAAGTGAGTGTGACATGAAGGTCCCCTCTACGGGAATACTCAATTGTTGCTTCAAATTGCACATGCTCCAGAGACTTGATAGAGTTTTCTTGTCCTTCACAAGCTCTTGTTGGAATTTCGATGATAACTTCTCCATTAGCTTTCAGGGCTCTAAACACATGAAACAACCAACACTGAGTAAAGCGTGCCTTGTGTTTCTTGTGTATAATGCATAGGAGTTCACGTTGTTCTTGACCTGATACTCAGCTTGGCATGTTGTCACTCCCTGTTATAAGTGAAACTCAATTTGAGACTAGCTATGAAATAATTGAATGGATAAAATAATAGTAGGGAACACAAATACTTAAGCACAATGCTACTTGCTGTAGAACCAAATTCAGGCAAGGTTCATCTAAGGCAGTGGATTATTGCAATATCAAAACCACTCTGTTAAGAAGAAATGATTTTATCTATAAAGACTTCTGTAGGCATACTCTTGAGCCTCCCATTTGGCTCTTGGTATTATTATGGCTGTCTTGACAGAAACAACAAAGCATTGATAGAATATTGTGTTTCTGTGATCAGATATGATGAGTAGGGGGTGTTCTCTGTAAACAAATGTATGACCAAATATCTTTCATGGAAAGGAGGCAGGAATCACACAGCATGAGGCAAAGTTATTTTGGAAATAGGTTTTACACTGGTCAACAAATACTACTTCATTAACCCAAAGATGCATTTTTAAAATTAGGTTAAATTTAGGATAAGCCTTAAAACTGGTGGTTGTTTGGTTATAGTCTGACAATGTTTTTTCTTAGTGGTACCTAAAACAATGGTGCATTTTAAGCTTATTGCAATGTGGGAGGTGGTCAAGAAGAAGAAAACCCAAATTATGAACATGACATAGGTCTTGGTCTCTCAGTACTTCTCCATAGAGAGCCATCTATCAACTCCATGTCCATTTACTTTAGAGCGGGAGGTAAGAGACAATTAATTGAAGTAACAAACATTGTAGGGCATACATTTGTTTAAAATTCTTGGATGTGCTTACCTGGGCTCAAAGTCATTGTCTTTGACCACACATTCTTTCTTCTCCGGTACACTGCTCCAGGTCCTGGGATCAGCTAAATCCACCAGAGCTTTGGCATTTAGCAAGCCAAATCCAAATCGGCTATTCACCATCAAGCCCGCTCCATTCTTTTTCCACCCAGGGTTATTGGCCAGTGGGTCATACTCAGAGGTCCAGACAACCAAGTGTTGCATGTCTCTCCAAGTGAGGTTTGGGCTGGAGGAAGAGTGAACCAAAGTATCTATCAGAGATAACATGAAGTTTCCTTGCAAAATCAAGGACTAGAAATAAGCATCTCTATTCAGGGTTTATAAAGTGTCTTTTGGAGAACTCAAAATGCAGTACTGAAACTTCCACCCATACCGTGTAAGTTCTTAGTACAATTCAACACTCATCATTGTAGAAGTATAAAACTTTGTTCCTGATTTCTAATTATTTGTATTTAACTAGACCAAAATTTTATGCTATCGATGAAAAACCTTAGCATTTTCAACAGATGAGGTCTTGAATTTTTCTAAGGAAGAATAAGATTTTAAAGACATGGGCTGGCTACCTACTCTAAAGTTTATTTTACCTCATTCCTTTATACGGTCAGCTTCCATATCTGTGCATCCTATATGTGCAGATTTAACCAACTATGGATCAAAAACATGCAGAAAGGAAAAACTGCACCCATACTGAACATGTGCAGACTTTTCTTATTATCTGTGCACAATACAGTATGCAGCAATATCCATAGGATTTGTATTCTATTATGCATTATAAATAATCTAGAGATGATTTGAAATATCCAGGAGGATATACATAGGTCTCATGCAAAGTACTATGCCATTTTATGTAAAGAGGTTCCATAAATTTTGGTTATCTGTGGCGGGTCCTGAAATTGCTGGCAGAAATCATGGAATGACTCTGTATCAACTCTTACTTATCTGAGGTCAGTGTTTAAAGGCATTATGCTAAATACTACGGGGATATTCAAGAGGTAGGTCTAGTCCTTAAGAAGCTTATCATCCAGTAAAAACTGAAGTATTTTTATAGATATAATGCATTGCACATTGTATTTCTAACTTGCTGTATTGTGAGAGTTTAAAGAAAGACTTTCCAGGGACTGGGGATTTAGCTCAGTGGCAAAAGCGCCTGCCTGGCAAGCGCAAGGTTGTGAGTTCGGTTCCAGGTACCGGAGAAAAACCAAAAACCAAAAAAATAAAAAAAAAATAAAAAAATAAAAGGAAAGACTTTCCATGAAATGGAAGGATCTAGGAAGGTTTTGTTAGAAACAAATATTTGAGCTGAACTTTGAAGATTTGGTGGATTTGGAAGAAGTGGCGTGAAAGGAGAGGATAGGAGGCAATTGCGGCAAAAGCAGGAGCCTGGGGCGGTACAGGGTGAGGTCAGATGACCATGTGGTCTGCTGGGATAGGGAAGAGGTAATGAGGAATATTAAGCCGAAGCAATGAAGCCCTTGAACATCACAAAAGGGAGTTTGTACTTTGTCTCTTGGGGATGGGAAATCACTGAGGATTTTGGATCAAGAAAATGGTAAAATCTGAAGTTTCAGTAAGATCAATTTAGCAAAAGTATAGATGCATTGGAGATGTAAGGGATTGTTGGATCTATTGTATGATGAGACCTTCTTTGATCACTTTATTTAAGATTTCAGCCCATTTTTGGTGTATTGTTAGTATCTGTTTCCATAGCTAGAATTCAGTCAAGAGAAGGGGTCAGATCTTTATTGATCTTGTTGCCTGTTGTGTACCAGTCATCCCGAAGAATGCTAGGCTCAAGGGCACAAGCAGAGTATGTAGTGGTTGGTTGATATTTGACTGTGCTTCTATTAAATAGATGGAAGTCATTTTACAGCTTATTGCTATTAGCCTTCAAATTATATTAAGATATCAAACTTTTTCTTGCCTTTAACACCTGAATTGTTTCCCTCAAGCATGATTTAATCAACAACGTGCACGGGTCTCCTCTCCATATTCTGAAATCTGACTGTGAGTGTGTAGAGCAATCGTCAGGGGAATCCACGTCAACATGCTGCTGTCTCCCCTGAGCCCATAATGCATTGGTTGCACAATCCCCTGGTGACAAGAAAGAGGCAGTGTACATTTCTAAATAATCAGGTGTCAGGTTCCCGGTTAAAAACTTGGGCAGGGGGATGGGAATTTAGCTCAGCAGCACAGTGCCTGCTGGCAAGCACAAGGTCGTGAGTTTGAATCCTGGTACCAGAAGAAAAACAAAAAGCAAACAAACAAGCAAAAAATCTTGGGCGTGACTTTTCAGGCCTGACCATAGCAGGCCCCTGGGAAAAGCTGCCCTCCTGGCACCAGCCGTTGTGCACAACTAGTGCACTGCAGACCCTAGAGGAGTTATAGTCAAGGCCTCAGGCCCTCTGCTGCATTATGCTCTTTACCTGGGTACTTCCCTAGCCCATGAATGAAGGCCTTTGATCTTAGATATATTTGAGCCCTTGGAGAGAGACCTGTTCAGGCCTTAATTTTTAAATTCTCTTTTTTTTATGTGGTACTGGGGATGGAACTCAGGGCCTTGTGCTTACAAGGTAAGCACTCTCCCACCAAGGTACATCCCCAGCAAAATTTCCTTTCACCTCGTCTTTGAAAAATATTTTAGGAGCTTCATTGTCAGGCAACTAGCAAAATTATACCTATTTTCCTAAAAGGGTTATTCTTCACTTGTGTGCCTGTATTTCATAAACGAAAAGGAATTGCTAACAATACCGCAAATCATTCCTGACAGCCTTCCTTTGTTAATTAGTGTATATCAGCATCCACAATAATTAAATTTTTTAAAAAACTATATCATACTGCTAATCAAAGATATGTTTATAGAAAATAAGGGTTATGGGATTAAACACTGAAATTAAGCATTGTTTCTAGTTAGGAGAGATGTAGGTAAGGTAGCCTGGAGAAAAAATTCAATAGTGAAAATTTTTACAGGTTCCTGATTCAGCCTCTAAGTACATCTAGGTGAGGCCAAATGTTGAAGATTTTCTAACTTGGACTTTATAATCTTTCACTACCCACAGAGATTTCTTTTATTATAATTTTTTTCAAAGGCTTCCTGCAACATTGAAAGTCCATTTCTCTGTATTTAGACTTTAATAAATACCTAAGCTTGGTTCCTCAGTTTAATACTGCCAAAGGTATAAAGGGATTCAATGATTCACTTCAGAATTTTTCTCCACTATTAAAAATTATTCTGATTCTTTTGAATAGCCTGTGAAGACTAAGTCTACTGTCTGCCAGAATTCTTAGCTGCAGTCACTGCATATTAATGATGGTGCCACAACCACTTATGCAAGGAATTTCTCTCTCAGTATTTATATCTCCAGAATATGCCTATTAAATATACTAATGGCATCTTTACAAACACAGTTAGATGAGGTTGTAGGAAATAGCTCTTCATAGCAGTTGTTCCTGCTATAAGCAAGACAATCAAAACTAGGGCTGGGGATTTAGCTCAGCGGCAAAAGCGC
>NW_004955418.1:16175550-16211349 GCF_000276665.1 Chinchilla lanigera | reverse complement strand
TCAGCGGCAAAAGCGCTTGCCTGGCAAGCGCAAGGTCGTGAGTTCGGTTCCCGGTACCGGAGAAAAACCAAAAAAAAAAAAAAAAAAAAAGACAATCAAAACTACCTGGGATACTTGCTAAAGATGGGTATTACTGGGCCACGTACCTGAAATAGCAGAATCTGAGTTGCTAGCAATAGGATCTGGGAATCCACATGTTAAATAAATGCCACAGGTGATTATTATGTTGCTGGCATTCAAGAAACAGTGTCCTAGGGAAGGAAAGTACTCTCTTGTACATATTTTAGAAAGAAACTATTCTTTCTCTATTTCCTTTTCCGATTTTCCCTAGGTACGTAGTCTGGTTTTAACAGAAAACAGGAGGAGCTCACAGATACCTGTTCATTTACCTCAGCCTGGGGTTTCTTAACTGTCCTGATGGGATGAGAAGCTTTGACCCAACATTTCTCTCCCAAGTAGGGTTATGGGAGACAATACATTGTGGGTGCTGATAGCACAAGTTTGGGGTCAGATCTGAGTTTGAATCCCTGTGAGTTTTCAGTTATATTTCTCAACATCTCTAAGCCTCAATTTCTTTATTTATAAGATGGAATTAATAATTTCTATGTTGTAAGAAAGTGTAAGGATTAGAATCAATATTGTATGTAAAAGGCTAGCATAGGGTCTGGCCTATTGTGAGAACCTGATACATGTTCATTGTCACTTTTTTTGACAAGTACAGTGAAGAATTCTTTTTCAGTCTCCATAGCTATTCTTTGGGGGATTGCACATGTTTCAATTATTTTCTGAATCTTGAGTACCTAGGGACAAGGCTTGATCTCACTTTTAAAAACTCTGGCATTCATCTATTCTCATATAATATAGTCTCAGTATAGGCAACTGAACACAGTTCACAAAACCATCCAACTGAGAAAAGACATATCAGTATGCTTTGGCAGGAAGGATATAAACATCTATCTTAGTAATGAATGGAATCAAAATGAAGAGAATTAACTTCTTCCAAGAATTTGGCTTGGAATATAATAGACTTATTGTCTCTTAAATTATGAACATTGTGAGAACCTACTGGAACCTACATACCATTCCCACAGAGTAATTCTATACACATATTTTTAAGCAATTCTGCATTAAGTTGCAAAGAGCTTCATGGACCACTTGAAAACCACCAATGCATTTCATAGTAACAGAGCTTTAGGGAGAGTCCATCAGAGACTAATGAGACTCCATAATTCTTAGGTCATTTCCCCCTTGTACAGAAAAAGAAGGCTTGGTGTTTTAGAAACCAAAACACACTTCTAAAACTCCAGTTCATCTGTGAAAGTAACATCATATCTATCTATTCAACTCAATGGATATTTCTATAGACTATACTGGTCACTAGACAATCTAGGCTAGGCATGGCTAGTTATATTTTACCTCATTCTGTTGAGTACAGAAGAAAGATACTACATTTAAAATTTTTATTTCTTTTAATAGCTTTTTATGGCTAATATCTGTGTCCTGAGATCAAAAATATAAGCTTGTTTCATAGTTTCTTCCAGACCAGAGCCCTCACTACCAACCCTAACAGTTCTTGTTGAGCTGTTTCTATGTGCCCTCATCTTCAGTTTCAGATCTAAGAATCTTATGGAGAGAAGTATTTTAAGAAAGATGGTCTGATTTGACCCTTTCATTTTGCAGATGGAAAGACTGAACACCTACAAATGAATTAGCTGCCATACAGTCACACAGCTAGTGATATATTTAGAACTTGAAGCCAGGTGTTCTCTGAAAGACTTACTACTTGCAATATTTCTCCTTGAAGTTAGTTTGGATTTGCTAATGATAGTTTTAACTGATGTTAATAGATTTTTGTCCTCTGTCCATCCTTGTGCTATTACAAGTATATACAGATTCTGACAAAGCTTTTCTGTTGGTGCCAAGATTTATTTAGGTGATTGAGTACCTAAATTTGATTCTTTCCTTAATTAGACATCTTACCAGCCCTTTCAAATAGGTAAACTCTGGATAAAAGCCCGGTAAGACTGTCTAGCTTAGCTGTTGGGGCCATCTCATTGCTGAGATATCCAGAGAATATACAACATCTCCATAGTCCAAGGATTTCTAGAGCTATGCTGGAATGTCCTGGGCAAATGCTTAGAAACTTTCTGGCTTCTCTAGGTATCGCAAAGGCCAAGATCTTCTGCTTCTGTGAACTTTGTCTACTGAACAAAACATGAGATTACTCTGTTTTCTCACTATAGAATATGAGCCTACCTCTAGCATAGACTTCTTATTAGATAGATTTAGAGTGATTTATAAGATTTGCTATCAGTCTTTGTATCAGAGAAGTGGAGTTGTTGCTGTGACTGTGCTTGACCATGTGGTGTAGAACTGGCTTATGGGAGGAGTTTGGAAAGATTTGAGAAGTGAGCAAGAGAATCCCTATAATGATATAAACAGAGATTGATGAAAGATTATGTCCAATTCTCAGAAGACCAGGATGTTGAAAGAAATGTGGACAGGAAAAGCCAGGTTCAAGAGGTTTCAGCTGGAATCAAAGACTCCATTGGCAGTTGGATAAGGGGCCATGTATGTTACTCTCTGGCATGAAATTTGTCTACATTTTGTCCATGTCCTGGGACTTTACAGGAGACTTAGATTTTCTAGGTGACAAAGATTGAGGATGTGGAATGACTAATTTGGAAGAAGAAATATCAAGGCAACCCAACATTCAGGCTATGGTTTGAGTATTGCTGTCTGCTTTTGACCACATTTATAGAGAGAATTGGGGGCAAAGACAGAGCAGAAAAATTTAAGAAACTCAAATTTTGGCAAGAAGTAACCCTGTGTAAAGTTGTGTCTAATGAAGATGTGGCTGTTAAAGACATTGACACCATTAAAAAGGAAGCAAGTACTTTGTACAGAGACAAGAACAAAGATGCCTTGAGGGCATCTCAAGAATCAGAAACATCCCAGCCATGACAGGCTTAAGGGTGCAAAAATATTGACCTTTCATTTGAGAAAGGAGTCTTTGGGACTCCTGCTCAAGAATGACCTCCTAAGGGATTGGTATCCTGGGATTTATTTCATGATGCTCAGCCATCCAGGCACTCAAAAGCCTCTGTAGCCATGGTCCAAGGGGGCCTGCTGCTTCTACTGACCACAGACCTTGGCATTGCCCCTGTGGTGCTAGTTTTACTGGCATACAGACTGCAAGAGTTATGAGGTGATGGAGGCTTCCACTCAGATTTCAAAGGAAGATCTGAGAAGCTGGGCAAGGAATCCTTGAGAAGATAGTGCGTGAAGCTGTGGTAATGTAGCAGAACATGCAGTGAAAACTCCAGGAAGTCAGAAATTCCAGGTTTAGAATGTTAGCTGAGGACAGCTATACACAATGAGAATAAGAATCAGCCAAAAGAGAGGTCTTGTGGAGCACAATTGTCAAGATCATAGGAGTGAGACCACCAATGCTTTCTGGAACACATATTTTATGACCATGTACCCCAGATGCTGGACATAGAACTATAGGATTTATTGTCTTGCTAATTTTCACTTTTGCTTTGGTCCAGTTCTTTTCTATCTCCCTATTCCTCCCTTTTGGAGTAGGAATGTTTAACCTGTGCCTTGAGATTGCATAATTTATTTTTTTATTTTACAGAAGTTCACATCTAAGAGTTTGCCTTGAGTCTCAGAAGAGACTCAGACTTTTGAAAAATGCTGAAACTGCTGAGACTTCTGGGAAAGGATTATTTCACTTCCAGATGTTCACAGGACAGTTGCATTATGTTAGGTGGAGCTATAAACTTGTTATTTTTTGGGGGGGGATTAAGGGGGATTAAGAATGGTGTAAGGATATGTGTTTGGATGTGAAGTTGACAAGGGGTGGGATGTGGCCACTCATCCTTATCTAGATTAGGAAATAGCTAGATTAGTACAGCATGCTTCTGGTGAGTGGGAGGGGCATGTCATGGAGGTATTGGCTTCAGTAAGATATATATGATTCATCACCCATTCCTTCCTAGCATTCTTCCCCTGCTCTTCTATCCAATCTCTATGAACTAAGCAGCTTTGTTACACCATATCCTTCTACCATCCTGTCTCTGCCTTGGAACCAGGCTATCATGGACTAATACCATGAATAAATTAAACCTTTCCTCTACTATGTTTTAAGTGTCAGGTACTGTGTCCAGCAACAGAAAAAAGCCAATTGATGTACCATATAATACAGGAAAGCAGGAATGAGGACAAATAAAAGCCTGTGAATATATAGTATGTGATAATTAGATTTTGCCTTCTGTGTTAAGTATTGGATAACGAGGTAACTATTATCAGGGGAAAAAATGTTGCCAAATCCTTTTTTAACACCATGCATGAAAATAAATTCTCGGGGGGGGGTTAGAATTTATACATAGTAAAGCAATCATAATAAAAAATATAAATAAATGTTAATCTAATGTTGGGTTATAAAGATTTTTTTTCTGAGCATGAAAACAAAGAAAAGATGCCTTAAAGAAACAGAATGCCAAACATATGTAAACACATATTAACTTCATTACACTAAAATTACTTACAAACAAAATTAAAAGGCAAATGTCAAACTGATGAAGTCTTAATAGCTTTTCAGAACCAAAACCATAAAATAAAATCAAAGTGGTAAAGAGGCAATGGCAGAAGACAAATGGACAAAGATATAAAATATTGAGCTTTATAGGTAATAAAATAAAAATATATTAAAATGAGATGCTATTTTCACCTATGCAAACAGCAAACATTTAAAAAGATAAGAGTAATTCTGGCAAGGGTATGGAAACTGGCATTTGCACATACACACTACTGCTGAATATAAGATGGTATAGACTTTCAAGGCAGCAACTTGTCAATATGTAACAAAATCATCAAAACATGCCTACTTTTTGACCCAGAAATTCCAACTGTGACTGTTTATCCAAAAAAAATTATCAGAGATGATAATCAGTATTTATGGACAAGAATGTTCACCTAAGGATGATTGGATAAAATTATAAGATGATATATACTATAAGATGGATAAGATGATTAATAAAATTTACATTTGTGCATTGGAATACTATGAAAAGACAAAAACTTGTCTTAAATCTCATGCCCCCGATATACCTGTATCAGCTCCAGGACTATGCTTATATATTTGAAAAAAGGATATTTTATAAGCTTGCCATTCATAATGCCATCTACAGGAAATTATTTAGATAAAATTCTGCCTGATGGGAGGAGAGTCTTGCAGCAGAACAGGAAGAGGAGAGAGTAGAAAATGTGGGTTTGTAAAGGTCAAGAACCATTAACTTAAATATCAGAGAGTACCTTTAATATGATAGGCTGAATTTTTAAAAACTGCAAAACAACATGCATATTAAGGTCTCCATTTTCTAAGATGCTTGTGTGTAAATCTACATCAAGCGGTTAAGAATGGTTATCTCTATGTGGCAGGAACAGACCGTATCTTCATTTCTTTTAAGTTTTCCAAAATCTCTCCTGTAACCAGGTATTCAGGAAGCAACATGTGTTACTAAGAAGGAGAAGCAGCCTCTGAAGGTGAACAGAAGCTTTTGAGGTCTTACTTTGCTTCCAGGGCCAGAGCAAAGATGCCAGCAGCCAGGGGTGCAGACGCCGAGGTGCCCGTGTGGGTCTCCGTGCAGTCGTTGTGCAGGTCTGCACTGGTCTGGATGGCATGAAGGAGAGAAAGAGGGGCACACTTGAGGAACAAGAAGGGTAACCACAGCAAGGTCTGATCTGCTATGACCAGGAAACAGCTGATTCCATTCCTTACTTCCTCTCTAAACCACATGCGGATGTTTGCCATCTGCTGATATTTTAGTTCACTTTCCTCTATATGCAACTTGTCTATAATTCTGGCACCAAGTTGCCTTTTCTGGGGATGAAGTACTCCCACTATGAATATTTTCTCTTCTGAGATTCCCAAACGAATTGCTGTCTGTAAAAAAGAAATCAGTGTGAATCATGCTGGCCCATTAATCATCAGGTCCATTGTGTTTGGTCCAGCATATTTAGAAATTCTGCCTCATTCTAAATTTCCTTTGGTCTTCATTTTGACATTTGGCTGTCTCTTCAGCACCAGGATGCAAAGCCATCCTGACCTTAGTCAGCTGAACTACTTGTATAAAATTTGTTTAGTGTATGCTTTGGACTCTGTTGTCTAGATTTGATGCCCACAAGTTAGTGTCTATAATTGCACTTCGATAAAAATGATAGGTTTTTCAAAGGAAAAGGGTACTAGACTTAGTTTTGAGTCTAAATTCTAGAATAACTATTCTTTAGATGTGTCCCATGTGCATGTCCTTTGGTTTTCTCATCTGTAAAATGAGATTTACATGCCCTGACTCATATTCTCTGAGGCTTTTGTGAGGTCTCACCTGTGGAAGTATTTTTACACAATATTATCACTTGGGAGGAATTGTGCAGGCTAGCTTTAGGGTAATGAGGAGGTTACTAACATGAACGGAAGAAACCCAGAGAATTTCCAATCAGTCTACTTGAAGGATCTCAGCGCTGCTTGCTGAATAAATAGTTGGGTCAAACGATTACTAACAAGATACCTACCCCGGCTCCAGCACTAGTTTCCAGCTAGAGATTTCAATGTGTGGGAGGAAGGTGTAAGAAAATAATGTGTTCTATTATCACCTCCTTTGGCTTCCCACTTGGAGTGGTTGGATTTTATCAGTGCTGGTGGTTCTGTTCCTCAGAGTGCTGTGGAAACGAAGTTGCAGTTTTTACCTGTTGACGCAAATAAGCCCCCGGAGATGACTGTGCTGAGGGAGAGGTTTGCATAAGGAGAAGGCTGTGCTACTGCAACTCTCTCAAATAGAACCTTCCAGCTGTCTCTCCTTCCAGGGCTGGCTTTCCTAAGGAGCGCTTTACAAAGATGCACGGAAAATTCCTGGCTGCTTCTATGCAGAGTAGCCCAAAAGAGGGGCTGTCTATGAAATGGTGACTCTAAATTGCTAAACAGGCCATTTCTAAAAGGCAGCTATGGACACCCAGGGTAATGGCAACAGCCAAGGGCTTTGATCAAAAGTGGGGCAGATGTCTGATATGCCCCTATGAAAGGCTATAGAGGATGCCTGCCATAAACAAACCCCGGGTAGAGTGTCACTGTCTATTATTCAAGTAATAGAAGGTACAGCATAGGAAAGAGGCCAGCATTTTTAAGTGCAGACCACATAGCTTATTGCCTTGACTACATTACAGAATCAAGCAAGTTACAAAATAGTGATCCTCCTTGAAAGACATTAATGCTGATAATTTTGTTGAGATGCCACTAATGGGAATTGTGCATATATTCCAAGGTAATTATTATGGGATTCACCCACAGTCTAATTGGATCATGACCTAGTATTTCATTGAGATTAGTATATACATACTTTTGTTGGTTGGTTTTTTCTTTGTTCAGTGTTATACTTGAAGCTTTAAATTTTTAAGTTAAAAGTGCCTGTCTTTGTTCTCAAAGCCTCCGAATGGCCCTTCATCATTATGCCCTTGAAGGGAAATCCAATAATTGCCCATGGCAGTCTGACTCAGGGAAGTACGGGCATAGGCAAGCGTAGGTTGGAGGAGTTCTTTGAGCTTCCAGCCTTCGTGAGCTGCTTATCCTGATGCTGAGAAGTTCATCTCAGGGAAAAGTGAGGCTGTTATTTTCCTGCAGGTTGTCTGTTCTTAGGAGACACTGCTAGTGTAGACTTTGTATTTTTATCATTTGCTAAAGGGCAAGTCAGACTGTATCCCTGCTATTAAAGTATCAGCAAATACAAGGGTGATAAAGCCTATAACCCTGAAATCTCCTTTTAGACCGTTTCCCGGGAGGCATCAGACAAGCAGGAAAGGCACTTGGAGTCTTGGCTGTGTGTAATGACAGGTTTGGTGCCTTCTCAGAGCTGAGTTTAAAAATGACAGTGAAGAAGATCGTCACAGCAGAAGCATCACTGTGCCTGTAGAGAAAGCTTCCCAACCTATGCCAGTCTTTCAAATGAATAAGCCCAAGTCTCCCCAACAGAGATATCAACCAGAAACAGATCAGTTCCACTAAAGGTCAATTAGGAGGGTCATTCCAAGTGCAAACAATGCTCTTCTAGCTGGGCAAAGAGAGTTAGACAAAAGCAACATACGATTCTCTGGTCGGTATAATCCCCGCTGCTGTAAGAGGTGGCCAGTGTGGAGGAGCACTTCTCAGCGTACCAGGGTGACAGGCCTTGCTGGGAAGCACTGCTGATGGAGATGGTGTAGATGCTATCCGTGTAGCCATCACAGTCACAGTTATCTCCCTGACGCCCCCCATTCCCAGAAGCCCAGACGAAGATAGAACCCTTTCCTTGTCTTCCCTAGAGAAAAAGCAAAAATGTGTAACATTCATTATCATCTGTTAGAGTACTGTTAAACCTCAGCAAATCTCCAAGAAACACATGCATTTTCGCAGAGACAGTTATCTGGGGTCTATCTTCAGCTCCTTGTCCTCCAGCATCAACACTGGGAATCTTGGGAGATTGTGTATTTCTGAACACTAGACTATGGTCCTGCCAGCAGCCTCCTATCATCCGAGCTCTCTCTGGGGTGGGGCTGAGAAAGCATTTTTCTTTCTTTTCTTTCTTTATTATGCAGATTCATAATCTCGCCTTTAGCACTTACTCATAATTTTTATCACTCTTCTCTTGGCTTATGTCACTACCCTTGAATCTCTGAACTTCCTCTTTCTTTCTGCTTGAATCTTCTGGCTGGCTGATAGAATGACAAAATCAGGCATTATTCAGAGCTGCCTTGCAGCTGCATTAAAAGGGACTCTTCAATTGAATGGAACTCGTCAAGGCCATCCTTTCTATGATTTTTCAATTTGTGCTCTCCAAAGTTTCTTCTTTCATCTCATCTTGTGGCATGCAAGGCCTTGGAGTCTGTGCCAAGATGCAATAAACCCTAGTGACCGAGCAACAACCAAAGCACCAGTATGCCCCACTCATGTGCAAAGCAGAGGGTAGCTCACTGCTGTATTCACAAGCCTAAATAATGGTTTCCGATTTCATGAGAAACCCAAAGGCTAAATAAATTAAAGAGAAAAACTGATAATAGGACACAAGGAGGCAGATCTTTCACAAATGGAAGGGGACCAAGAGCTGCAGGGAGGGGGAGTGGAAGAGAGGAGAAGGAGATGTAAAAAGAATTAAGCTGTGTTATGTCCAAGCACCAAGTCCCCATGATGCATGTAATCATTATATATTGCAAACTTGTACTAATAAAAATAAAGATTAAAAAAATGATGGACTTTTCCAGAGCAACTGGAAGAAGACTGGGCAGTAGTTTACCTAATATAAAAACCCCAAAGCAGGTAGAAAACAAGAAAGGGAGAGGAAATGTGCAGAATTAGTTCAAGCTATGTATCCTAAAAGTAATGAGTCTCTCTTCAATTTTTTTAATTTTTTTTTTTTTTTTTTTTTTTTTTTTTTGGTTTTTCTCTGGTACCGGGAACCGAACTCACGACCTTGCGCTTGCCAGGCAGGCGCTTTTGCCGCTGAGCTAAATCCCCAGCCCCTCTCTTCAATATTAGACTCAAACAGAAAAACTCCCCTAACCTTGAACTTCCATCCTCTGAAGAATGACTAGGCTCCCTGTGTGCATTTCAAATTCTGAATGGCTTTGTCAAGAAATTTGCCACCATTTCTTTCCATGTAACATTAACATCCTTCCCTTCATCTCCTATCGTAATGGTTGGAATTCATCTCATGTGGGTGTGTGTTAAGCATCTCACCTGTTTGACACCATATTCAAAAGCCTTCTGGGCTAATCTGCCGGGCCCCTCTACAGTCTTCCCGTCATCATTAGGGCCCCAACTTGCACTGTAAATATCCACATGTCCGGGGTTGAATCCAATGGAACTGGCCTCAATAGCGTCTGTCACTATGCCATCTAGCATCCTTATGCCTGGGCAGCAAAACAAAAAAGAAACAAAGAAGAAAGCTGATGTCAGTGTGCACATATAGAAAAGTGAACACTCTTAATACTTCTATTTTTAAAGGACTTCAAGAGTCAAAAAGAAAGTAACACTAGATGCCCCCAATGCCTGTGACCAGCTACTAAGAGCATAATCAGCTTCCCCCATAGACTTTATTGTCTGCCCTTTAGAGATAATGCTATGTACTAGGGCAGCTGTGAATTTTTTGTTCCACTCAAGGGTTGGATCCCAGTAATATCTCTGAGGATGAAAATAAGTAGCATCCTTGGACAAGAGGAAGCGGTCATGGTGCTGTCAATTACAAATGTGTTCTCTCTCTCCACTGCCCCACAAAATGACAGAATAGCTTTCAGAAATGCCTGTCCGACAGCTCTCTCGCAGTTCCTCTGCTCATGATGATGGCACCACGATTGGCTATGGCCTGGTCTGCGCCATAAAAACGACCCCACAGGGCAAACTCTGCTGTCTGAGAAGATCTATCCCTTCTGGGAGACTAACAAATAGGGAAAGAACCCTTGTTTCTAAGCACTGATTAAAAATAACCCAGAGGCCTTTCTTTTATGTGTTTGCTAAGAAACATTTTCAAGGAACCTCTTCCTTTTCTTCTAAATCATCTCAGGATGAAATCATTGCCTGGACTTCACTCCTTGAGGGGAAATCATTTTTCATCAGGAGAAGGCAGATGTGGTGGCCCTTTGTACTTTCCAGCAGGCTGTCACCCAGCATCAGACTCACGCATTCAAAAGCCGGGAGGGAAAAAGCAACTGGGATAGTATGGGCAGCTACCTGGTTATTCCTAGCTTCAAGTTAATAGGGCAATAGTGTATGACTTAGATTTTCACACTATTATTCACAGTGGGGCAAAGAGAAAACGTGTAACTGGCATGTTCAACAGTGAAAGACATAACTGTTAAAAAAAAGAGAAAGAGTAGTTTAAAAATGTGTTTAGAAGGGAAAAACTCCCGGCTCTACTTTGTAATAGTTGTGATCTTAAGACACAGAAACCTCTCTGTGCCTCAGTTTCCTCAATTAGGTGATTATATCAGTTCCCATGGCAATGAGGCTATTTCATGTGCAGTCACATGCCACAGCTGTTTCATTTATGAGCTCATCTACCATCCGAGGTTGGTGCTCCAATTCTCTACATGTCACAGGTGAGGCAACTGAGGCCAGAGAGACACAGTGACTTGTCCACAATCACACAGCTTCAAAGTGGGAGGGGCTGGGATTGAGCTCAGGGGCACAGCGCCTGCCTGGCAAGCACAAGGTCATGAGTTTGATTCCTGGTACTGGAACCCCCCCCCCAAAAAAAAACAAAGTGAGATCCTGGATTTGAATCCTAAAAAACTGCCACTTGACTACATCCTGTTAATTGCAGGGTACACTGCCTATGATGTATTTAGGGTGAGTGATATACAGTAGGTACGTATGCATGGAAATTGTTGTTCAAATCGGGGCTAGAACATCACAGGATAGAATAATAAAAAATATCAGTAGATTTAGGATCAATGGTCTTGTGTTTCAGATCTACACAATGAACTATCTTTTGTCACCTTAAGAAACTTACTTATGATTCCTCCTCCAAAAACTGAAAATCTGTCACAAACTTAGCTGCTGAATTCATTAAGACTTAAAAAGTGGAGTCTTTTTCTAGTTGTTTACATAATTTATGTTTCTGCCTTCATTTTTTTTAAATTACCACAGCAGTTTGAATATGATGGAATCGAAGGGATAGAGAATGCTGTATAAACTGCATACAGTGGTGCAGGCCTAAAATCCCCACACCCTGGGAGGCTGAAGTAAAAGGGGCTCAAGTTTGGGCCTGGCATGGGCAACTTGGCAAGGCCTTGTCTCAGAGTAAAAAAATACAAAAAGGCAGGGATGTAGCTTAGTGCAAAGGTGTGGAGTGCAGTCCTCAGTACCACACACACACAAACAAAAGTACTGAAAATCTACCGGTCTGCTGTTCCACTGTTGCCAGGATGCATATTTATTTGGTTTCCAATTCAAAGTACATTCATGGAAAATATGAGGTGGTTTTGCTGCAATTGATATGCTCCATAAATAATCTTTTTGTGATACTATTTTCTCAAAACCAACGTAAACTCAAAGATTATTGTATAACTGTGAGAGTCCGAGGTAGAAAAAAAAATGAGGGGAAATAATTCCTCTCTTTCTATTGGTTCCTGTAGAACCACCTTCTACCCTTTATCAATGGAGCATGACTGTACCTTTGGCCTCCCTTGCGTCTCCCTTCAGCCACCTGAAGATGTCATCAGGAGGGCAGGGTGAACCGAGAATGAGGTCTTAGCCCCTGGGCCAGCTGCCTGGAAGGAGCTCCGTTGTGTGCAGGGCCACAGCTCCCATCCAGAGGCTCTCTCTATGGCCACAGCTTTCTCCCTCTCTCCTTTCTGCTTACTTCCCCTTGCCCTGGTCCTTGGGTGGCAGGGTGGAAATATCCTCCAAGCTTCAGGCGCCCATATTGGTTTGCTCTACATCTTGTACGTTTTTCTTTATTAAAATGTCCTTGATTACCTTGTGGGAACTTTTTAAATGCTGTTCTTCGCTAACAAATGAAGAAATACAGAATGGAGAGGGAGGGAGAGTCTACCTAAATTAACATCCCCCTTCTGTACTCTATGCAAGCATTCAGTAACAATCCCTCCTACATCAGAACACAGAGAAAATTAGATTTTGCTCAACTGCTGCTCAGCGATCCATTTTCTTGTAGTCCAGATCCATCAATTGTTTCACAAACCACATTTAAACTCTGCAAAAAATTCTCCTTGGAACTGATTTCTCCCTCAGGTTGTGGAAAAGTCCCCTCCCCTACTTACGTGGGTGATACAAGTCTCAAATTAAAGTGCCAAAGTGCAGGCATGGCCCCCTGCTTTACCTCCAACTTTGGAATTGTATGCCACTCCGACCCCGCACTTGAGATTATTTGCTTGCATGGCAATTTCTCCTGCACATCTGGTCCCATGTCTGTGGATTAAAAAGCATTAATTATAAAACATAAATAGGGACCAACATTTGTTTTGCATATGAACTCACGGTGTATGATATGTTACCTTTTTGTTGGCTTTGTTACTGGCTTTCTTGCTATTAGTATTAAATAAAATTTATTTTCTTGATGAAAGAGACAGGTAACTAGAGTAAAGTATGAAAGTTGAAATTCTGGCTTCTATTATTAACTAGTGGTGTGACCTTGGGTCCATTCCTTATCATCTACAGGTTGTGAAGATCACATGAGCTATCTGCGTAAAGCACTGAAAACTGTGGCTGACACGTATTAGGAACCTGGTGTATGCCAACCCTTGTTAGCTATTAGGAGAACTATGGGGCTGGGGATATAGCTCAGTGGCACAGCACAAGCCTGGCAAGTGCAAGGTGCTGAGTTCAATTCCCGGTGCAAAAAAAAAAGAGAGAGAGAGAGAACTCTGACATTCAGGAAAAATGTCACAGATGGCTTCTCCTCCTTACTTTTTTGCTAGTGAAATGTTTGCTTACTTTCCTCCCTAATGACCTTGAATTAATACCTCAGATTAGATTAGTCTGTACCAGCCCTGCAAACTATGGAACAGAACCCTTTTGTAAATCTTCCTCCTCTCCTATAACTACACATCACATTAAGATGTCTGAGGATTTTCTGGTACCAAGAGGCCTTTGAAACTTTCTCAGGACGCTATAGGCTAATTAAAAAACAATGAGCTCCCACAACTCTGACTGAGGCCAGAAGCCTGAATAAGACTGGTTTTGTAGCCAGGCAAATATTTCAGAGTACTTGGTCAGGGGGGGATTCTTCTCTAAAACACATTCAATTCTATCACTAAAGCATCATTTCTAAATTCTGGACATAATACTATTCCTATAGCTTGACTCATGATGTCTAATAAGTAAAGAACATGTTAACATGAACCCATTTTATGGATTTATCCTATTGTGGAAACACTGGGAGGAGCATGAAGGTTATTGACAGCCTGGTGTAGCCAGTAACCAAATACGCTGACACAGAGGAGTAAAAGGGTTACATCTGAGGAACAATACGAGCCAGCTACTTTTAGACAGTACTACAATGACTATCTTTTAATTAAACCTGGTCAGGAATATAAAACACCCAAATTGAATAAGCCATCCAAAACTATTCTAACTTGTCTTTTATTCTGAAATCCCAAAGACGGCTTCTTGGTCTCCTTCCATTTAATACTATTCCTGCTCCTGCAGATTAACAGTGGGTAGGGATTCTAAGTTGGAATGACGTACCTCTCTCTAACTCAGGGTTTTCCTGATGTGGTACACTATGCCACTTTCGGTATGCTAGCATTTTCCCCATTGAGAAAGCTGCCCTCCCTGGCTCTTCTCAGGGAGGGTGCCCATCTACTCAGATAGTTTTCAAGGACTTGTGCTGATTCTGGGGTAGAGAACTGTGTTCTTTCCTGGGACTAAGTCTTAAGATTATGACTCATATGAATCCTGTCCCCAGTAAGAATCTGGAGAACGAAGCTAAGTGCAGGTGAACAGTACTAGAGGATAGGAAGAGTGGATGATGTTCAGGGGAGACATGATTTTAATCTGGACTTTGCAGCATTGGGTTGAAAAAATATTTCATCGCTATTTTGCTTAATCTTTGAACTAGAATTCTTTCACTGGCAACTAAAGCAATATTGTCCACTAACTGAAAAATATGTGCACATCTGCACAAAGAGAAGGTAACTTATGCTTTGTTTGAAGACTAGCTCTTTGCCTGTAGAAGAAAAATTTCCGTTGTCATCCTCCAAGAAATGTGCTTCCAAAAGTTACCATTGCCTACTTTTCCATTTATACGTGATGAGAGACAGGTTCAGGAAAGGAAAAAGAGCCACTTCAGGTCCCTAGTTTAAGCCAGCAGATTTAACCTATTGACAAACATCCCTAACACTGTGCCTCTGTCCAGTAATGATGTAACATGTTACTGTCCATTACTTTTCTTCCTCTGAGTACTGATTTAACAGTAGGATCACAGAACAAGCATGGCTGGATTCTTTCCATCCTCTCATCCTCACATCCCACCTCCACATACGGAGAGGAGAGGATCTTATTAAAGTGTGTCTATGTCACTCTACATAGACCTGCAGTTCTTTTTCTTTCATAAATTAGGAAGATAGATAAAAGAACCCTCTATCAACTAGAACAATGGTAGGAACTGGCATTTAAACAAATTGGTTTTTCTAAAAAAAAATCCACAAAATAGTTTAAAGACTACTATTATTTTGGTTAAAATATCCTTGTCACATGTGTTATTTAACTAGAAAAATAATCTGTAATTGGTGTTGAAATATTGAATACAGACTCATGCCAGCTTAATAGAAAGAGTTACCTGCACTTTCATGATTTTATTATTGAGTGATTCCTCTTTTGATTTGCAGAGGAACGTTCAAATGTGGCTTCTATTAGACTCATTTACATGTTGATAAAAAACTGAGGCAATAGAGATAGTTTGAAGAAATAATGCCCTTGGAATTGGGAGATAATAGGTCTCCACTTGCTATCAAGGTGAACAAAATGGGGTGATTCATTTTGTAAATCTAAGGAGTTTATGTCTGACAACATGCTAGAAAAGTAACTCTACTTTTTATTATATCTTCTGATAAGTGAAAGGTTAATTCTGATAGTTGGTTGACAGGGCTCTAAAAGTTGCTCATTGTGTCATTTTTGAATAAGAGATTGTAAACTAGCTTAGAAAACTGATGTGCCTCTGCTTATGCTCCTGTCAGATGATAATATTCTTGTAATGGTGATTTCTCCCTGAAGTAAGGTCTACTTCAGGTGCTAAATGAGGAACCTTGGTCATCATCAACCTCATCACTATTACTGTCACTCTCCTCCTCATCCTCATTTCAGTAATTATTTTACATTTTTTATGTACCAGGTAGGTAGCATCCAAGAAATTTATATACATAAACCCATGTGAAATCACATAGTAACTCAATTAAGTAAATATTCCTTTCCAAAAGATGTTAAAATCTAAGCACAAAAAAGCTAAATAGTTCATTTAAGGGCACTAAACTGTTAAGTGGAAGACCTAACATTTTATCTAAATCTGACTTAAGTCTGTCTCAGTTGTTGGACTATGCCATGCTAACCTATGGTGGTGGTGGCGAACCCATGGCAAGTATGCAGCAGTGGGCTGTTTGAATCAAAAAGGTTTGCCATCTCTGCCCAATCCCATGTAGGAAACCCACAGCAGGCAAAACTCTGGAAGCTCAGAATTTTCAGACACACAAAATAATTAACATTATACAGAGCCTTCGGAGGTACTTGAATTGAGGCAAATGTAGCAATTTTAAATGCTGGCCTGTGGGATTTCTCCCTTTGGGAAACAGGGAGAAGATCTGCTATAGTTTGGATCTGGACTCCCCCCTCCAAGTTCATGTGTGAAACGCTTGGCCTCCAGCTTGGTGCCGATGGAAGGCAGTGGACTCTTTGAGCAGTGGGCTCTTAGGTGATTGGGGGATGTCCTTGAGGGGCCATTGGAGGAGTCTCTGCCTTCTTTACTTCCTGCCACCATGAAGTGGAACGTAAACCACACACTCCCAACCATGCCATGCTACGCTGCTAAAGTGCAAAAGCAAAAAGGCTTACTCACCATGCACTAATCCCTTTAAAACTGTGAGCCTAAATAAACTTTTCCAAAGTTTATTTATTTCAGGTATTTGTTATAGTAATGCAAAGCTAAGTCCTCCTTCTCATGACAAGTGTATCGCCAGAGAGTATCATTTTATCAAGTGTTCATCTGCTATGTGGACACTGCATAAGTTATCACCTACTTTGGCTCCTGCGGCTAGATCCAGGATCTGTCCAGGAAGGAGTTGCAAAGCCTAGGAAAGAAGCTGTTGCCTCCAGCCTCCTTTGCTGCACCTCCTGGCTACAGAGATTTCCCCCTTGGTTTTAATAAGTGGTGGAACAAAAGCTGTTTTCACACCATTCTAAGAAAGGTGTCTCTATCTTACTGCCCCATTTCCTCATGAAGTTCCTTTCAGAAATGTAAGGGGAAAGGGCCTTATCACTCCATTTAGAGGAGAAAAATCAAACACAGTACAGAGAGAGGGAAGCAAGTGAATATCCAGTATCACTCTCGCTGCGGGTAATTGGCAAAGCCACAGTTAGCAGCCAGGCTGACATGACAGGGTTGTGCTCCAAACAAATAGATGTTCCTGCTGGCTATACACTATCCTGACCCAGAAAAAAGGCTAAATGTGTCCCTGCTATCACCTGACACACTCTCACTTTGCTCCCAGAGTGTCTCACCAGCAATTCCTATTGCACTGTTAGTGAGTGTTCTAATCTCTAAGGGGTGTGACTAGCCTCTTTACCCAAACTCTTTCATGGGAGTGAAAGAAGTAGTATTTTTGAAGTCTCTACAGTCCTCCTTTTCTCATTCAAGGAAAAAATATAAACACAGAAGTAGGGGTCAGTTCTGTGTGGCTCCCTTCCTGGGTTATGCTGGCCTTCTGGAAAGGGACCATTCAAATAAAGGAATAATGTTAAGTCAATGTTACTGCACCAGCCTCATGGGAGGAGAGACACAGCGAGAAGTGTGAGTTACCTAAGTTGGTTAACAGTCCAAGAGACAGCCATCTAGAAAGAAAAGGGAAGCACTTTATGCTTCATGCAACATCTACCAACAGCTTTTTAGATATATCACTCTTTCCATCCCTATTTATAGCAAAAAGTCCTGGTTTTGACCTTGGATTTTATCTCTTCTGGTGCAATCTCTTCCGGGTGGGATGAACAGGAAATTTGAATGTCTCCTGGAAGTTTATGGTAGATATCAGCATGAACAAAGATGAGTTCTCACATGAAGATGGACACTTTGAGGAGCATGAAGTTTCTTTGGAGCTAAGAGAAATGTTAGGAGTCCAGTTTCTTGGTCTCTCTTTGGCCTCTTTCCTTGAAAGGCCTGGGTCTTGGCCTCTGTTGTCCCCCATGGCTGCAATAGGAAGATGCTGATCTAAGAGTTAGATGTTGTAGCCTCTCTCTTCCCTTGCCTTCACATGTAGCACAAACTGGAACACATAATGATATACTTCAAAGCTCTAAAGGCTATGCAGGATCAGGAAGCCAGGCCTCAGCTGGATTTCTTTTGGGTAGTGTTTGGTCATGTTCTTTTTGGGGAGCTGGTGAATGTAATTGTGACCACCATAGAAAGCTGTGGGACCTTTCCACATGTACTCCCTTGTATGTATTTCTTTTCATGGCAAAAGTCGTGTATGTTGCTAATAATACAAGATTCACAGAGGCACTGGGGGGAGAGGGACTCAAAGTTTATACTTTTTATGACCCACCTATTCTTTCAAAAGTGACAGTAGTCAGTAACACTTGAAGGAATAATTTAATAATATAAGAAGGAGAATTTAATCATTTAAGAAGTTTAATTTTCAGAATACAAGACTATAAACCAAAAGAAATATAGAAATAAAAACTTCATTTCTGTTTTAAAGGCATCAAAACATTAGGGTATGGATGGTATGCAGCAATATATTCTGAGAGGTGAAATATGGGCCGAATTTATAGTATAACTCTTTCAAACAAGATAAAAACACTTAAAGCAGTTTATGCCTACAAAATTCACATTTACTCACTTGTTCTCATTTGTGGGATCATACCGGGGAAACGGATCATGATCATTGTCATTAAAATCATAGCTAGCCTCTGGATCCTAAAGAAACGACAAAAATAACACTGTAGCATCATAGAAAAACAGCACTCTTACCACTTTCTATGACCGCCTCTTCCCGTCCTTGTAGATAGGTCAAAAGCTTGCTTTTCTGAGTTTTTTATCTTGTCACCAAACATTTATTGTACCCAAAAGACAGGCAGCAAAGGTGATCATAGCAAAGTAAACAGCAAAATATCCACAGTTTATTGGGATCAATCACCTCACTTTTCAAATGAAATTCAGTGAGGCCCTGAGAAGTTGAATGACTTAGCCAAAAACCATGGAGTTAATTACTAGCCCTCTGACACTTATCTCTCTTGCAGCTCTATGTGCAAAGAAGTAGCTGTGAGGTGGAGCTCCTTAGGTACACTAAAAAATATAATTTACTTAAAGAGAATGTACTTAGAACTACTGCCAATCTTCCCGATCCCACCCCATTTTCTGAACTAAATGTTACACTTGAAACATCTCCCACATAGGAGATCTATCATCCCTAATGCTGCTTTTTATAATTCTCCATATCTTTCAGTTAGTGCTGATTTCTACCCTGTACCAGTCTTTTCTTCACCTTTCTGTTCCCTCAATTTTTCTCTACTCTTTAGCTCTGAGTTATGGCTAAGGAATATTGTATGGGTAAAAAGTATGAGAGAAATATAAAGGAGAATCCTACTGATGAAATGCTGCTGCCCTGATATAAAGACCTAAGATAAATCATGGAGTTCATGTTACATTATGAGCTTCATAAACAATTAAGCACACTTTTCAATTATTTATTTTCTCATTTCTAGTAAATTTTAGCCTTTTTCAGTTTGGCATTTTTCTACTGAGTGGTATTCACTTTGAATTTCCATGGAAGAAATCACATTCACATAATTTCACCATGTCAGGGACACTGACTCCTAAGAGATGTGAGAAAATGACTGTGAAAATGACCTCAGACATCAGGCTTGATTTCATTGTTTTATTGCCCCAAACACTGAGTGGTTCACAATCCAAATGGCTTTTAATAACTTAATTCGTGTGGGTAACCACTCCCCTATCTTTCCCAGCACTCACAAGTCTATATAATCCTTAACCTCATTTGATTCTACCAATGCCCACTTGTACAAAACAAGTTCATATGGGCTGACAGAAGGGTTAAAAAAAAGGAAAAAAACATTGACCTGTTGTCTCAAGGCTGACATTGAAGCAGAATCCCCCTTACAGGAAAGAAAAACTCTGCATGTCTACATATATGGTTCCTTAAGCCACAGTCCCAAGACAGCCCAGACTCACATAATTGGCATAAATATCTGTGTGATTCCACTCCAAACCATCGTCCAGTACGGTGAGAACAACTCCTTTGCCTGTAATGCCCTTTTGCCAAACAGGTATCACATGAAGATCCAGCTTAGGCAAAACTGCAGTCATCCTGGTATCTTGCTGATAAAGAAAGACAAATCATGGTTTACTTGCTACATGCTGAGAATGTAAACTCCAACCTATACCCCCTTGTTCTTCACACCCACTTGGGTCACTGTAGATCTTAGAAGAAGGCAATTAGGTGAAATGAAAAACAAAGTTGAATCATAGAGTCCTTCTCTTCTCCCAATTGTCCCAATGGAAAATCACTTGAAAGGATAAATCATTCTAGGCTTCTTCACTTTGAACTAGGTGGATTAAAAGAAGTTTGTCTCCAAGTTTCTTTCATTTGTGATAACATGCTCAAGCTTTTCATCTATTGAAACTTTATTTGATGCTCTATGTTTTCATCTCCCCCAAAGTCCTCAGCCTCCATTGCTATGTGGAGCACTCATTACATCTTTTGATGTACAGTCATTTATGATTGTCTTATAACTTTTCTCCTAGAAGGAAAAACAGAACCAGAAATGCTGAGGTGATTGTGGTCATATCAAGAACTTTGATTTTTAGTGTTTGCTGTTTTACTATGCAGTGTATTTCACAGAATACAGATGAAAAGCTATATAGGGTGAGGAAAATACGCAAAACTTTCATGCTGTCTGGGTATGAGCCACCTTCTGGGAAACCACGATGGACATGTTCAGCTATCCAAGAAACTTTCTGAATCCTGCCCTTTTGTAGTTTTATGGCAATTCATTGCATAACCATCATGGCTGAGGTGTGAAAACACAGAAAGACCTGTCAGTTCAGCTTCATCTCGGAGGAACTGCAATCTAATTGCCTATTTCCTTTTATGGGATGATTCAGGGAGTATCTGAGAGAGGAGACTGGGGATTTTCCTTTCTGCATAATTTTTCTAATACAGTTACAGTGTGTGGGACTGTACGGGAGGAGAGCTGGGCCACAAGGAAACACAGATATAGGCATATTTCTAAGCATACAGGAGATATAGTAGAGTGCCAGTGAAGGGGTCAAAGAGAAATTCAGAAGTAACAACACTAAAACTACTAGTGAATGTACAGTCTCCTGTTGATATTCTTCTTAAAAAGGTGGACAGTGGGCAAGAATTTACCTAGCCAGTGTGAAGTTGAATGATAGGATGCTAAAATCACATATGAATTGTTGGGCGAAGCTAGAGAGCAAATGTTAATTGCAGAACAGTTTTAAAGGGTGGTTGTTGACACATTCCTATGGGTTTGAACCACAGTGGGTATATGCATGACTGTCCAATCCAATAAAGATTAGATGTGTTAATTCATAATGAACACTTACTATAGTATTTGACACATAGTATATGTTCAACAAGTGTTAGCTGATAAATGTTGTCAGCTGCAACATGCAAGCATTTATTGCTTAGTTTAGGAAAAGGACAATAGAAATGGGTCTTCTTGGAAGGGAACAGATTTCCTTGTCCATCCATCATGCAGTGAAAATGTCTAAGTTTTTGCTTATGGTTGTTATGATAATTTATCTTTTATTAAATTTTTATTATTTTTTATTAAATTTCTCAGCAACAAATCCTTTTAATAACATGTGTTACTACTAGAGAGTCTTAACATTAAACAGGAACAGGACAGCAGCAACACTTACAATTTCTTGTCTCAGGGCCCACACACAAACAAAGATTTGGTAAATATCATAAAGATAACATGCTTTGCAAGTCTAAACATTTGCAAATAGATTTCCTTTGTATGATTTCCTTTAGCTTTGTTCAGAGATTCTTGCCTGTAACACATAAAATTGTCATCCAGGGCTGCATATACTTAATGATGTTTACTATACTCTGAATGATTTAGAAATTCTCAAGAGTAAATTTTTAAAGAGTGATTTTTACAAAGAGTACTGTTTTGGAATGTCTAAGCTGGTAAGATTCTTTTGCATTTATCTCAGATAAGCCTAAGAAGTAAAAGGAAAAATGACAACAAGTAAAACAAACAAACAAACAAAAAAAGACTTCCCTTCATAACAGGTAAAGATCTATTTCAGGCATTTTCACCCAAGCCAAAAAAAATACAGATCAAGAAAGTCCCATCAGTCCTAATCTCTAAACAATATGTTATTGTACTCTGTAGAATGAGAAGGAGATATATCGGTAAAGGAAGAGGGGCTGAGAGAGACAGTTTGAGAGGTGGAGAGATTGAGAGACAGAGAGATTGAGAAACATTGAAGAGAGATTGAAATGTTGAAGAGAGACTGAGATAGGTAGACAGACAGACAGACAGACCGACAGATCTATCACTGCAAATAAGGTAATGATATAAGGAACCTGGGTCCAGGTCCCATATGGTCCCTCCCTATATACTTACCAAGTACCACTGCTGATTCCACATTGGATCATTGAAGAGATTTAGGGCTGAGTCTCGTAGAACTGAGCGTTTGCTTCTCTTTTTTTCATACTGCTGTTCAGCCCATATCACCTATAAAGATTGTCAGCACAAGCGAATCAAAAGCCAAGTAGCACTCTCTGTGTCATCATTTCCTTCTGTGTAATGCCAGTATCTTTGCCATCAGAACTCAGGCAGTTCTGCAGTGTTTTTGTTTGACCACAGATCAAACTGGCTGCTGAGTGAGAAGAAGGGATTGCCCACTAGGGATGGATGAGCATTTTTCTCTATTACAGTAAAATGTATCATTAGGGGAGGAGAAGCAGTCAGTGAAGTTACGATTCCCTCAAATTATTTGCACTGTGGTTTCAGTGAGGTAAAAGTTGAGCCCGCTTTCATCAGAAAATGGGCCATCATAGCCATTTTTATACTGAAGACCCAGTGCCCTACAGCTGAAAATTTGTCTGTTTTCATGGAATGAGTCAACAAGCTAAGAAGCCACAATTGTTCTTGCAACTTAATTTCTCTGTCTTTACATGAGAAAAGATAGAAATTGCAAATGTTACACTAGCCAGGAATGGTGCTGTGTGTTTGCAAATTCAAAACTCTGACTCCTCTGTGATTTAACCTCCTAAAAGTGTTTAATACAAGGAACATATCTGGGGTGATGAATGGGCATTACTGACCAGGCTCATATTCCATCAGTTTGGTCTCATGTATTATGCAAAGAGATCTGACAGCATGAAAATTACCTGGCCCACATTTATTTATGCAATCCTGTTAGACTGAAGGCCCTGAGAGAGTGAGGGGTTTTTTGATGGTTATAACCATTAGGAAACAATGGTATGCTCTTATTTTTCTAGGCAATGTAACTATTTCCTACCCCAAATAGGTTTTCTATTGTTGTATTCATGATAAGTGTGCAGGACAAGGGTGGGGAATATTGTTGATGTGAGAGTCCCCAGGAGTTAGATTCAAAATTAAAAACTGAAAAATAATTTGCAGTGAAAGGATCAAAGCTATTCACAGAGACTGTCTTGAATTTTCAATTAGAAAATATAATGCAAACCTACTGTAAACACTGGGAGGGACTTGAGAGCTAGCTATTAGTCACTATAATTTATTTTTAAACTGCTTGTATTTTAAGCTTAATTGTTTTGGCTTAAAATACCTCAGTGCTAGGAATATACTGCCTGTCATGAAAGTTGCTCTTTGGAAACTGGCTGTTAGGGAACTCGTCTTTGTTGAAGAGGGTCACTTAGAGTTGGAGATTTCATTAGCAGGCTGATGAAGATTGACTATTGCTACATTTCACGGGGCTGGCTTGAAAGAATATTATCCCTAATCGAAAAAGAGCATTAAAATGAAAATCAAGAGCAATTTAAAAAAATGAAATACATAAAGAGACACTCTGCCATCTGATCAGATAAACATCCAATTGTAGGAAACAGTGTTATGATAAATGTTATTAATTCAGGATTGCATATTAATCTCTGAAAGAGCAGAGCAAATGGAATAGAGAAAATTGATGGTATTTTCTAATTATGTATAGAATAGGCATCATGTACTTGATTATAAATAATACTTTTCAGCTGGAAATCACATTAAAATCATGGAGTCCAACCTTCCACTGAAGCTTCAATGACTCCAAGGTTTTTCCTGAGATAAAATTATTTGGGGGCTTATTTTTCCTATGATTACATAAACTAATTTTTATGAAATAATCTTGAAAAGTAAATGCTTAGCGTTTTAATTAATGTCTTGTGATTCCCCTCAAAATTAACTATCAAAGAGATACTCAAAGGGCGGAATTGGGCTATCTGTTCATTTTCATGAGATACCTTGAGGAAGGAGAATAGTTTGGTACACAGTCCTCTGCCCAGCTTTTGCTATGCAGATGGAAAGAAGGCCATGTGTGGCTTCCTTGTGCGTTAATACTGGGCACTTATTTGGGCAGAGAAGGAAATATCTCTCTTGCCTTGCCCAAGGAATAAGAGTAGCCAGAGTGCTGGAAGGTGTCCCGTTTTTCAGACTACATCCAATAAGCTATTACCCTTTGTCTGAGTAAAGGAAAAATCTCACTGGATAAGAAAACTTGTAAAACAAGTTTCATGACCTCTCACTTGGTGTCCTACATGTAGACCTAACTGGTCCCCAAGAGCTAGAATGCCTGTACAAGAGCTATGGGCTCCCTGTCCATGGTCCTGACACAGCGATATTTGGTGACCACATCCCAGTCATTTGCTATCCTCATAATTTGTCTTTTACTTATTTTTAAAGTTCTATCAGTTATAGAACAAATAAAACAGTAAATTATTTCATAGACTTCATCAGTCCCATGTACTTTCAACTGCTCTAGCACGTTTTGCTCACTTATTCTCCCTCACCCTCTGAGAAGCTGATAGGATGCTTTGTGTTTCTCAGTATAACCTTCGGGGTGTCCTAGGCAACAGAATCCACGTACACAAATATTACTGCAACCTGGATGAATTTTTCACAGTATAGCATAGTCTTAAGAACACATATATATGCAACAATATATGTGCAAATTTCTACACTCCTAATGTAGTCAACATTTTCTTTTAATACATTTGCTGACCTTGAATAGACCTCAAAAAATCAATGGGCATATTAAATATATACCCAAATTTTCTCCCTCTGTTTGCCTATATTCATTCTAGACACTTCCTGGTTTCGCCTAATCATGAATCAGTATACAAACTGGGATGAAAAGAGATAAATGGTTTGAATCAAACAATACAATACTTATGGAAACATTTACCTCATAAAGACACAAATTTAGAGCTCTCTCATAAATGCTAACATATTTCTAGTGGTGTAAATGGTAAGATGTTTTCCAGTTACATTGAAAGGCTATCAAAAGAAAAGCTATGTATTTATTTGGCACCCTACACTGGTGATGAAGTGCTTGGTACATAACAGGAATGTGATAAAAGATAATGGAAGCCAGGTATGCTGGCCCGTGCCTGTAAATGTCAGCACGCTGGGAGACTGAGGCAAGAGAATTCCAAGTTCAAGCCTAGCCTCAGGAATTTAGAAACTCAGCAAGACTATTTCAAAATTTGAAAAAAAAATTAAAATGGTTTGAGGATGTAGCTTAGTGTGAAGGCCCTAAGTTCAATCCCCAGTACTCCCCCACCAAAAGAAGACTACTGATTTTATTGTCAAAGTATTCATTAGTGCTACAACCTCTGATTAGATATTCAAAATCAAACCACTCTGTGTATACATATATACTTAATGTATATGTGTATATAGTTAACTTTCATTAACAACTATTCAATTCAATCTTGTTATTACTATATGCAATTATAAATATATAAAAAACGCTAGGTACATTACAAGCAAACAGCAATGATTATACTGAAAACGCATCACATTTGCAAAACACTTTTGTTTTTTTTAGATACCAAAGAAAGCAGACATGTCAGGATAGAAACACAACACTTACACGATCATCATCAGATAATCTCTTAGTGATATGAGGGGCACTTCTCCGAGACCTTCGGGGATGGTTTTTATGTTTAAATAAATAGTAATTTTCAAGTGATCCAATCTGTAAAAAAAATTAAAATAAAAATCCACTTTCCTAGACAAATATATATGGACTAGTTAAAAACCAACTAATATAGAGACACATAACTTTTATTAAGCCCATTCCTGGCTCCTTGAAGTTAGCTTTTTCCCTTCTCAAGGAAGGCCCTGCTATTGGTTTTAGGTGACCCTCAGGACATTATTACTTGGGTTTACAGTATACTTGGAGACTGGTGATGTTCCTGTTTTACACATTTTAACAGAACTGACTTATTCTGTTAAAATGTGTGTGGAAATAACACTTGGTAGACGTTTCTCAAGAAAAACCTATTTGATTGAATGTATCATGCCAGAAAGTATTTTTGCAGAGCAAGCAAATCTCTTTGGTACCATCAGTGACCAGTAGCACACCAAAATAACAAGTCACTGGTGGCGTAAAATGTATCCATTAAATCCCCAATACTAATTATTATTAGCTATTATTGATGATCTCTGCACTTTCCATGAGTTCAAGACTCTCAAGAAAAAGCATACCAAAACTGGACAGATGCTCCATTTTAAGGTGTGTACACATCTCCGGGTAGCTATCAGTAAAACTATATTCATTATTTTAAATTAATTTCCACTTTCACAAGGTGGTACTAAATTTGAAGCCAACAAGTTTTCTAGATGCCTCACATTTTTAAAATTAAGAAACAACTTAGTTCAGAAGAAGCACATTCTTTTAAACTGGGGGTTCTTATCAACTAGAGAAATTTTAACAGAGATGCTTAAGTTCAGCTCCAAGACTAAACCTAAGGTAATGGATCAGCTGTAAACTGTATCTGGGTTTGGAAAGAAAAATCAGAAGCCATAAGAAAGGATCACAGGTGTCCAGCTCTGCTTATGCTGTCAACTGGTTTTGCTTCTTGTCTCTACCTTATTCTAGTTTTATCTTGAGATCATACTATTTTAGAATAGTAATAATGCTAAATGAGTATATTTTATCAATGCTAAATAAAAGGAGAAATAACTAGGACTAGGAAAGCATTATCAGTATTTTACCAAAAAATGTATTCTTAAAACTTTTCTTGGTATTATCACTTTAGGAATGACTAAAGTAAAAATACCACTTGCAAATCATAAGCAATATAGGTGGCTTCCCCAGCTATATATAAATGATTCTTGTGACTAGAATAATTTTAAAAATGTGGGGCATCTAGAAAACTTGTTGGCTTCAAATTTAGTACCACAAACTTCCTATAAAAAACATTTATTTACTGCTTTTAATTTTTACTTTTTTGAATTTATATTTATTTTCTTGGAAAGTAATTCCCATGTAGAGTGGTCCAAGTTTGGATGTGTGTTTGAGGCTAACAGGTGAGACAAACAGAAATTTAATTTTCACTTCTTCTTTCAATTTCCAGCTACACATTTTCCAGTGCTTTTTAGCCTTTTAGTAACTGCTCAGTGGATACAGGATTAAATCCTCAGCACCCCCCCCCAATAGAACATCCAAGATGTCCATGGTGCCCAGAGTATCTACCTGTATATTTCCATCTGCTACTCACTTTTTTGATCCCCCCAAACTCCCAACATTTGTGTGCAACTACCAGACTTAGTGCTAAGCTGTTTGGATGGCCCTGTTTTCCCACAAGCTCTTTTCTATGCCTGGAATGCACTCTCCAATCTCACCTTGTTCTCCTGGCAACCTCGTTTTTCTAAACCCTGTGCCAATGTTACTCTTTCGAGCAGTCTCTTACTCCTCCCAAATTCCCTTCCGCCCTCTTCCTTTCAGTCAAGGAATACAGTACTGAGACTCCAAACACAGCTTCTATTACCCAAATTGCATTCATTTGCAATAATTTGTCTCTAAGCTGAGTCTCCTCTAAATTTTGGATTCCTTGTAAGCATTTCTCTTTCTTCTTTTATTCCTCGGTCCCTAACACAGACCCTGGCACCAAGCAAAGGGCTGGGCAAAAAAGCAAGAAGTCAGTCAGCCACTAGACGCTGGAAAGTCGATTTGGGTATTGACGTTCCTGCCTGGCATTTCAAAGACAGTTTGGCTCACAAAGTTGAAGAATGAAGCCTCTAGCGAGAGAAGGCGTATTCCCCAGCGGATTCGATCTATGGAATCGCCAACGCCCACGCTGATTACTCATCTATGACTTCAGCTGCGTCTCAATCACCACCTCCAGAAAAAAACGCGCCAAAATGTTTTACAACTCCCTCCACCCCCGCTGCGAAGCTGACCAACTTTCAAGGATAGGGGTGAAGGCTTGATTTTGAATCCAAATAAAAGAAAGATCTAAATTAGAAGCCCCCCCCCAGGGGGTCTTGGAATCGCTGAGCCTAGCAGGCTCCCTCTCCATGCCTTCGGGCCCCCATCTCCCCAGCTAGCTAATCCACCCACTTTCCCTTGGAAGCTGCAACCCCCAAGGAAACGATTACGCACTTGAATGAGCCACACAAAAGAAACAGACCCTTTCCCCACAGGTAATCTGGCCGCTGGACCCTGCAGGGGCTCTGGCCGAGCAAAGTTATGAAGCTTGGACTTTACAAGTTCCCAGTAAAAACCCGGGGCTACCCGGAAAAGCGAAGAGATCCTCCCACCTCTTTCACCCACCTTGTCTCCCGCCAGCTTCTCAGGTCACTCGGTGGCCCCCCAACCTCCCATGCGCGCGTCCTGGCGGCCGGCGCTCTTCCAACACTCCGGGCGCGCCCCCAAACGCTGCGGGAGAACATCGCCAAGCCAGCACGGCCAGGACTTGGATTTGATGCTGCCATATTGAAAGGACCCAAAGGGCCGGCTCCTGACGCAGCCCGCCCGAGTCCCGGGAGGCTGAGCGCACTACCTCTCCCAGGGGCGCTCGGCTGGTGGGAGCTCCTGTGCATCTCAAGTTCTCTGAACGAGCGTGGAAGGATTTTTTTTCCAAACTGCGCGGGAACAGATTTCAATACTAGAGCGGACAACAGCAAGCAGGAGCTCTACCCAGCTGCAGCGGCATCCTTCTGCCTGGCTGCGCCCAGCCCAAACGTACATAATGCAAGCCTTCTCCCCTCCCCAAGCGCGCCCGGGGCAAGAGCTGGAGCAGCTTCTTGCTCCTGGCTACAGTGGGCGCAGCTGAGTGCAACGTGGGGCACCCCGTTGGGAGACCGCGCTCCAGTCCCACCATCTCTCTGTAGCCCCGGAGAAAGTTTCTTGAAAGTGTAAACTCTTACCTGACCCAAAAGGTCGTAGCCCAGCTCCTCCGCTATGGCCAAGGCTGCTTCCGGGCCCCCGGGGACCTCGGCCGCCCATTCATTGACAAACTGCCTCTTGGCTTTTACACTGTTCAGCGCACACCAAGCGCAAAAGAGAGCGAAAGCAATACACTGCAGACCCCAGGCTCTCCGCTCCATGGCTCTCACACACTCACTCACACACAAGTGGGAAGGAGCGAGGGAAAAGAAGCAATATAGGAGAAAAGCCAGCAGCCTCGACCTTCCGCCTCCTCCGCCTCTGAATCACTCCTGGCCCGCGGTTGCTCTGGAAGAGCGGGGAGGCGCCCGAGCACAGGCCGGGCGGCGGCGAGTGCTCAGTGAAGCGCCTCGGTCTCCCGGCTGAGTGGAGCCCCAGCCCTTCCCAGCCAGAATGGAAATGAGTATTTACACGTCAAATCGACGAAAGCCATCTCTTGACGTCAGATCTACCTGGACTAAGATCTGGATGGTATTCCCGGCGGGGCGCAGAAGAGACTAAAATAAGCAGCGAAAGGATTAAGAAAAGGAAGAAACAGTTTGCTGGGATCAGTTCATTCTGCTCCCTGTCTGTAGCTGGGAGAAACCTCCTCACTTCTCAGAGAGAAGTGCCCCATTTGAATGTAACTACCAAGGGCCAAAGGCACACTCCTTGCCTTCCATTTCCTTGATAATTATTTTATTATCCCATGTGCATGTATGTGCTGGGGGTGGGGTGGAAAGTGGGGGTAGGATTCTTATAATACCCTACGGGTATCAGAACCTGCTACAGAAAACAGGGTTCTTTGATATTTCAACTGGACAGAGGTGGGAGCAGGTGGGGGAGGGCTGCCCAAATTCTGCTCTAAATCATCTAAGAAAATGAGCTCATTGCCAAGACAATTTTAAAACAATACTTTTTAAAATGAATTTTTAATCACTCATCCACCTTAGTTTATAAATTTACTTCCTGGTGTCCCATTTCTTAACCTCAATAAAACAATGTCTAAAATTCTACTTCAGACAGTGCAGAGCCCACCACCACCACCACCACCACCATGACAATGCTTAGTCAGAAAAAAGGAACAGTCCCATGATTTTTAAAAGCAGAAAATTATTTTTTAATTTATCAACATGGCAGTCCTAGGTTCCAAACGCTGTTCTATTGACTTAGGGAGGAAAATAGCAGGTTTCATTAACCCTGAATTTTCCATTTTTTCCTACATTAACGTTCTTCACTTCGGTGCCACTACTTTTCCATAAAATGCACAACGCATCCCCTGGAAAGAGAACATGCGAACGTCTAAATGAACTCGTCACTCTATCCGAGAGAAATGAGTTCAGTCAAGTAGGACGGAACCTATTTAGAACTTGAGGGATTGAACCCGGCAGGAGATACCGCAGTATCTAATATTCAGCACCGAGATCTGGACAGCGACATGAGCGCCACCGCGGCGGAAACTGCCTTTCCTTCTGAACACCAAAGATCGCCGCCGCTCTGAAGCTGGCCAGCTCCCAGCTGTTTCCCTTTTGACCCTTTCATTTCTCCTCGTTTGAGTATCAAAATAGGAAACTGACCATAGGGGCTGTATGGTTAGGTTCCCAATGGTGACTACTTGCACATTGCTTACTAGAACGCGCTGGACTAAATAAACCCAAAAGTGAAATTTCAGGGAGGAAAAATGAGCCAGGGTGTTGCTTCTGGGACTTTAAAAAAAAAAAATCCTAACCGCAGAGGGGGCGCGATCTAGTCTAGAGAAGTAGAAGAAGAGGGAGCAGATTGGAAAGAAGGCTTGAGGACAGTAGGGGAAAAGGAAGCAAGGGGCTTGTTCAGGAGAAGCCAATGCGACAGGATTTGGTGGAGCATGAGGTTCACAAGTGCTAACTCGTCATTTGCCTTCGTGATTGCAGAAATGCGAGTTAGACCGATAATATCTTTCAACATAAAACATCTTTATACAAACAAATGCCCAATTTAATAATATCTGATGTGGATAATATCTGTGCAGCAATATCACTCTCCTGTGAAATGTGGAATGGGCCCAAATGGACCCCTCTGTTGTCTGCTCTGTAAATCTACTTGTGAGTGTGGGTGGCTGGGAGAGTTTTCTTTCTTTTTTTCATGCCTCAGTCTGAGCTGTGGCCTCAAGCTCTCTCGGGTGTTTCATTCCAACGGGAGACAGATGCTAATTTTGCTACAGTGAGGCAAAGGAGACCTGTGGTAAATGCTTAATAATGGTAGATATGGCCAGAGCAAGAACGTGTTTGTCCATTTCTTCTTATTATACCATTAAATCAGCTTGGCAGTGTATGGGTAATAAGGTCAGCATCTTATTAATGAAACATTTGTCTTAAATGGAGCAACATACAAACCCGGAGTAAACATTTATCTGATAATAAGGTAAATGAAATTCTCAGAGAAGGAAGACAATATCCCTATCCAAGCAATAAATATTCACAATGTATTTGAAAACTATCATTTTTACACAGTTTGACACAACTTCTGAGATGCAGATTAAATGAACTTTGCCCAGGTTAGGAGTATAAAAATATTTAGAGTTCATCCCAACTTTTTCATATCAATGGCTAGTTCTAGCCTCAGGATTCAGGCCCATTGTGGTTGTTAAATTTAATTGTGTTGACCGAGTTGGCTTGGGAGCCACTCAGGAGATTAGCAAGGCACACTTTGTATCTGGGTGGGCCATGGAGACATGTCCTTGGGAATTATATCTGGTCCCTCACCCCTTCCTTTCAAACAGTATTGCATTGTTGTGATCCCTGGCCACCATGAACTAAGAAACTTTGTTTGACCATGCTCTTCTGCCATGATGTTTATTCCTTGGACCCAGACAACCACAGCCTGGACTGAATTCCCTGAAATTATGAGTCAAACTAAACCGCTCATCCCTTAAATTTTGGGTGTCCAGTACTGTGTCCCAGGGATGAAAAATCTCGCTAATATACCCAATCCACATATCTTACATCATGAATTAGAAAAGTCAATTCATCACTGTTAAGTTGGTATTCACCGTATTTCTCTTTTTTATTTTGAGGAAAAAAAAACAATAAAAACAATAGTATAAAATTTCAAAACAAGATTGTAGGAGAGTAACAATGGTTAGCACATTGTGAATTGTTATCTTCAAAGCAGTTGCTCATATTAGAAGATATAGGCATGAAAAATTGGTCAAACAATATAAACATGAGCCTTTCTTTTCAATGAGCTAATAGCAATTGGTAGTATGACTATCTTAACTATCGCATGTATATGTATATATACATGTATGTATTATATACATATATTTATATATTTTTCCTTTTCCCTTTCTTCTTTTCTCCATCCCTTCATTCCAGTTTCTCTTTCCTTTTGAGTATTTTCTTCTCATTTCACAATATCTATTGTACATTTGGGGTGTTATTTACTCTTTCACTTTCCTACACAAGAGAGATAACATGATGTTTACACATGGGAGAATGGTTTATTTCACTTAGGAGTATGGACTCAAGTTGCATCCATTTCCCTATAAATGTCTCAAGTTTATCTTTCTTTATAGCTACTACTCCATAAATATGGAGTATAAAAATACCACATCTTTTTTATCCATTTCTCAGTTGAGAGGCATTTCGGTTGTTTCCAAGATTTAGCTATCACAAATTGTGCTGCTATAAATATGGGTGCACATTCATTGCTGTGGTATGATGTTTTAATCTTTTGGCAAAAATACCCAAGAGGGAAATGGTTGGGTCAAATAAGATCTCTAATCTTGGTTTTTTGAGGAATCTCCACACTGATTTCCACAGTGGTTGCACCAGTCTGCATTCCCACTAACAATGGAAAAGTGTTCCTCTTTCCTGAAAGCCTCTCCAACATTTGTTACTGGTTGATTTCTAGATGATAGCCATTCTTCCTGGAGTGAGATAATGTTTTAATTTGCATGTTTCCATTGACCAATAATGTTGAACATTTTTTCATATATTTATTTGCCATTTGTATTTCTTCATCTGAGAAGTGTGCATTCATCTCTGATACCGAATTTTAGACTGGATCTTTGAATTTGGCGGGGGTTGAAATTTTTCAATTCTTTATATGTTCTAGATAGAACTTCTTTGTCTGAGGGACAATAAGTTAAATTTTTCCAACTCTGTGTTGTATTTTCACTCTGTTGATGATTTTTTTTTGATGTGCAAAATTTTTTTAATAAAATGACATCAAAGTTGTTGATTCTTTAGAGTATTTCCTGTGCAGCTTTTCTTTTGTTCATGGACTTTCCACCTCCACCTATGTCTTCTACTTTCCTGCCAGTAGATTCAGTGTTTCTGTTTTAATATTTAGGTCTTTGATCCACTTTGACTTTTGTTTAGTTCGTGATGATACACATGGATCTAGTTTTAGCCTTTGGCATGTAGAGAGCTAGTTTTCCCAGCACCATTTATTAAAGAGGCTATCTTTCTTCTAGTGAACATGTTTGGTCCCTTTGTGAAAGATAAGGTAGCTGAGTGTGTTTGTAGTTGTGTCTGCATCTTCTAATCTGTTCCACTGCTCCTCAGGTCTATTTTTTTGCCAGTACCATGCTGACTTTATCACAGTCACTTTGAAGTATAATTTCAAGTCAAGGATTGTGATTCCTCCTGCCTTTTCTTTGCTGTCCAGAATTGATTTTGCTATTCTAGGACTCTTCTGGTTCCAAATCAATTTCAGCAATGTTTTATCTAGGTATGTGAGGTATGTTAATGGTATTTTGATTGGGATGGCATTAAATCCGTATAACAATTTTGGGCGTATGACCATTTTCACTATGTTGGTTCTTTCTATCCATGAACAAGGTGTATCTTTCCACTTTCTAATATCCTCTTTGATCTCCTTTTTCATAGTATTATAAATTTCAATGCATAGATCTTTTATTTCCTTTGTTAGATTGATACCTAAATATTTCATTTATTAATGCTATTGTGAAGGATGTCATTTTCCTTATTTCTCTCTCAGTGAGTTTGTTTTTTATGTACAGGAATGCTATTGATTTTTGAGTGTTAATTTTGTATACAGCTATGTTACTGAATTTGGTTATTAGCTCTTGAAGTCTTTTGATGGAGTTTTTGGGATCTTCTATGTAAAGTATCATATCATCTGTGAATAATGACAATTTCACTTCTTCCTTTCCTATCCTTATTGCTCTTATTTCTCTCTCTTGTCTAATTGCTTTGGTTAGTGTTTCCAGAATTATACTGAGTAATAGTGGTGACAGGGGACACCCTTGTCTTGTTCCTGATTTTAGAGTGAAAGTTTTCAGGTTTTGTCCATTTAATATGATGTTGGCTATTGGTTTGTCATAGAAGATTCTTATCAGACTGAGGTAAAGACTATCTACTCTGATTTTCTGTAGGGTTTTTTTCTTATCATCAATGAGTGTTGGACTTTGCAAAACCTCTTTTGAGTCTATTGAGATGATCATGTGATTTTCAGTTTTGACTCCATTGATATGGTATATTACATTTATTGATTTGCATATGTTGAACCCTCCCTACATTCCTGGAATGAATCTCACTTGGTCATGGTATATAATAGTCTTGATGATTTGCTGCATTCTGTTCGCTACTATCTGGTTGAGGATTTTTGCATCTATGTTCATTAGGGAGACTGCCCTATAGTTCTTCTTTTGGTTGGATCTTTCTCTGCTTTTGGTATCAGGGTAATACTGGCCTCTAAGAATGAGTTAGGCAGTACTGCTTCCCTTTCAATTTAATAAAGAATTTCAGAAATATTGATATTAGGTGTTCTCTAAATTTCTTGTAGAATTCAGCAGTGAATCCATCAGGACTTGGGCTTTTCTTTGCTGATCAGTTTTTAATTACATTTTCAATTTCATTAACTGATATTAGGTTATTCAGAATAACCCAACATCTTCTTTTATATCTTCTTTTTTATCTTTTTTTATTTTAAAAAGAAAAGATCCAAAACAAATTAACAAACACACAGATATAAGCAAAACAACACAACAATAAAAGCAATATAAAATATCAGACAAGGTAATAGGAAATAAACAATGGTTGTTATATTACATATTGTTATCCTCAAATTGATTACTCAGATAAACATAAAATTTAGGCATGTAAGATTGATCAAACAATTAAACATTAAGTGTTCCTTTCAATAAAGCAATAGAAATTAGTAGTATAATTATCTTAGCTATCTTGAGTGAGTGTGTGTGTGTATCCCTTCCTTCATTCTTTCTTTTCTCTTTTCCCTCATCACAGTCATTCTTTCCTCAGAATTTTTATATCTTCTTGATTCAGCTTTGGTAATTCATGTGTATCTATGAATCTATCCATTTCTTCTGTGTTTTCTGTCTTATGAGAGTAAAGATTTTCAAAGTAGGTATTGAGGATCTTCTGAATTTCCACAGAATATGTAGAGATTTCACCCTTTGCATTCCTCAAAGCATGAATTTGAGTCTTTTCTTTCCTTCTTTGATAAAGTTGGTTGAGGCTTTATCAATTTCATTTTTTTACCTTAAAAATAAAAGGAGGAAAACATCAATGGACAGACAACATTTTACAAAATAGCAAAAGAACCATACAGACAATATAGAGTTACAAACAAAGTAGTAGGAAATTAACAATGCTTGTTGTATTACATATTAATATCTTCAAAGTCG
>NW_004955418.1:16140141-16168239 GCF_000276665.1 Chinchilla lanigera | reverse complement strand
ATTTCCATGTGTTTATGGAGTTTTTGTGGTTTCTTTTACCATTAATTTCCAATTTTATTGCATATTATCACATAAAATATGTGGGATAAATTCAATTTCTTTGCACTTACTTAAGTGTATTTTGTGGGCTAGTATATAGTCTATTTTAGAGAATGTTTCATGTGCAGCTAAGAAGACTGTGTATTCTGATGTTGTAGGGTGGTACGTTCTCAAAAGGTCTACTAACTCCATTTGTTCACAGGTTTGGTTCATTTCTGATATTTCATTGCTTATTATTTGTCTATTTGATCTATCTCTTTGTGACAGTGGGGTATTAAGGTCCCCTGTTACAATTGTGTTATTGCTTATTTAATTTTTATACCCATTAACATTTGTCTTATTTAGTTGGTTGCCCCCATGTTTGGTGCACACATATTTATGACTATTATCGCTTCCTCTTGAAATTTTCCCCTAACAAGTATATAGTGAGCTTCTTTATCTCTATTAATCCTTCTTGGATTGAACTTCACATTGTCTGGAGAAAAAAAATAAATAGCTACCAATACTTTTCTCTGAGTTCCTGTTGCTTGAAGTACTTTTTTCCTTCCCTTGACTTTCAGTCTATGAATTTGTTTTTGAGTTAAATGTGTTTCTTGTATATAGCATATTGCATATTGTTGGATCTTGTTTCTTAATCCATTCTGCCAGTCTGATTTTTTTTGTGTGTGTGTGCGTGTTGGTGAATTGAGGCCATTTACACTGATGGTTATAACTGATATCTATTGGCTTATTTTTTTTCATGTTATTTTCCCACTGTTCATTCCCTGCTTTTCCCCTCTGTTTAATTGCCTGCTCTGCCTGAAGGGTTATTTCTGTTGCTGTTCTTAGAATTGTGGTCATTTTTTATCTCTTTCTAGAATATCTTTCAGTACCCTTTGTAGTGTTGGTTTGATGGCCATGAATTTCTTGAGTTGTTCTTTGTGATGGAAGTATTTTATTTGTCCTTCAACTTTGAAAGATAGTTTTTCAGAGTACATCAATCTGGCTTGGAAGTTGCTTTCTTTTAGGACTTGAAATACTTTACTCCAAGCTTTTCTTGACTTGATGGTTTGCGTTGAGAAGTCTGCAGTGATTCAGATGGGCTTTCCTTTACGGGTGATCTCTTTCTTTTCTTTAATAACTTTCAATACTCTGTTCTTGTGTGAATTTCTGGGATCTTGATTATTATATATGTGAGTGTACATTTATTTTGGTCATGGCTAATTGGCATTCTATAGTTTCATGTCAGATTCTGTTACCATGTTTGTGAAATTTTCACTATTATTTCTGCAAATATTATTTTTATGTCACTTGTGTTGACTGCTTTTTCATTGACAGTTATCAGTCTTATATTGTTTTTATTCACATCATCTTGCAGCTGATGGATTGTTATTTCTTGATCCTTTGTTATTTTTAGGAGGTCTTTCATTTGTTATTGCAAGCCATGATCTTGACTTTGAGATCTGAAAGTCTATCTTCAGTTTCATTCAAGCAGTTTTGCCAGCTTTCAATGGAATTTTTAATTCCTGGATACCTATTGCAATCTGTTTCATGCATTCTGTTTCTTTCTTATATGGATCTTACATAGTTTCATTCATTTTACTATCATCCTATAAGTTTTCTTTACCTATTTCTACTCTAGATTTGCTGAGCATTTGCTTTATGATTGACATCATTTCCTTTTTTACCTGAGAGATTATTTCTGCTCCGATTTCATCTATAGTCTCATGGATTTGTTCCTTTACTTTGGTTGTTATAATTTCAGAAATTTCAGGTTGGTATCTTCCATTTTCTTCTATTTTGTTGTCTGCTGGACTTGTTCTGGGTGGGCTGGAGGTCTGAGATTGCATTTTGCTTCTATCTTGTCATTTTCTATTTCAAAAATTTTATTTTATTTTCCGTGTAGATCCTTGTGAGTTTTTGTAATAGGTAGCTATGTCACTAACATCAGGTTGTCTTTAAGAAAAATCTGTCCTTCACAGATGTCTTCTGTATGTAGGAGGTTTTTGGCCTGTGTCTGTCCCAAGATTCTACCTTGCCAGTTAATTGAGAGTGAGAATTTGTATCCGTTTGGCTCAGTCCCAAATTCTTTGGTGATTGGCTGTGGTGAGGTTATTACCCCAGAGCTTTCCAGTATTGTTACAGAAAGGAAAACAACTGATTACAACAGATATGACATCCTGGCTAAAGTAGTATATTTGCACTATCAATAGTATCAAGCACAGTTTAGAAACTGACAAACTGTGATAACTATTGATTTTGTACCTTAAAACATAGAAGCAAGCTCTACAATTACTTATCAGAACCAATCATAAATTGGGAGCTTTTATACAGAGTGTTTCCTCTTGATAGAGTGGTTTTACCCTGCAGCCAGGAAATTTAAGAAGGATAGTGGATAAAACAAAGATAACTGAAAAGAAAATAGAGGAAAGGCTGGAGGACAAACAATGATCACACAAGCTTTGGGAAACTAAAGAAGAGGGCAGAAGAGAAAGAATGACAGAATAAGCAAGGAATAGCTGAACTTGGTCTTTGGGTTTGGGGGATGGGATTAGTTTTCTGTGGCCGAAGTTCTCCCCAATCATTTAGAAGAGAGAAAAAATGATAAGAAAAAAAGGGGCAGCCCTACCCACCTGCTTCTATTCCATATGTCTTTGTCGCCAAGCTCAACACTGGTTCACCTAACTTACTAACTGTTGCCTCATGTTGCTATTATTGCTTTGGACTTTTCCATGCCACTAGTCCCACCTGTCCATCTGTGCACCATAGTCAGGACCCTACTGTGTTGCTGGGGTTTCCGCTGGTCTCTAGGCCAGTGTAGTTCACCACAGTTCTGGAAGCAGTGAGGGGAGGGGTCTTTCTCTCTGTACTATGAATTATGAAGTGAATGGCATGGCTTTCATGACTGATCCCCACTGCATAGCAATGAAGCTAATGATTTATTCGATTTTCTTGGTGAATAACAAGTGTAATACAAGCAGGATACAAGCATATGTTCCCATAAATTGCCATATTTCTTTAGCCTTAGGAAAAAAGTGTATAATACTGAGGATTTCACTCAGGGCCTTATATATGCTGAACATGCACTCTACCACTGAGCTAAATCCTCAGTCCTGAAAACCAAAAATTTTAGATCATCTGTTATTGTGAAACAAAATAGGTACCTGCACATACAACAAATAAAGTACTTAATGACTTATTGCAAGATGAACATGGAAACATTGAGGCCAAAAAAAAGAAGATTTCTAACTCTACATAGTAATATTCCAAGATATTAAGTGAGATCAAGAGGGGTGAGAGCTAAGCATGGTGGCATGCTCCTATAGTTGCAGCTACTTGGAAAGCTGAAACCAGAGGATCCCTTGAGCCTAGGAGTTTGAGGCCACATGAGCAACAGTGTAAGACTGCTTAAAAAGAAAGGTGCACCCATCTAAAGAAATCACCAGCAGAGTAAAAAGAAAACCCAAAACTTGGGAAAAAATTATAGCTGACTGTCCCTCAGACAAAGGGCTTCTATCTAGAACATATCAAGAATTAAAAAACATCAGCTCCCGCCAAATTCAAAGACCCAATCCAAACATGGGCAGCTGAGATGAAAACACACTTCTCAGATAACGAAATACAAATGGCAAATAAATACATGAGAAAATGTTCAACATTATTAGTCATTTGAGAAATGCAAATTAAAACAACAATGATATTTCATCTCACCCCAGTAAGAATGGCTAGCATTAAGAAATCAACCAATTACAATGCTGGCAGGGCTATGCAGAAATAAGAACTCTTCTCTACTGCTGGTGGGAATGCAGACTGGTGAAGCCACTGGAGAAATCAGTTTGGAGATTACTCAGCAAACTAGGTCTAGAGGTCCCATTCAACCCAGCTATTCCCCTTCTTGGTATTTTCCCAGAAGATCTGAAAACATCATATCACAGCAATATATGTGCACCCATGTTCATAGCAGTGCAATTTGTAATTGCTAAATTGTGGAAGGAACCCAAATGTCCATCCACTGAGGAATGGATAAAAAAATTGTGGTACTTTTATATAATGAAATATTACTCAGCTTTAGAGAAAGATAAACTCGAGGCTTTTGCAGGTAAATGGTCACTACTAGAGACCATACTCATAAGTAAAATAAATCAGACCTCATAAGTAAAATAAATGTAAGCATCATTATTGTCTCACTAGTGTAAGACCTGAAAGAGGGAATAAAACTAGGAGGTATGATAGACATTGTGAAACGAAAGCAAAATGCTCAAAAGTAAAGGGCAACAGGGTTTTGGGAAAAGAAAAGGGAAAGAAGGGGAAATTATGTAACTTTGTATATACAGGATAGCTAATATAGTCATATTACTGTCTTCTATTGCTCTACAAAAAGGAACAGTTAATGATTACTTGTTTGATCAATCTTGTATGTCTCTATTTGTTTTCCTGAAAAATCACTTTGAAGATATCAATAAGTAGTACAACAACCATGGTTATTTTCCTACAACTTTGTCTGTAACTTTGTTTTGTTTGTATTGTTCTTATGCTACTTTGTAAATAGATGTCTGTCTGTTAATATGTTTTCCTTCTTTTATTTTTTAAAATAAAAAAAGAGGGGGAACCTTTAAATCATAATGTTGAGTGAAATAAATCAGACACACACACTTAAAAGTTACATGGTTTGTCTTACATGAGAAACTCAAGGGGGCTGGAGATTTAGCTCAGTGGCACAGTGCCTGCCTGGCAAGCGCAAGGTCGTGAGTTTGATTCCCGGTACCAGAAAAAAAAAAAAGAAACAAACAAACATGAGAAACTCAAAGTGTAAATAAAAAGAAAAATAAAATATAAGATAATATGAAACTGGGAGACAGATCTTATGCAAATAGGAAGGATATCAAGAGATAGAGGGAGGGTAGATTCAGGGTAGGGTGTCTGTGACGTAATAGAAATTAAGATATATGTGTGCCAATTTCCCAGGAAGAAATGTAATTATTATATACTACAAACATGTAGTAATAAAGATAAAAATACATGACTTCTTTTTAACATTTTCCAATTGTCACATGTATTTATCAGTTTAGTTTGCTATGGATAATAGCAACTACCCATTAAATGTGTAACTAATTAATCTATAATTAAACTAGAAGATATTTTGTAACAAAATATATAATAGAGGAAAAAATCACCTATAGTAGTGTTTCCCAAGATAGAAAATAACAATATTTGCATAGCACATTATGATAAATTTGGAGCCTTAGTGTATGGGACTTGGTGAAGCCATTTTCTTTTTATATGACACAATTATGATAACTATTTTGGACACTATATTAAAAGTGAATGGAGAGAACTTCAACTTGAGAAATACAAATATGTTTCTGTCAATAGAACTCTTTATCTTGGGTTTTATGCTTGAAAGCCTATATACAATTTGTGGTCTAAACATTTAATACAAAATAATCTCTTCAAATTTTTTATAACACCAGTGGTACACCCTATAGTTCCAGTTACTAGAAAGACTCAAGTGGGAGGATCGCTTGACTCCGGGATTTCTGGGCTGCAGTGCTCTATGCTTATCAGGGGTCCATTGTAAGTTGGGCATCAATATGGTGGCCTCCCAGAAGTTGGGGACCACCAGGTTCTCTAAGGAGAGCTGAACAGGACTAGATCAGAAACAAAGCAGGTCAAAATTTCCAGGTTGATCAAATTTTTTCCATCTACTGTCAATAAGCACTTTCACACAAATAGAGAATAAAATTGTTACACTACTACTTAACCAGTTAACAATCTACATTTTCCATGATTTTCTGTATATCATGTTAGATACAAATCAAACTTTTAATAGTGTGTTCCAAATTGGTCATCTACTGATCTATCATGGAATTTACCTTCTTTTTATTTTCAGAATTGAGCATTTTTGACCATCTCAGCTTTTGAGCACTAATCCTTATTCTTTCTTCAATAATCCTCAGTGGTTTTTGACAGTCATCAAGGAGTTATTTTTAGGATAAATTTAATATTACAATGAATCTTACTCGTATTACCTGTCCCCTTCTCTGGAATCAGGTTCAAGTATTAGCAGTACAGATAATATCGTTTGATATATAACATTTAAACTATCAAAACAAAGTTATGTTGGATGAATCAAAATTGTTTTAATTGCAAAAGGAAAAGAGCTAGATTGTAACTAAAACTAGTTAAAACAAGGAAAAGGGAATTTATTGGCTCATGTAATTAAACCAAAGAAAATATATAGAGCTAGCTAGGGAGCCTGGAGCCACAGACTTAAACAATATTAATGATTTCTCTCTCTCTCTCCCTCTCTCTCTCCCTCTCTCTCTCTCTCTCTCCCTCTCTCTCTCTTTGTCCCTCTCTCTCTCTCCATTTTGCATATTCTATACTTTGGTGGTTGTCATTGTTTTTCAGATTTCTACAATATGTGACTTTTACTAATATGTGACTATTGGTATTTTTTAGTTTACCCGTTCATCAAAGGAGAAAAACACCATCTCCATATATCTAATTACTCAAGAGATACACCATCTCCATATATCTAATTACTTTAGTCCCATAGAAAAACTCAATATTACTCCCACAGAAAAGCTCTAAGTGCTAAGTTTTGTTAGTATCTTCACCCTGGACCAGTTACTGTAGCTAGAACATTTGGGTTGGTCAAGCATAGGTCATGTGACCAACCTGTTTGAAAGTGGGAGGGGGTAGTCTTTATTATGACTTGTAGCCACATCATAATGTCAATGTTTTCAATAAAGTAAGGGCAGTTCTCCACACGAAGGGTCTGGTGGGAATCTCCATAACAAAAGAAGTGAAAACACAGATAACAATCATGATGCTCCTTAGCAGGGAGAAAGAAGTCAAAGCAGATTTGACAATTCTTTGTTTCCCATTGTGAATATCATCCCTCCTGCAAGTCAGGCATTTAAACATCATTTGGTGTTTAAAAGCAAATGTCAGCGTTGAATTCCTTACTTTAGACAAAATAATACAAATACACAATGGATTAGACTTTCAAAGTTCTTTATAATAGACTTGGAACAGTTCTAAAAATGTGGTCTATTTTCTTAACCTTTTCCCTTTTGAAATAAAATTAGATTTACAAAAAGTTCCAAAACTAGTGCAAAGAGGCTTTGTATACCCATTACTCAGCTTTCTCAGAGCTGAGCCAGGTCATTAATATTGGTGCAATACTATTAACTAAGCTATAGATCATCTTTGAAGTTTTCTAGCTGTTCTTTTAGTTTATTCTTTTGGTCAAGTGTTCAGTTGAGACTCTTCATTGAATTTGGTTATTATGTCTCCTTCCTCTTTGCATGTAGATTATTTCTTTTATCTTTTTTGTTTGTTTGTTTTGGTACCAGGAATTGAACTCAGGACCTTGCAGTTGCCAGGCGGGTGCTTGTGCCACTGAGCTATATCCCCAGCCCTATATTTTTGTTTATTATCTCTCATGCTCTTGAAACTTTTGCAGAGTACTATTCAACATTTTAAATGTTCCTCAAATTTGTTTGCCTGCCATTTTCTCATGATTAGGTTGGGGTTCTGCATTAGCAAGAAACAATGTTACACTATTTTTCACTGCCTTATGTCAAGACATACACCATCTCCATATATCTAATTACTAGTGAAAGTGTATCTGATGGCTTGGTTAAAATGGTATTGGCCAGGTTTCTCAGTTATAAAGTTACTATTTGAAAGAGAATAGTTCAATGCAAAAATTATTTTTAAAACCATGATGAAGGGTACCATAATATTCTCCAAGTTGCTATTTTTTTGGAGAAAATTAGAGTATTTCATTTTCATAGATATTTGTGTTTATGATGCTCTCTGTGTAATTTTCCAGAAGAGATTGCCTTTCAGTTTCACTGGTCATCTTTCTTGTTTGTCAGCCTGACACCGAGGTTAGATCACTCTTTCAACCATAATTAAAAATAGTTGCTGAAGGCCTCTCTTCTCAGCTTGTTTACAGCTCTGCAATGCCATCTTTCAAGGATAACATTTATTTAAACAATAAGCAGGTTAATTCCAGAATTCACTAGAGAGAGGGGAGAAGCAAAGGTAATGTTGGGGTCAGTTTGTTATTTATCCCTCAATGGATAAATGCCCGCAACTAAGACAGCCTGAGATGGTCAGTCCTACAGTCAGTGCTGGGGGGAAAAACTAAGGGTTTCACACATTTCAAAGCTAACAGCACACACGGTTCAGATCTCAGCTGCCTGCATCTGTTCTATCCTACTAGGACCCTCTGACCTCTGCCAAATGGAAGATAAACAAAGGCTGTGAGACAGACTCAGTCCACAGCACGTTGCTTTAAAAAAATTCTATATTGATGTCTAAAATTTAAACTTGGGAGATGTCTCATTTAAAATATGATTTTCTGACTTTTCTTTAAAAATTGGAAAATTTGAGTCAGGAAACAATCACCCCCAGTGTCGTCAGATACAAAATGTAGTTCCCTGGAGTTATGTTTATTTCATCTTTTTCTCCCTTGCAGTGGAGTTAAGGAATGCTTAACTCTATCAAAGTAGGAGGAACATGTAGCAGAGAAAAGCAAATGCATGGCAAAGATTTTCTCTTATGCCTGACTTACACCATTCAGTTATGGTATCTTCCTCTCTCCTGTGAGCATCCGTCTGAGCCATTTTCTCTAGAGCTTTTTCTGGTCTCTGTGTCTGTGTCTGTCTCTCTCTCTGTCTCTGTCTCTCTGTGATAGGGCCTCACTATGCACTTTAGGTTAGCCTTCAACTCACTACGTATCACTATGTAGTACAGGCTGGCCTTGAACTCTACAGTGATCCTCCTGTTCCAACCTCTATAGAGTACTGAGATTGAGCAAGCACAATGTCCTGCCTGGCAAGTGCCTGCCTGGCAAGCACAAGGTCCTGAGTTTGATTCCTGGTACCAAAAAAAAAAAAAAAAAAAAAAAAAAAAAAAAAAAAAGAAAAGGAAAAAAAATAGAGTGTTGAGATTATAAGTATGTGCCACTATACCTGGCTCTCTCATATACTTTTGTAAAACATAGTAAACGCATACATCAGGGGAGCTGGTACATATACATATCACATCCTAGTCCTTTTATTTCCTCTTCTTCTCTCTGCCCTCCCATCTCCCTCTCTCTCCAGATCCCTTTCCTACCTCCACAGAATCTACTCACTTTCTCTACTCTGCTCACACATGGTCATGCTGCAGCCCTGGCTTTTAATTTACAGCAAAATAGAAAAGGGAGGACCATTGGGTATTCCATCCTCCCAAACATGTGTATTGGCAAGGTCTGAGTTCACTTCAAGTCATGAATTTGGGAAAGAGGTGGACTTGCGAGCGGCGATGAGAGATGGTAGCAGGGTAGGAGGACAGTTTAATGTTCTATTTAAGTTCTGACTCTTCAGTCTCGTTAAGCAAAATGTAAAGGTCTGACATTGGGAAAGCTGAGAAACAGTGATCTGAGAAAGTGTATCATGGGGCCAATGGCTGATGATTTACCTTCTCTTTCCTTAGTTCTCTGTCACCGTACAAAGCAGAGGCAGTGGCTTTAATTTTATTTGCAAAGCTAGTTGAGAGTTAATAGAAAAACTAACACCATTTAATAAATATTGCCCAAACCCTAGATGGCTGCTATTTCAAAAAGCAGAAAACGCAGAAATATGAACAGACTCACAGCAGAACCTACTGGTCTGAAGCCCAGGTCTGCCAGCTCCTAACCGTGGGCACTTGGGCATATTTTCAAACTTCCTTGCTTTAGTTTCCTCAGTTATAGAATGGGGTATAGTAGTGTTTTGCTGATGGGGTTATTATATATAACATACAAAACTTCAGTACAAGTAAACGACAGCTGTTTTTGTTGAGAACATAGCTTTCACTGCATCACAGCTTACTACATGAGTGTCTCTCAAGTCCTGGAGTGGAGGCAAGTTTGTGTGTTTGTGGAGGCCGGAGGGATGGGGAGCTGATTTAAAAGGTTAAAGTTGCACACCTCGCACGTACAACTCCCCTTGCTCTCTCTTCTTTTTTTACTCCTTAATTTCCTGTGTGCTTTCCTTCCTCTTTTCTTTCTCCCTCCCTATTGAGAGGAAAGACAAATTTCATTAATTCTGGTGCGCTGAGCTGCAGTGTGAAGTGTTTTACTCAGGATTCACACAACTGACTCCACACATCTGACTTGGGTAGATGAGGTGACATTTGATTTCAGAGTAGAGAACAGGCAGTAATGAAGTAAATGGTTTGGGGAAACCCAGAATGTGGCTCTCTCTGAACACATTATCTAAAAGTGGTCCCTTTAAAAAGGTACTGCACTTATTTGACAATGTTCAGTATGCTGGAAATGTATCAAGTGCAAAAGCAAATGTCAGTGCATTGGACATTCAGTTGGACAAAAGAAATAAAGAGGAGGGATTTAAAGAAAACCTGTGCTTATCCCTTCACTTTGCTTTCTTAATGTTAGAACTAACCTGTATGTGAATTCTACATGTGATTGAACAGTAACATGTTTCCTTCCCATGTCCCAACTTCACATGGGAAAGTTAGGATCCAGCCCACAGGAGCCATGATTATGACGATGTAATGATGACTGGTGTTTGTACAGTACACTATAATTTTTGCAGAGATTTCCACCTTTGGCTTCTCACTAAACTATCATGACTATGCATATTGTATAGGCAAGTATGTCAAGTTCCAAGCAGGCATGGCTTCCTGAGTTTTCATTGTTAATCTGGTGGAGCTAAGATAAGAAGTCTGCAGTGTTTCTACCTTCCATTTGTGTGGAAAAGTTTTGTGTTTAATATTTTGAGTACTTGCATGTTGAATTACTTCTGTCCCTTACTAGTGTAGTTACCTACGACAGATTCTAAAGCTGCAGGGTCCTCATGTACGACAAAGGAGAAATAATGCTGCCTACTCTTTATGAGACTTGAATGTGACTCAGTCATGTGCACCACTTAAAATAGGGCTGGCTTATGGTAAACACTAGCTATCATGATTATTGACTGTCTTCTTTTGTCCTTTCTTGGGTTTGCATTGCAGATAACTCTCTGTCATTTCGAATTAATTCCAGAAGCACTATTTGCCTGGGTTCATATTATTTAAATATTGTTATTCTTTGTTATTTTGGTAAGACTAAGAACTTATTAATGGTTCAGATGGATGCTTATCTACCAAGATATGGTAGATGTGTAATTTTCAAACTGTTTATTATATAAAATATGTACTTAGGGTGGTAGCAAATTTCTAAAAAACTCCCCACCCCTTTTTGACCCTGAGATGCTGTAGGACCAGAAATCTATAAAATTTAACAGATACTCTCATAGGTCATCAGAAATATTGTAAAAAGCCCTTAGCTAAAATGTTTGCTCCTATCTGCTGAGGGTGCAGCTACTGTGGTTCTTCCTCTTCCCCTTCCTCTTCCAGGGCCACCTCCTACTTCTTCCCTGCCTTTCTTCCTCCTTTATTGTTTTTGTCACCTCCTTCTCTTCATCCTTTCCTCCACCTCCTTTGCATTTCTTTCTTCTTCTTCTTTTCCCCACCATTTCTAATAGAAGGCATGAGGTCATTTTCCACTACGAGGTCAGCTCTATTATTATCTCTTTAGAGAAAATGCCACTGAACTTAGCAGGGGAAACCAGAGTAATTACTCAAGGAAAAAAATATATATATATATAACTTCTCTGGAGCCAATTAGGAAGATAATGATTAAGTTGAAGTGATCATTTACTTACACATCTGGGTAGGGCTCTGACCCTCCTACAGAGGGTGAAGTGGCCCATGATTGTTCCCAGAGCTTATCAGAATTGGCCCTGACAGTAAGTTTCAAAATCTTTCCTAGAAAAATTACAAACTAAGGACCAATATTCTTACAATTCAATAGAAATCTTACTTATATTGATCTTTGGCTTCAGACTAGTCAGGTACACTAAGTGTGATGCTATCAGTCCCTATTTCCTTCTCCAAATCCCAATTTATTGCACATAAATTCCAGGAAACTAGACTGAAAGCCAAGTGCCAAATATGAAATAACTTACACTAGCCATTTTATCTCAGCTGCTGTCACCATATCAAGATAGCTTCAAAGAAAGTGGATATTTTGCATCTATCAGATTTTAGAGAAATACAAATTCCCTATCCAAGCCTCAGGCTTTTAACCTGAATTATATTCCTGAATTTTAACCTGAATTGTATTCAATTATTTTATCAATGGTTATCAAGTGTTGCTGAACATCACGACCATTTAGTAGCTCTTAAATACTGATTCCCTCCTCAAGGCTGTGATTTAATTGGCCAGGGATGGAATAATGATATAGGGGAAAATATAACTCCCAACCTCCTTGATTTCAAATCTGCTGAGTTCATATCCCCTGAAATCGAAGAATGAATTCTAAAGGACAAAAGAGGTTAAGAGTAGGAAAGGTTTATTGGGGAATAGGAATAGCTTCTGAGAGACAGAAGAGGACCTAGAAGCGGGTTGCCAATGAGTCCACTTCTCAAAGGAAGTTTTACAGAGCAAAATCATGAAGCAGATACAACATGTGTCAAAATTATGATCAACAAATAAGATTACATGGATAGCCACTTAGGTAAATATTGATCCAATGGGAAAGCAGGTCATGTAGCAAGTGTACACGGAAAGAACAGAGACCTTTTTAGAAAGGGATGGTTCACAAGATTCTGGTCACCTAACTGGATGACTGATGTCTAACTAGACTTCATTGGACCAGGTGATATCAGTTATAGTACAATCTTTAGTTTATTGCTTATCTCCCAAGTAGGCATGTAGGCCTGGTCATTCCATCTTTATTGTAAGGCCTGGCCTTTGACAGATGTGCCTCCTACCACAGTTGTAACGTGTTCTCATCTTCTGCACTGATTCCCTTGAGGCCCTAGCCTTCTTTGAATGTGTTTAATATCTCAACCTAACTTAGCTGTCGGTAATAATATGATAGATGATTCTATTAGGTATCATGGGATCTCTATTGATATAACAAATCAAATTTACTTACCAATTGCCTACTCTATTTCTTTCTGTTAGTCATGGGCATAGATTAACCCTAGAAGTAAAATGAAGCAGATCATATTAAAAATGCCTTGGTCTCAATTACCAGCATATTTTAGAGAAAGTGAAATATTGATTATCTTGATTCTTTATCTCATCTTACTAGGGTATATGTGAATTTGTCAAAATGTTCTCAGCATCCTATGACATGTACAACCTCAAGCACATTGTAGATGGATCTCAGTAACATAAGAAATTTCTTTTGGTTGAATCAGAGTCATTATAAAGCAGGTGTTTGTTTATTTCACCCTTCTTCTCCTTTATGGAGATGATAACTTATAAAGACCAGCTGGAGAGACTTTTAAAAAGAAAGCAGTCCTTGCATTGGCCTACATCTCTAGCTCTATTTTTTTATTCTTTTTGAAAATTGGTGCATTAAGAGCATGACTTGCAATAAGCCTCATGTGGCAGATTTTTTATATTTTCTATGTAAGGCATAAGACATTTTTAGTTTAGAAAGATCACTAATAATGTTCTAGTACTTACTGTCTGCCTTGAGGTTCTGGCACCAGGAAGAAACTTTTGTTGTGTCTCATATTTTAATAAACACTGAAAAATTGTATTCTTCTTTGGTTTTATCTTAAGCTGGTAAATCTGCTTTCTATAACCTATAATATCCTGTGTTCTTTAAATATGCTTACCAAATCATTGTCTGTAATGGATAGTTATCCTTTCTCTCATTTATGCTCCTTCATTTTGCTGTAATCTATGTGAAAATTTTCTCCATGTATGTGCAAACCCTATATGTTTTCATGTTTACCACCATATTTATCTATAATTTACAAAAGACCATTTTTGTTTTACAACTTTTTCTTTTCTTCATCTCTGTTCTGCTTTGATGGTGGAAAATATTAATGCCACACTTATCCTTCTCCCATGTTGATATTTTCCTCCTCTGTTTTGCCAATAAACTTGTTTCTCCTGTTTGGTTTTAGCTCCTCTCTCACAGGTAAAGGCATTCATCCATCAGATCACTGGAGATCCTGGGTTGCTGGATCATATTTAAGAGTGAGGAAAGAAAGACTGCTGATAACTTAAACAGGGCTGAACAATGTGAGCTTTGCTATAGGATGGTCTGGTCTAGATGTGTGGAAAAAACTCCAATAGCAGGGTTCTTATTAAGGTTTTCTTTTTGAGTCAGTTGGATTCCAGAGAGAAGAATCTCTGATCTGTGGTCTGGAGGGAGAGGATTTGGCTGCCAGAGGGAAGGACAAGGACTCAGAGGAAGTCAGCATCCATCTGCTTCCCTTAAGTGGGAGATCTCCATCTTTAACTGTGCCTGCCACCCTAGGAAATCCCTGTTTTGCCCTCTGGGGAAGAAACCTTCATCCTCTTGCTAGAGTAGCAGAAAGGTGTTTTTCTTGCAGTGGAGAGTGATAAGGAGAGCTTGAGTAGGATTGCTTCTGAAAAACACTTTCAGGAATCCATTTGTGTTGGTTTGGAGGATATTTTGAAAGGGTAACAATATATAATACAGGACACATAGTTTATAAGATTACTTATAATAGCCACCCAAAGAACAATATACAAAAGAGTGCAGGAAATCTGCCCACACACTATAGACCAAAAATTTAGCTGCGGGCCTGGATCCCGTGATAATGTCCTACATGAGTCAAACTTAAGACCTAGAGCTCATAACAATGCCTCCCATGAATCCAACTGGAAGCCCAGAGCCCATAACAGTATCTCATGCAGGCCTGTTTCATGGACCTGCTTTGCAAAGGCCCAAAGGATCAGAGGTGGAATCTAGAAAGTCTGCACCAGTAGAATGAAGGATCTGTGCTAGCAGGTTGAGGGATCTGCACTGGAGCCAGGAAGCAATGCTCAGAAGAACCAGAGCTCCCCCAAAATGTACCACGGCCATCCTCAGCAACAGTGAGGACCCAAGCTGCTCCGATGATTGAGATGGCTGAGTTCCCAACAGGGAAGCCAGCACAGCAAGCTTCTCCAGGAGACTGGCAGTGCACCATCTTCCCCTCCAGAGCCAGGAAGCAATGCTCAAAGTGAGGACCAGAGCTCCTCCAAAGTGAACCGAAGCTATTCTCAGTGCCAACAAGGTCCCGAGCTCCTCAGAGGATGAAAGCAGCCAAGTTCATCAGGAAAGCCAGCATGTCGAGGCCCTCCAAAACAACCAACAGCTCCTTACAGCTTCTCTCACCTTCCAATAGCCTTTCTCTGCTCCCAACAGCCTCCTTTTCCTCCAGGTCTGCCTTTTATGCTGCTGGCAACGATCCTCAGGTGGGCCTCCCACACCCAGCACCATGCTTACTCAGTTCAACTGGGGGTTATAAGTTGACCACCAGTTGTCAGTCCACTACACCATTTTGTTTCAGAATCTCTTTTCATTTCAATTCTAGCACTATTTGGTGTCTTCCAGTTCCTAAGCTTGGCTTTCCCTGTGTTGTGGCTTGTATCTGGATGTGCCCCCAAAGCCTCATGTGCTCATAGGTGGTGCTTCTTTGGAGCTGATTGGAGCTAGGATGTGTGATACCGAGGTTAAGGGTATATGTTATTAAATTAGTCCACTACTTAAAGTTAGTATAGTTCTGGGTGTGGAAGAATGAATTTACTAAAGACAGAAGCTCCACCCAGGGAGTGGGTGACACCACCAAAGTGCTGGCAGCCTGGACAGCTTAAAAGGGAAAAGTAGGCTTGCTGCTTGCTGCTTGCTGCTTCCTGTCAGCCTTGCCATGGTCTGCTTCTCCTCTGCTGTGTCCCTGTGCCATGCTGCCCTGCCTTAAAGGCATCCAAATACGGACTGAAACCTCTACAAACTGTGAGTCCAAATAAACCTTTCCTCCTTTAACTTTGGGTGTTGGGTATTTTGTCCAAGCAGTGAAAAAAAGTAACTAAGACACCCTGCCGTTGGTTTAACACTGTTTTCTTGGGTATGCTCCATTATTTGCTTTTTTGCTTCCATAATTTTGTTGCTATAGCTTCCATTCCTGCTATCCTTATTTTGCAAATTTATGGATTCCATAAAACTCCTAAAAAACTCCTTCACTTTCGTTTGTGAGTGGTTTTAGGAGAATTAAAGTAGAAAGTAGAAAAGTAGACTCACATATTGAACCAGCAAATTTACCCGGAAGTATAATAGCCAAATAAATAGACACAATCTAAATGACTACCAATATACAATTCACTAAATAAACTATTGAATACCACACAATCAAAAACTACAAAAATTATACCATTATTAAAATTATACCAGTGAATGTTATACCAGTGAACGTTAAAATTACCAGTGAATGTTATACCAGTGAATGTTAAAATTATACCAGTGAATGTTATACCAGTGAATCCCAAATCCTTGGGATTTCAAAGGAGAATATTACATGGGTTATAGAAATATGCTTCTTTTTATGTGGTATGTTATTCAATTTCAATTAAATAGATACAATCTAAATGACTACCAATATACAATTCACTAAATAAACTATTGAACACCACACAATCAAAAACTACAAAAATTATACCATTATTAAAATTATACCAGTGAATGTTCATTAATATGGGAATATACATTTTATAGAAAGTGAGAAATTAATAACATAATAACAGTAGTATACTAAGGAACTTCTGTACTTAACTGTTCTGCTAAGGATGGTAGGCTGATGTATCTCACAAAAAGCTGCACTTTTTAGAGCAGAAACCTGGGTCTTAGTGAGATTAAGCAGTTTGCCTAATGTCTCAGAGAAAACTATCATTGGATTCTAAATGATGGAAATAGAACTCATACACAATGATGAGTTCTACCTGCAAGTTGTATGAAGCATCACAGATGCATGAGAACACTACTGACAAGATCTGTTTGACCAAGTATGGTCTCTGAGGTTCCTGTCTTCTCCATAGATGGGATGCAGATGACAGCTTGAGCACTTGAGAAATCGGACAGGTGAGGTCTAGGGTGAAATATGGGGCTTGATGTCTTTCCTGCTTCCCAGGTTTTTTCCTTGCTCTGAACTAAGCTCTTCCACCTTGTAAGGTGATAATTCTCAACAATACTGACAGGGCCTTTCCTGGGTTCCAGTCTGGAGATTTCTTTGTGACACATTTATATGATTTACTTTATTATGTGCCTGAATTGGGGGAATGTCCTATTTATATACATTTAGGGACTGCCTATAAGAACACCTGCCAATCTTTTTGTACAGTTAATAAGTGAAGTTTGTGGTATGTGATTCAATTTCTGTCAAATGAAAAGAAGCATATTTCTATAACGCATGTAATATTCTCCTTTGAAATCCCAAGGAACGTGTCCTCACCTATCCTTGGAATATGTGATGGATCCCTAGACAGTGTTATCAGTCTCATCATTGTATGCCTGATTTCCGTGATAAAAACATGTATCAAAATTCATGGCAGAAGTAAAGTCTTCCCTTCATTTTCAAAGTACCACCTTGGCCACCATCCCCAGACCAAGCATACATTGGTACAGACTTCTGGTGGTCAATTCAAAACATGTAGAGTGAAGTTTACAGAAGATTGAAAAATGCAAGCACTGTGTAGCTACCTTTTCTTTTAGCCTTGGTGTTATGGTTGATACATTGTGTCAACTTGAGGAGTCTAGAGGCTTGGCTAAGTGACTCAGCAGTTCTGCATCCTGGGGTGAAAAGGACATGCCCTTCCTGCTGTAGGCTGCTGTTTATTGTGTCAGTGTGAGAAGTCTAAAAGGCTAACTGTGTGACTGGGCAGGGGGCCAGGGTGCTTACTTTGTGTTCATCTTGAGCCTGTGCAAGAGGAGGTCATAGAGATTATGTGAGTGCTACACGCCCCCTAGGTAGTGGTAGCCTGCTTATAGTATAAAGGAGGGAAAGAGGCTTGTCCCCCACCCCTTTTGGTTTTGCTGCTTCTGCTGTCTTGTGCTGCCTTGGAGTGTTACCCCTGTGTCCTGCTACCCTGACTCAGAGCCAGGTGATTATGCACTGAAACCTCCACAAACTGTGAGCTACATAAACCTTTCCTTCCTTAATTCTGGGCATCAGGTATTTTGTCTCAGCAATGAGAGAAAAGTAACTGAGACACTTGAAGAGAAGTGTCCTCACTGCCCAAGCAATTAGTAGATCCATTTAGAATGTTTTCTAGATCTCTAGATTGTCAGTTTAAGTAGTGCCTGATTTGCTACACTTGCCTCCTCTTCTTGTCTCACAGTCTGTGCCTTCTTAAAAACTTGGTCCCTTTTCAAGGTTTTTCTTGTATTTGAGGACCATGCCGTCTCTTACTCTGATATCCTTAAGTTCCTGGTCTTTTCTTGTCTTACGAATTTCCTTAGCTTCACACCCTTCTTGGACTTCTCTGGTATTCTCTTTTCTGCCTCCTTTCATGCTGAGCTGCAGGTCCCATTGCTATGTGTGAATCTTGGGGGAGGTAGGCAGGATGGTTGGAGTGGGGAAACCAGAATGAAGTTTTCCACTTGGTACTGCAGCACCTAAGGGCCTGAAGGTATAGCAGAGACCCCAAGGATTTCCTTTATTGTAAAATCCCTCTCTGGTCCACATAAGAAACTCATGTTCCAATTGTTAATATAACTTGACTATATTATGGTACAAATTGTTCATTGCCATATGTCATATTACAAATTGCTTTACCATTTTTATAACTTTGAAGGCCACCATGGCCTACTGAGCCTTTGTAATTTCTGAACTTTCTTCTGTAACTGCAAAAGGGAGTGACAGGAAAGGCCTTTCACTTATACATGAGTTGAAGGATGAGATTTGGAGTTATTAACCAGGGATTCCGGAGCACCTCCCCTATTCGGTTAGCTGTAAGCATTGTAGAGAGGATGTAAGGTTTCATCTCAATAAGACACCAACAAAAAATTAGCAGTCAGTGCTCAGCTTTTGAATCTCTAAAAATAAGTTAAACCTCACTGCAGACATTCAATCTATATGCAAGAGTATTGATATTCACGATCCAATTTCTTTTGAGCTACAAGAGGCCAAGCCCCAAAGGAAGTCAGTCAGAAAGTTTATGTAACAAACAACAGAATGGAAAGAGAATAGATAAAGAACTAGACTGCGGTATCCTAGAAACTAGATAGAGGTTGCCTAGTCTAGTGGGAAGAGAAACCTTGATAAAGTCAGCTGAAGAATATGAACATACAATTTTTGCTTCCATCCACATCAGATCAATATCTAGAAGGGAAGATGGAAACTGATCTTCCTGTCATTTGGGGGACTTGGGTGAGGAGGCGAGATTTTAAGTTGGGACTTGCAGATTCTAATTAAAATGGCTCAGGTGCTATCCATTGTGTGGCAAAGCCCTACATCTTTTCTGGAAAATATGCAACAAATAGAAACCTGCTTTGCTAGAATATCTCTTTCCCACATGAGTGCTTTTCAAGCATTTTAAGAGGTGGAGGTTTCATTTTTGATGGAACTACTATATGCAAAGGAGGGGAAAAAAAAAAAAAAAAAAAAAACAAGACAAAACCAGGGCTATGTTGGCTCCGCAGAGATGTGGGACCAGAAGCAGCTCAGGGCATCTGTCTGGAGAGTTCTTATGGCATTGATGTGCCCTTCCAAAGAAAGTGTTTGCAAGTTATTGCTCTACGTTGCTATACTAAGCATATTACAAAAAGTGTATTAACCTGTGTTTGGAGCTATACATCTTAAAGTCCTAAGTTTCATTCCAAGCGGAATATAAATTTGTGCATAAAATATCTCTGCTTATGTCCCTTTAGGTTTTGATACTATCTAAAATTCTTTGCTGTGCTGGATTTCAAGGAGAAGTGAAAGCAAGGGACCAAATGTTTTGCTTTGACATATGGAGATTGTCTTATCAGCTGTCCAAGAGAAAAACCCACTGTACTTCATTTATCCATTTGTTCATTCATTCATTCATTCACTTAACCAATGTTTATTATTCTCTTACCAAGTAGCAAACAACCAGTCAGTGGCTATGGATACAGCCCTCTATCAACTATTATATATTTACAGAAGAACTTTAAACTTGAGATGCTTCTCCTGCTTGCTGCCTTTTCAGATCAGCATAAACTGAACATTTGGACATTTTCGTGTCAGTGCTTAAACTCTTGAAACTCCTAGTCTCTTTCAAAAAGAAAGTTCAATGCAGAAACTCTTAAGGATATATTGCTTGCCTAGGTTACTCAAATTCACATGAGGAGGGAGTCTGGCTTGGTACACAAGGCTACAAAAATTATATCACTGATCAAAAAATGCAATTGAGTAATTTTTTTTGGTGATAATGGAGATTAAACTGAGGGCATGTGCATTGAGCTGCATCTCCAGCCCTTTTCTAACTTGTAGTTTTGAGACAGATTCTTGTTAAGTTGCTAAATTGCCCAGGCTGAGCTTGAATTTTCCATCTTCTTGCCTCTGTTTTCTGCTTAATTCAATCACATACCATTTTTAAAATGCTATCATTTCCTAAATTTAAAATCCCTAGATAAATTGTGAAGAAAACCAGTATCCTTAAAAGTGTTTAAGATCAGGTCACAAGTATTGCATGTCTATATCTGTTTTCATGAGAAGCCACTTTGAAGATATCAATATGTAATACAACCACCATTGTTAATTCCCTACCACTTTGTTTGTAACTCTGTATTGTGTGTATTGTGCTTGTGATATGTTGTAAAATGTAGTATGTCTGTTAATGTTTCCCTCCTTTTATCTTTAAAATAAAAAAAAACAGACAAACATGTAAAAAAAAAAAGATCAGGTCACACACATAGTTAGATCAATTACCTTTGCAAGGTACATTATGAAAACAAGTCTTTAAATAAAGTTTTCTGTCCTTTCCAATGTACTCCATTTTCAGTTTTTTCAAGACATTTCTACTTTCAGTACTTTACCTTTATATTTCTGTATAATATTGTTTTCCTTTCCTGATGTTTTTCACTTTAGGTGCTGTCTTATGTAGCCTAAAGCCATCTAGCTCCACTTAGCCACCATTGCACCTTTGCTGCACACAGTGACTTCTACCCTTCAGCGTTATATCACAATTCCTTTTAGACACATAATCAGTCAGATTAGGCCATGTAAAGTGTATTCACCTCAGAGGCATATTGTGTACTCTGATTGATTTTTCCCTTCTATACTTAACTACACTGAATGTATTTTGATTTTGGTTACTTTCCTAAGTACTGTACTCATCACTGATTCAGCTAAAATTCTCACTCAGTTGTCAGAGCTCATCTTGTTATGTTCAAATACACTAGGTAATCCATCAATGCCATCTTCTTGGCATCATTTCCCAGGGCCTTCCGGCCTGCTTTGTTTGGACAAGATTCTTTTCATGTTGAGTACACTTCCGGGGTGGGGGCAGCCATTCATCATCTTCTGGGAGTCTCTGCACCATTTTCTTGAGTTGGAGCCAGTCTCTAAGATCGTGCATCTTCCTCTAGCTTGATATCCTTTCTTGTTTTTAATGGAGCACCTCTTTTAGTGGATGCTTGAGAAAGTAATGCATGTCTGAAAATGGCTTAAATCTAACCTCATATATAATCAAGATTTGGCTGGATGTGTAAGACCATACTGGAAATATAATTTTCCCTATGTATTTGTTTTTTTTGTTTTTTTTTTTTTTGGTTTTTCTCTGGTACCGAGAACCGAACTCACGACCTTGCGCTTGCCAGGCAGGCGCTTTGCAGCTGAGCTTAATCCCCAGGCCCCTTCCCTATGTATTTGTAATCACTGCTTCAAGTCTTACTATAGGTACAACTTCTATTGAGGAGTTCAATATTATCTTTTTTATTTTTTTTCTGGAGGTTTTAAATTTTTTACAGTCTATCTCCAGTGTTCTAAAATTTCCCAGTGATTTTCTCTATGCAGGTCTATTATCATCTCTTTTCTTGGTTTATCTTTCAATCTGGCGACTCATATCTCTTAGGAAATCTGAAGGGCAATTTGGAAATTTATTTCCTTGTTGCCATGGTTTGCGTGTGGTTCGTGTTAGGTCTCTCACATTGTACCCTGCCCAATTTGAAGAGAAAAACTCTGACAGACAACAAGTCTGTTCAAACAGAAAGCCCTTCACTCAGCTTCAGAGACTAAAGTAAATCTGTTTATCAGGGTGATTCCCAGTCTTAAAGGAAACCTCATAAGTGTATAGAATACCACACTTAAATCAGGAACATGCCAATGTCCTGCACTTCCCTCCTCCAGAGGCACCAGACCCACCAATCACTCCTGAGAAACTTAAATTTTCTACCTTCCTGAGTGGAATTCCCCCTCCCATACCTAAAACAGTCCACAAAGTAGGTCCCCTTCCTTTGTTTGGGACCAACAGCTTTTTCGCCCTTGGCCAGGATGCATCCACCCTGAAATACAGGTATAACTGCTTAAATCCTGCCTGTCCTAATGGTCTCAGTCACTACTCAGGATCTAGCATGACAGTTTGTGGTCCTGGTGTCAGAAGCTTGGACCTCAGGATGGCAATTTTAAAAAGAGGTAGGATCTTTAAGAGGTGCAGCTGGTGAGAGGTTATTATACCTTGCTGGGGAATCTACTCTTGAAAAAGGTGAAGGTAGTTCTGGTACCCTGGCTGTCCACCAGAGAGTGACTTCTTTTTCTTTTCAAATTTTACACTTAAAATATAATAAATTAAAAACCTTAAGCCAATAGGAATTGTGTTAAATCTATAGATCAATATGTGTGCGAATGACATTTTTATAATAGTAAGTCTTCTAACCTATTGCTTTGTTTTACTTCTTCCTTTATTTAGGTTTTCCAATTTCTTAAAGTGATGTTCTTAACTTTTCTAAATAGCAGTTTTCTGTTAAATTTATTGCTAGATATTTTAGTTTTTTTCTTGCTGCTGCAAAATGTATTGATTTTTAAAAATTTCCAATATCTAGAGTTTGTTGCTCATATAAACAAATAGAGTTTTCATACTGACCTTGTATCTTGAGACTTGCTTGAATTCATATACTAGATCTAGTAGGTTTTTTTTAAATAGAGTCCCTTGGATTTTCTAGTTATACATTTCTTTCATTTGCAGAAAAACACAGTTTTACCTCTTCTTTCCTAACCTTCAGTCCTTTTATTTGTCCTTATTTCACTGAATAGAACCCTATCACAATGTTAAAGATGTTGAATAAAAATACAGACAGGGCAGACACAGTTACCTGTTCTGGTGACCTCACTGACAAAGTATTTGCTATTATTACTTTTTTTTAAACTTAAGTGTGATATAGGCCATGGATTTTTTTGGTAGAAGTACTTTATTAAATCAAAGATACTTGTTTTTATTTCTAATATTTGAGAGTTTCCATAAAATCATGGAGAATGTGTTAGATTTTGGCTAATTTTTTTGAATTTTTTGAGATGATTATGTAATTCCTCTGTTACATTACTGAACTTAATTCCCCCTTTTCTTTTTTTTTTTTTTTTTTTTTTTTGTTTTGGTTTTTCTCCGGTACCAGGAACCGAACTCACGACCTTGCGCTTGTCAGGCAGGCACTTTGCCGCTGAGCTAAATCCCCAGCCCCCAATTCCCCCTTTTCTGATGTGTTACCTTTTAAAATACACTTTTCAAATGATGTACTATTTTGTTAAGTGTTTTACACATTTGTTCTTTCCCTGAATTGTCATTTTCAGATTTGGCTTTAAAGTGTTATTGGTTTCAAAATAAGTTGGAAAGTCTTTCCTCCTTAATTTTTCAAAAGTGTATGGAGACACTCATATTTTTTCCTTCAGTATCTGATAGAATTCACCAGTCATCCCATTTTGGCCAGGGCTTCCTTTTTAGGAAGCCTTACCTTTATCCAGTTCTTAACAGATGTCTCTGGAATGAATGAGTTAATGGAATGTGAAAAAACTGATGCCTTTTTATAAAAGAAAGTCCTATCATAGAAATTCCAAGTATTTAAGGAATGACTTCTTTTAATGAACAAACATCACTCCATTTTATAAGGAAAAATGTGTATTTCCATTAAGGAAGAATCCCTATAGAAAAACTAGCCTGCAGAGTATAATGAAAAGAGTAAGTCCTCAGAGTTACATCTCTGAGTCTCAAAACAGCACAAAAAGCTGTCCAAAAATGCCAGTGGAGTGCTGGGGATGTATCTCCATGGAAGAGCATTTTCCTAGCATGCTTGATGCCCTGGGTTTGATCCCCAGCTCACAAAAAAAGTAATAATAAAATAAAATAAAATGTAGAAGTCCAATCTAATACTTGTCTTTCTGTTCATTTTCACCATTCTGTATGTATGTGAATCCAATTTTGAATGCTGCTAGGCAGTTATTCATTGCTATTGAATTAGGCAGTTATTCATTTTACTTAAGGAAGTGTATAAGTGCAGCATTTATAATTAGTCTACAAAATTATTTTCCAGATTAACTTCATTTTGCCTTTATGATATTTTACTTATGTGAGGCACCACTTAATATAATGCTTCTAGAGAAGAGTGTAAGCAAAGAAAACTGCCTTTTAAGGAAATAAAATGTTCTGTGAAGTCAAGTGGGAACAGTGAAGAAAGGAAAATGTCAGTCCTGGGTTTATCACAGTACCCTGTGCAGCCACAGGAAGTACGCTAGGCACCTCCATAAAGCTCTGAGAGGAGCTCCAGTGTGGTTTTCCTGTGGATGACAGATTGTACTTCTACCAGAGTGCTGGGTCTAGTTGAGTCTGCATGTGGTAATTGTTACCAAAGTGTGCATGGAATATGATTAATTGGCTTTCTCCGGTAACTAGACTCAATCAACATTTTTGGCACATTGATCTAATCAGAAGAGATGCCTTGATATTAAATAAAAAGCATGAACCAAAAACAACCTTTCCATGTGCTGAAGATCCTGGAGATGAAGGTGACGGAGTACTGGACACCATTCTGCAGTTGAGTATGGCTACCCTGTAAAAAAAAGAATTTAGGAAATCACCTAGGTGACTCAGGACTAAAATAAAGAAATAAAAAAAAACAAAGACCAAATTTGTCTTGGTTTGTCCTAATGAGCAGGATTTTTGATCTGCAATGTCTGAATCACATCAAGATTTTTCTCTGACATAAACAAAATGGTTTTTGGCTTGCCTAATTCTCCAAATATATTTTTTCTTTCTCACTTGTAATGCAAGACCTTAGAGCTAATGCAGCTAATCTGTGTATTGTCCTCAAAAGTATTTCCAAGTAATTGAGACTCTGCTATACGGCTGTTATACCATTTATGTTAACGCATTGATTCTGATCATGTTCCTATAAATTATCAGACCTATATTACAGACAAGGAAACCACAGCCAGAGAGATTAAATAAGCTGGTCAAGTTCTGAAGTTAGTGAGTTCTTATCTTAGATTTGAACTTACAACCCAAATGCTATTCCCCTTTTAAAATGTCACATTGTTACTTTTATGTTATTAAAACACACAAAAACCGTGGTTGTTAATTCCAGCAGCATAATTTTATTTTTCAGGAGTTCACTCACCTCACTATGCCCTAATCCTTGTTTACAATCAAAAGAACTAGTACTGTGGATTTCTGTCACAGGCAGGGTGCAGTCATGGCCATAAACGTTCACATGGCAATCGCTGAGTGTCTGTGCTATGCCCAGACCTGTGCCTAGCCTACTGGGACCTACAAAGATCCAGTCCCCTTCCCCAATAAATTAAATCAAGTAGAGATGTTTTTGTTTAAAAAATTGCTATATTTTCCAAGTGTTTCATCAGTAGCAATTGAGATGACTTTAGGTGAGCCATTCACCCTGAGTTAAGTAACACAGAGTCACAAAGGGAGACGCAGTGGGCTTTCCATCCTTTCAAGAACAATCAAGTATAACAGCTCAGGTCAGTGCTAGTATGCTTTTAAAGTTGCTGCTCATACTGTTCATCCCTTTAACCCATAAAACGAAAACAGGCATTTGGTTCAGACACCTTAACAAGCAACAGAGCATTTATTTTATCGGTATCTTCTATTTATGACAAAATGATGTTAATTTTTCATTTGTACTAGCAATAAAAAATTTTCTTTCTAAATGAACTTAGGATAAAAATCAAGTCAATTAAAAATAAGAATTTAAAAAAATAATTGAAGCTTATCAAAATGATATATATTGAATAATAGTGCAAGTGGTAAGAAAGTCAGTACTGGAAGATGAATACTTGAAATATTAGCAAAAAAGACCAGGTAAGGCCTAGGTAACATATCTGCAGGCTCTGCTGGGATAGGCTTAGTCCCAATTCCACTGCAGGGAAAAGCCGTCTCTCACTTCTTGTGTGAAGAATGATCAGAAGTGAAAAATCCTTTTCTATAGAAAAGAAGTTGGGGATTAACTAAAAATTACTCATGGTAGCCTCGTTCTCAGTAATTAGACGCTATCAAAAATAAACAGTGGCCAATAAGTGAGTTTTATTCTCGGCAAACTATAAATAACTTTTAGAAATAAGACCAAGTGGCTTCTAACAAGATACAGATAATACATCTTGGCATCATGGTTCCAATAATTGAGTTTCATTTGAGCAGATTAAACCAGAATGAGCAGGTAATACATTTGTTATTCAGTTGCAAAATCTAAGGACAGTCATGCCCCAGGTGCAGTCTTTCTTCTTAGAAAACAAATACAGACAACTGAAGGGCACCCTCTTGCCTAGCACTGGCTGAGAATGTCTATTCCACGTAAAGCCAAAACCCCAAATCCAAAGCTTGGTGACTTTGTCCCATTATCTAGCTTTACATATTTGTACATGCTATCAGTTCCTAGAGGATCAAATGTTTTCTTTCTGCTGCTATAACATGGGTAAGCAGTTCCTGCTGATGAAATTAATGAAGCCTGTCACTTAAACCCCTGAAATTGGTTTTACTTAATAATTCCAGAGGGAAAAAAAACCTCTTCCATAATTTTTCTCACTATTCCCCAACTTTCAAAACAGATTCTACAGCATGATGCAACATTACCTCCTTACTGTCAAAATGAACAAATAAAGCACAAATACAAGACCATTGACATCTGCAGCTGCTAGGGAGCCTCAGGAAGGCATTTCCCCAGACCAGTTGGAATCAGGTTGAGAAAGTGTCCAAAGTCCTGCTATTACTTTTTATATTTTCCTTTCTCTACCCTTACTGCAAGATTGTAAGTTGTCATTACTGCCACTGCAGTTGCTGATTTTGCAACTTCCTTTAAAATTTACAGAGAATTATGCTTATACAGCATAAGCTTAATATCTTTGGGATACCTGCTTCTTTCTTTACTTCATTCCCAGTTATGACCCATGTACTAGAGGTTTTCAGATAAATAACCCGTGAAAAAGTGAGATGCTGGTACACATGATATACTCCTAATTTTTCCTATCTTAAAGCTCATTCAATTTTCATTTGAAATCAGCTCTGTGCTAAATTATTTTCCAAGACTGAATGTGTTTTGCCTAAATATTTCCTTTCAGAGACAGTGGAGGTCTTTGGGTTTCCATTTCCATGCTTCTCAATAGGAAGTTGATTCTTTCAAAATGTTGATGCCAATTAAAATAAAAATCCACTTTCACAACAAAAGATAACATCTTAACTCCCATCCGTGAATTTAGTTTAAAGGGCTAGCAATTCAATCCCTTCCTGGTGGTAAAGTTTTGATGATTGTCAGGGATCTATTGCAGTTCAGCTTCCCATAGCTCCCCAGGGCTTTCCACGGCTTCTGTGTCCTACAGGGTTGGGCCTTGCGCACCTTCCTTCTGTCTCATCTCATACTCTCTCCTGGCTCAGAGACTCCAGGCAGATGGGTCTCCTTTCCTTACTGCCTCAATCATGCCGAGCCTCTGTCTGCTCATGACCTCTGTCCACTCATTTCTCAGCCACAGCCTTCTCCTGACTGGCTTCTCACACAACTTATGTATCACCTACTCACAGAAGCCACCTTTGTTTTTTTTTGTTTGTTTGTTTTTTAAATTTATTTTAAAAATGAAAGAATGAAAAAATATTAACAGACATCCATTTACAAAATAGCATAAGAACAATACAAACAATACAGAGTTACAGTCAAAGTGGTAGAAAATTAATAATGGTTGTTGTATTAGGTATTGATATCTTCAAAGTAGTCTCTCAGGAAAACGAATAGAGACATGCAAGATTGATCAAACAAATAATCATTAACTGTTCCTTTC
>NW_004955418.1:16125293-16139902 GCF_000276665.1 Chinchilla lanigera | reverse complement strand
ACTTATGAGTATGGTCTCTAGTTGTGACCATTTACCTATGAAAGCCTCAAGTTTATCTTTCTTTATAGTTGAGTAATATTCCATTATATAAAAGTACCAGAATTTTTTTATCCAATCCTCAGTGGAAGAAGCCACCTTTGAAGAAATTAGTTAAATTCTACCTTCCCTCTGTACTAGTCTCTCTGGTTAAGGATTCTTTTTCTCTGAGGCTTTTAACCTAACCTGAAATTGTAGTAGTTTGCTTTTTATCCCCCTATTTCTTCTTCATACTTTAAGATCTCTGAGAGCAAACCCTGGCTGTGTCTAGTGACTTCCTGTCCTCAGTGTCTGACACAGTAGGCCTTCACCGTGTGCTGTGAAAGGAAGGAAGGACAAGGGTACTGGACTCCTAAAAACCGAGAAAGGGAGGCCACAATGGGAAGACAGAGAAAGAGTTTTCTTCTGAGGTACAGTTGGTGATTTAAAAAAAGTCACTCTTGATCTAAAATAGAAAACATAAAAGAGGAAAGAGGGCTGAGTATAAGTGACAGATAAAAACCCCCCCTTATTCTCAAAGTTGGAGGTAAATAAGGGAACACTGGGGCATCTGATGGCCTGAAGAAGGTACAGAACAGCTCCCCTGAAGAGAGTGGATGGGATTTAACTCCATCCAACATTTACCACAAAACAGAAGGAGGTCAATAAGGCTGGAGCCTGATGTTTCTCAAGAGAAGCTAGCAGTCTAAATTTTTTGGAACTATTATACAGCTAAAAGCACAGACTTTTAGAGCTATCCTACATGGTTTGAGCTCAGGATCCAGCCTTCTCAATAAGGGTAGAATGGGCTTCATTACTTAAACTATTCAAAGCTCACTAGCCCTGTTGCTTTATCCATGGAAAACACTGAGATTGAGAGGAAAATAAAATCATCAGTCTTCTCCCACTTACCAGAAATAAATAACTGCTTTTCAGGGCTGGTTAGGGTAGTCCAGTCTTGGCAGGACAAACATGGCAGAATGCTTCCTGCTGTTAAGGAGACTACAACTCTTTTTATATAATTCATTTATCTGATGGTTGCATAATATAGAGCACAAATTGAGGAACATTTTATTTATCAATCATATGGCAGGAAGTCAAGTACTGTCCCATTCAAAATGGGGCAGTGGGTTAATAAAACCTGTGATCCTCCAGCAATAACATGAGCAGAGGAAAACCAATATAGTGGCTATAGTATATAATTTGGTAGCTTAGGAAAAATGGGCCATGATGACTCTTTTGAAAAAAAAGATTAAGTAATTATAGGATTCAGCTCCTTAAGCTTTAATTGGACTGATGACCCAGGGAGGCCTCAGAACTCCTGGAGAGTTTTCTCTTCCCCTCTCTACTGGAGCCACCCCTTCAGAGTAATTACAAAATAATTTCAGTGTAGACACACATGTAGGCAATCAGAACCAATATAGGAAACACCTGCTTTTACTTCAATTTTGGCCTGCTTGCTAATAGGGCATATTTGTCTTGGGACATTGTGTTTGCTTGTGTAATTGTGCGTAGCACATTCTCGGATTTTACCACAGATGGATCCAGAAAGCAGTGATGAGTTTGTCTGGGTAAGTGAGACACAAACAGCCTCCCTCCCTCATCTTTTGTCCAAACAGACGTAAGCAGAATTCAGACTCGCTCTCCCCTCTGCCCACACCGTGCAGCACAAACAGGAAGCAGGGAGCAGCTTGGTCCTTCCAGGCTTAGCAACCAGATTTCTTTTGTTTGCTTAACAATTCCAGATCCGTCCAGCCAAAAGGAGGGAAAAATACACAGGTCAACAGCTAGATGATGAAAGTGCAGACAAGTAGCCCTGATATCACAGAATCAGAACAGGTTCTGATCTAGGGAAGGAAGTGTTTCCAGTATTGGAGTTACAATGTAGTGCATATTAGCTGCCCTTCGAGAAGTGTTTTCATAAACAGCTCAAAAGAAGAGGCTTATGATGTGGCAAAAAAATGGGGAGAGTTGTGTGAGGACACGGAGAAAACAGAGAGAGGGAGAAAAATTGCAAGGAGAGTATGGCTAGAAAAGAAAGAAAACTCCAAATCACTTTGTTAGAAATGAAAGTGACATTCTGTAGCTCTGTTTGAATATGTAAATTGGAATGAAATAGCAAAGACAATAAAATGGAAATAGTCATACTTCTAAAAGTACTTGCATATTTATGATAGAAATATTTTTAGGCTTGCTTTATGTTGCATTTTCCTCAATTTTATACCTTATTTTGGGTGGACAGAAATGTATGAAAATATGAATAATACTCAGGATTTCTAAATAAACTGTGTGTTTGCAGACAATTTTTTAGAAAATAGCTTTATTGTTAAACAAACATATAGTCATGTAGATGTACAATGATCTAATTTAAAATATTTTATTTCCTCCCCAAGATAATCCATGCTCTATCTAGAAAAAAAAATCACTATTTTTCCTTTTCCCTAGCTTCTGACAGTACTGACCTGCTTCTCCTGGTCTATCTCTCTGGTTTTTCCCCATGGGGACATTTCACACAAATGGAATCATACAGTAAGAGCCTTTTGTGTGTAGCTTCTTTCACTTGGTATAATGTTTTCAAGATTCCCCTGTGTTGTGGCATATATCACTCGTTCATTTCTTTTTGTGATCAGATAATCAATAAAATAGATATCTCACATTTTGTTTATCCATTCATCAGTTAATAGACATTTGAATTCTTTCCACTTTTTAGCTACTATGCATGCTACTCTGAACATCTGCATAAAAAATTTTGCAATGACATATATTTTTAATCATCTTGGGCATATAAAAATGGAATTGCTGAACCATAAGGCAATTCTATGGTTAACTTACTGAGAAATTTCTTAGAATTTTTTCCTAAGTTGCTATGCCACTTTTCATTTCCACCAAGTAGACGTGAGGGTTCCAATTTTTCTGCTTCCTCATCAACACTGGTCATTGTCCATCTTTTTGTTTTTTAGTGTACCTACCTGAATGAAGTGGTTAGATAGATTTTTTTTCTGAGTAGACCTTTCAGAATAGCCCAGCCAGGTAAAAACAGGGCTGGGTCTTTCATTTTGCTTTACCAGCAAATCCATATTATTTTGAGGACTAATAATATATATTTAATCTCACTTTGAGAGTAATTTTATCTTTTCAAGTATCAGTTATTAACATTTAACAGAGTGTTTTAATGTTTATACTGGGTATAATACATGCATGCTTTTATTTGAAAAGTTAATTTCAGACTAAGGATATATATCAAAGTCAAGTTGTGATTGCCCCGAATGATTAAATCCTTATATGAAATAGAAAAGCGCTCCACTTGCTGAAGTATAACCGGCACGGACAGTAACTGTTTACTGACCAAACAGAGCAACACAGATAAGCAGACCTAGTAGCAGCTGATTGGACCTTTTCCTAACAGAGTTACAATGAACGAAGACAGCATGAGGTCTTGAAAAGAATCCTGGGCTGGGAATCAAGGGATCTAAACTCAAGTTCTAAGGAAAATACATACCAGACCCTATTTTCTGGCACCTACTTTTTCCAACAAAGTTGTATATGTTTCCTCTTTGCTTACCATAGTCTCCTCGTACTTACGCTTTGAAGGGTTTTATATTATTGCTTCATTGCTTGATTGCTTTTAGCCCATAGACTGTATGCTCAATGAGGTCAGGGAATCCTTTGTACTTTGGCTACTGCTGCATTTTGAACACTTTAGCTCAGGACTTGACCTAAAGAAGCTAGTTATTAAATACCATGAGAGTCTTGTACAAATCACTAAGTTATAATTCAAGTGAACATCAGTATAGAGTGTTATTTACCTAAACAGTGGCTTTCTGTATAGATGAGTATCCTTATCTGTAAATGGCACAATAGGGGTATTAGTAGTATCTATCTTATTGTGTTATAATGAGGACTTTATTAAATATATCTTAAAATAGAAATTGGTGGCACAATTTTCATCATTGTCTTTATTTTGATTCTCATTTTTCAGCAACAACAAAGTACTGAACATACCTTAACTGACATTGGAAATAATAATTAAAACTAAAAGGACAGCATGACAGTTTCCCTTAGGATGCCTCCCAGCCCAATATTATCATAACATTTCCTAGCATGACAAACTATGTCCATGGTGTTCATGAATATTTTATTTCTAGAGCAGGTGGTATGATGTCTCAGGTCAACATGCATATGTGGCAGCTTGATGACAATGGAAGTATACAATCTCATTTATGGAAATAAAATTACTTTTGATGACTAGCATTTTTTTAGATCATTAGTGATTTGAAAATCAGCTTCATATCTTGCACATTGATGGGGCACAGTGAAATATCAGAGTAGCTCTAGCAAATTTTCAGAAAATGTCAAGTGTCTTTTTCAGTGAAATCAAATCCTGTGCTTTGGTTGCTTTTTGATTTAGAAAAGGTCATTATCATGGACCATTTCAAATTCCCAAAGTAACTTTCAGAGCACACTGCTCCTTGGGGAAATCATGTTGCTAGAGAAACAAACACAGGACCTTTCTGGTTTCCAAACTGTGCCCTGAAACTCCAAACTTAATTTCCTGATCTTACCCAAGAAGGGCACATCATATTAATTCCTCAGATTGTGAAAGTATTTTTTTAAAACAATGAACTTTCATGTAGAGAAAGTGGCTGTTCCTCAGATTCAATCCATTCTGATGGATATTAGCTGTGTGAAAGGACAGGACTATCTAAATGGCTTCCTCACTGTTACTTGGATGAAGAAAACATAAGTGATAGTGCATACTCTAATTAAACCCCACTGACAGGTTTCATTCTCTTCCATGACCTCTGTGTTTCTTCTTCCTCCAGTTCCATCACCCAAAACAACCCTTCTATGTCTCTGTGTTCCCTGTGTCTTTCTTTTGCCTTCTGTTTTCACTTGACTTCCATTTTACCTCATCTCAATCCTTTTCTGAACCTTCTGCCTCTTTAGCCTCTTTAGTCTATGCTTGACAGGAAAGCACAGAAATTGATAGGATTAGAAGGAACAAGTAGAAGCTGAGAAGAAAATTCTGGAGGAAGCTATGGAAGCAATGAAGACCATTGTGACAGAGGAGGACAAAATTTTGAGAAACACATATGATATGCTTTCTGGAAATAGATTTTTGTTTTTGTACCCAGGCTAAATGTGAACATACTTTAGCTGACACTATAAAAGAACTACAGAAAATGTTCTAATGAAAGAAACATGCTATGTGGCTTATTTTTATTAATTCATAATAATACTGAGACAGGAGATTAGGGCATGGCAAAGCTGGCTGGGGGAGTGGGTGTGACCTCTTAATTATAAAATCCCAGGGGACATACAGGACAATTCCCTAAGCTCTGCACTCAGACTTCTCATGAGAATTTGGGTACATTTTTGATAGGACAGCCTAGACCTGATGTCAACCTCAGTTGTGGTTGATAGCAAAAGGACAGTCTACAGTGAGGTTTTGCCCGTGTTCTCTCTTGTATGGTGGCCACCATCACACTGTAGGGCGCACTTTTTTCCTACTTTTACGTGTCCCAAACTCACTCTGCAGAGTCTGTTTCTTTTCCTACCTTTGATAAAACTTTGTGACCATTTGTGTTTGCCTTGACCAATTCTTTGCTTAGGACAGAAAGAATCTAGAAACCACCTCCAGAATGAGATTCTAGCACCCCAAAACCCAGTAACAATATTACATGTGATGGATTTTATTTTGGGAAGTTAGTATAAACAAGTAACATCTATTAATCAGTTTCAATCCCTTTCTGCTGCTTCACCCTTTCCTCTCCTTCCTGGTCTCCAGAAGTCTACCTGCCTATTTCCTATCCTCTTTCTTTTAGCTCTTTTAAGTTATTTTTACAATTTACAGTATAATAACCATTGGTGAATCCCTACAATCCTGACTATGTATTGTCTCTAATGTTCTTTTAAATGATTATTTTCTTATTCCCTTTAATGATTTGATCAATCTTCTTACATCTGATAATCTGAGCAACTTTGTTGAAGATAACAATATGTAATATAACGATCACTGTTAATCCCTATCATTTGGTTTGAAACCTCATATCATTTTTAATGTCCTTGCATTGTTTTGTTTGTATCTTGCTATTGTTCTTTTTTGTGCTATTTTCTTTAAAATAAAAATTAAAAAAAAAATTTTTTATAAGCCCATGTTTGCAGTACACAATGACTACAATTATCATGGGATATTGGTACATGTACATAATATATCTTAATCTTTTTTTTCCTTTTTTGTTTTTCATCCCTTACCCACTCCTTCCAGCCTCTTCCAACTGTTGGTCCTCTTGCCTTTGCAAAAGTTCTATTTCCATCACTTCTTAACTACTTAAATTATGTACATTTTTAGATTTCTCATATAAGAGAAATCATGTGATACTTAACTTTCTGAGTCTGTCAAACTTCACTTGCCATGATAGTTCCTAGTTCCATCCATTTTTTCCTGCAAGTGACATAATCTATCTGGCTCTTTAATAAATTTATCTACCTTTTGAAGTAGACAATTATATACACACATGTTCTAGGTTGTTTCCTTCTCATTATTACTTAGGAGTTCTTTTCTTCAGCCAAAAAAAAAATACAGTATTTACTGTCTTTGACATATTTGAATAGGGTTTCAAATAAAGAGTAGTTTTGTCATTGAATCTATGGATGAGACCCAATATATGTATGAAAATGATGTATGGCATACACTTGTAATTCTAGCACTCTGGAAAGATGAGGCAGGAGAATGGCAAGTTCAAGTCCAGCCAGGGAAATTTAGGAACTTAGCAAGACCCTGTCTCAAAATTTAAAAGAAAAATTTTAAAAAGAGCTGAGGATGTAGCTTAGTGTCAAAGCCCTGGGTTCAATCTCCTGTATCTGGGGGGAAAAGATATTCTAGTAAGTAGGTTTTACATAGCTCATTCTTACAGGGTAATATCAGTATACTAGATATTTTCTCCACTTATTGCAGTCAGGTCAAGGAGCATTTTGCCAAAATACTATTGAGAAATTCACATGTTGCATGGCATTTGCAGTCCAAATAATTAATACTCATGAATGAATCTTGATTGGAATGACAATGAGGGAAACATTTTTTATTTTCTTTTGCAAATATCCTTTTATTGTAAAGCACATTGATAATTACCCATGCCAAAAAGGTGAATGAATCTATATGTATAGTTTAACTTATATTTTGAACAGTTGATTAGTGTTATAGGTCAAAAAATACAACAGTGTCAGCTGTAGATTTACTGTATTGACAACAAGTACAGTAGGTTTTCTCAACTTCTTTAGGATGTGTAATTATTCATATGTTGATCCATTTAAAGTTTAGAAAGAGATTTTTCAGGTTCTAACAGAAAAACCGCTGTTGATTAGGATTAAATTTGGACTTATAGATCAATGGGAGAATTTACTTCCTTATGATACTGAGTCTTCTAATCTATGAACATAGGGGTTGGGGATATAGCTCAGTAGCACAGTGCCTGCCTGGCAAGAGCAAGGTCCTGCGTTTGATTCCTGGGACTAAAGAAAGAAAATAAAAGCTTTGTTATACTCTGTGAACACAGTATATTTATCAGTTATTTATTTAGTTCTTTTTGTGATTAAGCTTTATAATTTTCTCTGTAGAAATCTGACATATCCTTTGGAAGATGTTTTACCTACTACAGTATGTGATGCTTTATATTATAAATGCTCTCTTTATTTAAATAGTACTCTTTTCATATTTTGTCATGTAGAAACAAAATTGATTTTTATATATTGACTTTTTATTCTGAAAACTTGCCCAGTTATCCTTTTAATTCTAATAGTATAGCTGTATATTCCTTTAGATTTTTACTATAAATAATGATGATTTTAATTCTCACTTATTTTGCCTTCTAATACCAGCTAAAATTCCCAGCACAATGTAAAATGACACAGTTGATGGTAAACATTCTGTCTTGAACAGCAAGCTCAATATTTTTACCACTGAGCATAAGTAACGTTACAGGTGTTTAGGGATATTCTTTATCCAGTCCAGCCCTTTCATTTTATCCTCAGCTTGCTTTGGGCTTTTTTCTTTTTAATCATGATGGACTTGAATTTTGTCAAGATCTGAGTACTAACACGTTTCCAGACTTGTTTAGTGCACAGCAATAAGGAATATATGAATGGATATACTCATATATGTTCATGAATTTATATCTATTTCCATATCCATGCATCTTTGTGTGTGTGTGTGTGTGTGTGTGTGTGTGTGTGTGTGTGTGTGCATAATCCCTGATACTTCCAATTCCAGTCCAATCCCACAGGGTTCATTCTAACTTCCCTCCTTTCCTTATTTATAATTCTTTTCTCCAACAAGTGACATCTGGATCTTATTATCCATAATATATTTACTGTTTTCTCAGTTATGGAATACACACAACATAGTTTTAGAATTTCTAACACATATTACTGGGAAAATCAGATTTAATAAGTACAGTACTATATTTGTATACAGTTTTCTTTCCTTCGAGTTATTGCAAAAATACTGCTTCATGGAGATCCTTGGCTTGGTTCTTCCTGCCCCACCCTTTTTTCTTCACTATGATTGTTATTAATTTTTATTTGGTTAGGTACATTTGCTCCTGTTTGTATTCCATTAGGGTTGTTTTTACGTCTTTAATGAATTAATTTTTAAAAATGTTTGAATACAAGTTTTTAAAAAATAAGGGTGTGAGACCTGACTGGTTCATCAGTTTCGCGTGACTATAACAAGTACTTGAGATGATCAAGTTATAAAGAGAAAAACCTTGACTTCAGCTCACGGATTTGGATGTTTCAGCCCTTGATCTGTTAGCCCCATTTCTTATGGGCCTGTGGAGAGGCCACATATCCTGTCGTGGAGCAAGTGGCACAGCAACAATCACTTATTTTGTGGCCAAGAAGCCAAAGAGAGAAGGAGGAAGGGCTGAGTTCATCATTTTCTTAGAGCATCAGAACATGTGTGCCCCAGTTACCTGAAGACTTCCCATGAGGTGCTTTTCTTACAGTCTCCATCACTTCCGAAGATCACTGTTGAGGGGAACAAGCCCGCAGCATATGGGCCTCTGGAGGATGCTCGATACCAAACTGTAGCAATGAGCATGGCTCTACAAGTCAGAGCTCCATGCAAAGACATACATTCCCTGTTTCAGTCCTCTCAGTCTTGCTGCCTATTTCCACACTCTGAAGGTAACCTATCTCATTATCTTCTACTTCGCCCTTCCTGGGTTTGTAAAAGTTTTATATAAATGATCAGGTAAATGTATTTTAACTCACATCCCTTCCACCTACAGGATACTGTACCATGCATAATCTTTTAAACTTCACTTTATTATGCCTACGGATGTCATAGAAACTACTTCACAGCAATCTCCAAATAAATATCTTCCTCATCTATTTTCATCTGGTACACAGTACTCCATAATTTATTCTAACCACTCTTCTCTATATCCGGATTTATAATACCCCAAGTATTTTGCAGTATAAGCAATTCAGCAATGAATAAGCTTGCACATGAATATTGGTATAATTGCCATATATATTCCTATAAGTGGGTTGGCCTGACAAAAATATAAGCACATGTATAGAGTTTTTACAAATTGCCAAATTCTCCTAGCATGATTATACCACTTTGTATTTTTCCCAGCAGCATATCATACTATTTCCCTGTAGTTTAGCTCCAATAATGTGTTGTTATACATTGTGATAGTTACTGATCTGATAGGCAAGAAATATCTTTTCAAATGTTATTTAATTATTAGTGATTTTGAGCCTTTAACAGTATGGGTAATGGAGATTTTCACATCATTTTCTGTTAACTGTCTTTTATGTTTTTTTCCCATTTCCTATTGGTTTTTGGTCCTGTGTTCCTCAGCTCCTAATAGTTCTTTGTACACTACCTCTGTACACTGATGTTTGGCCTGTGATATATGTTGAACTATATTCTCCAGTGATTCATTTATCTTCTGACTTTGATTATATGTTTTTTTACCATGCACTAATATTTTTGTTGTTTTGTTGTTAGCAAATTTATTGATTTTTTAAAAATTTCTTTGGATTTTGAGATAGAAAAATTTCCCCCACAATGAGATTTAAAAAAATTCAATTATGTTTTTCTTTTAGTATTTGTATGGTTCTATTTTTTAGATCACTAATCATCTTTGAGATCTTTCCTGTGTATGGGTCTAATTTTATATTTTTCTAAAAAGCTGTCTACTTTTCTCAGTACCATTCATTTGAAAATCCCCCCACTTAAAGGCAATGTAGACCCTGAATCGTATCCTGGACATTAATTCTCTTGAATCTCCATGTCCTCTTTGGAAATTTGTTGATAATATCTTTTTAAAATAATTATGTACCATTTAAATGATATAACATGTATTGTACTAGCCCCTTACTAAGTGCTAATTTCCTTCCTATTAAAGAATTATTGACCTGTGCATCTAGATGAAACACATATCTGTCTAGAAGAGCAGTTCTTAAATAGTGGTGTTTGTAACAAACACCCATGAGGATGGTGAGTAGTGACTCTATCTTCTAGATACGGATTCAGATATTCTGTATGATTTGGGGCCCACAGCCCAAGAAGCCTTAGGGTGTACTTACTTTATGTAAGACTATTTTAGTGGCTGAAAATATTCAAAATTTGTAACCCAGATAGGGTTATAAATCACCATATTCATGAAACTATTTTACATCAGTTAATGAGCAATGTATCTGTGCTAAAATGCTGAAGATTTTGAAAGCAAAAATGTGATTGAGGTTGATTCTTTTTAATTTAAATAAATAATTTTGACACAGATTATGAAGCAGTTAGGAGTGCACAGGTAAATGGAGCAGTTGCACTTGTGCGTTTAATGCCCATGGGCCTGTTCATGTGATGCCTACGCTAAAACATCCCTCCATAGAATCTAGCAACATAGAAAAGAAAGGTAGAAAGTGTGTCTTTTTATTGGCATTCTAAGGCTAATTAGAAAAAATAAGAGACAAAGGGGAACTCTTTCAGAATAGGCCTCTTTGTATTACAGCTAAACTAAAAATAATACGTACTTGACTTACACATGAACCTAAATTTTATGTCAAAAGAGCACGCCCCAGCTTCTGACTTCAACACATAGCTAGAAGGCTAAAAACGCATTTAGCGTTTAGAACTCATTGCAGAAGAACACTCTTTGTGTCTCTTACTCCAGTACTGAAATAGGCAGCTGGTGACAGGGAGACTGCACCTATGATTCATTCACGAGCATTGTGTCTAAAAGTAATTTTTGTGGCAGTTCAACCACTGAGTGATTTCAAATTTCTAAATAGAAGGTAAAGTACATCAGCGTGATTAAATGCACTCCCACAAGAACAAGTGTTTGTTCTCAATATCATCATGTAGCCTGTGCAACTCTAATTTGAGAGTCTAGATGTTCAAAAACACCTGTCAAACTGCATAGAACATGATTATGTTTTGTGCAGTGGGACAGTGTGAGAACCCTCAGGCTCCGGGCTCAAAAGTAAATTAAGAAATGACCTCTTCCCTCCAGTAAAGATGTAACTGTCAAGGCATTGCTTTCTTTTTCTATTTTCAAAGAAGTTTTTAAAGATTAGAGAGCAATAATTTGTCCAACTTTTTGTTTTCTATTTTTTTGTTTTTTTCCAGTACCAGGAATTGAACTCATGACCTCACGCTTGCCAGGCAGGTGCTGTGCCGCTGAGCTAAATCCCCAGCCCAAGAACAGTAATTTGTATATTTAGACAAGTTGCTTTTTATTTCAGTTGGCTCACTTCTCAGATTGGTGACTTTGAGAAGCCAGTTAAAAACTAGGACAAAAATCCTTATCTCTTATGCCAATGGGAGAAAGAGAATATATTGGAAACATAACTAGCAAGATGATGTACAAATGATATGCACATGCCATACTATATATACACAATTTACATCAGATACTGTTTTCAAGTTTTGCAATGACATATGGTCTTTTGAAAAAATGTCTATAAAGGGGCATCCTACATATAATGGAAAAGGCAAAGAAGGCAAAAAGATATACATATATATATCTATAGATAGATATATAGATAGATAGATATTTTATGTTTATAAAAATTTTCCAGGGCATGTATACTTAAGAGATTTGAAAATTATCATAAACATAATGTAAATTAAAATATAAAATGTATTACCTCTTTTCATATAATCGACATTATATCTACCTTATTCTGCCTCATTACAGTCCAGACTTTTTCAGTGAGTTGCTCTTTTGTAAGACCCTAGATCCCATTCTCATTTCTCCTACCCATTTCTACTACATGAAGGAAAACTTATTAAGTGAAAACAAAACAACAAAATCTCTAAGAAAATATGCATGTATTCAGAGAGAGAGAGAGAGAGAAGGTTCTTTGATTTAAGAAATGGTGAATGGCAGGTTTAAATACTGTACAGTTTCTCTTATAGGAGAAGCCCAATAATATCAGCAAAATGCAAAATAAGAGACAAAAATAATAGGAAGTAGAGAGATATTTCTTAAATAGGAAGGGGATCCACTGATAGAGGTGGGGGAGGAAGGGAAGGGGAAGGGGATGAGAAAAGTATTAAGATGTGTTATGTAGATGTACCAATCCCAATGAGAAATGTAATCATTATATACTGTAAGCATATACAAATCAAAATAAAAATTGAAAAACAAAGACATGGTAGAATGGATAATTAACTTTGAAACCATATAACATAACTCATAAAGTCTGGTCACTAAGAAATGATAGAATTATGGGCTCAAAATACTGTTGATGCACTTATGCATCACCATGCAGTATAATATTAACTGAATTATTACAATAAATAAGCATAATTATGCAGCTAAAATAACAATAACAATAAAAAGGCGAGAAGATGAGTATCTGAAAATTACATCTATTTTAAGAAAATACTGGTGCAGCATCAATTCCAGATTTCTAGCATTCACGTTATGTATATGTATAAAATATTTCAACCTTGCACAGTAATTTGCATAGTGCTGTGGGCCAGCTGGTTTTCAAAGCAGAATACTGAATTCAAGTCCTTGATGTGCATGTATGCTTGGTTAATGTGCTATTTTTTATGAATATTAAATATGAGTAGCTCTAATAGTTCACCCATTAACATAGTTGTAAATAGCCTTAGGACCCCTGTGAAAATGATGGATTTGCATATGTTTTACATTTAATAACCAAGAAAGAGCATACTTTTTGAGGCAGTTTTGGGATAATATTAGTAGTCTGCTGATGACCTTGGTGCTAACCTTAAGAATCATTGGTCTACATGGCCAAAAGCAGATTATGTATTTTTTTTAAGTAGCCATAAATCTAATGTACACAGGTATTGGAAATTATTTGATCTAATAGTTTCACACTGTTGAGGACTTAATAAGATTCAGTGCCTTAGTTTCATTGGTTAGACTGACCTTGTGGCTTCTTCTCGGAAAAACATATCACAGAGTTGAGAAGGGCTTTGAGGTCATCAAGACAGGACATCCCTTGCAATATCCCTGCAGCTAGATTAGACAGGGTTGGAGATCTATGTAATTGAGTTAGGACCTGAATGTTGCAGTAGTTATAAGTAACTTGATTGATGTCACTAAGCAGATTGAAGACAGGTCAAATTTTCACAGTTGTATAATTTCCAAACATTCAATCAATTGCCACTAGAGTCGTATTCTTCAAATATTAGCTTACAGAAAATAAAATGTTTACCCTAATATTTATCAGAAAATTTACACTAAAGCCATACCTTACATTAAACCAAAGCTCTCAAATTTTCATCAGTTTCTGGCCAAAAATATGCTTTATTTATGTCTTCACAATCAATTTATAAAGAAAAATAAATTTTGCTTAAAGTAGCTGGAAAATTCCAAGAAGTATGGTTTGAGGGGGTGGAATAACATGATTAAGGTACTGGGCATTTTTATATAAAAGTGCCTGCTATACTTATAGTAAAAAATTTAAGATTTTCACAGACACTGAAAATTTTATTAACCTGTAAAATTGATTTTCTGCCAGCATTTGTTTTCAGTCTATTCCTGAATGTTACCAAATTTTAAAGCCAGCTTGTTTGAGATAAAGAGAATACCTTGAATGACACACACAAAATTATTTAAGTCATAAGTCTTACTTCAAGTAAAAATATCAGTTTTGCCATTTTTTAATCTTTTGATTAATAAGAAATAGTTCTTTCAAGATGTGTGTGTGTGTGTGCGTGTGTGTCTGTGTGTCCGTGTGTATTACTAATATCTACATGTTGGACTTAAACCTTTAAATTTAGCATACTTTTTTGGACTATGTCTCAGAAGCACAGCCAAAGACCTATTGTGACTATTAATCCTGCTTTGTCAACTTCACTGGGTAAAAGAAATGTCTAGCAAATTAGAAAAGAATGGTCCTGGATGTGTTTGGGTGGGTGATGGATGCATGACTTTGGGTATATGCCTGGCCCCTAGCTGGCTCCTCTCTGACATTCTTCCCCTGCTTTGATCTCTTGTCCATGAACTGAGCAGCTTTGCTCAACCAGCATGACTCACCAGCATATTTCTTCCTTGGAACCAACTGACTATGGACTGAATTTCTCAAAACTGTAAGCCAAA
>NW_004955418.1:16109556-16125175 GCF_000276665.1 Chinchilla lanigera | reverse complement strand
CTGGTTTGCTAAATGAGTGTGGAAGAGTTTGGAGATTTAAACAAGAGAAGGCTTAGAATGAAATAAGCAGAGCCTGATGGGTGATTCAAGTCAGAACTCAAAAGACTAGAATGCTAACAGGAATGCAAGCAGTAAATCCCAGGCTCAGGAGGTTTCATTAGGAATAATGACTACATTGGTATTTGGGTTAGTGGTCTTGCATATTACATTCTGGCAGAAAACTTGTCTGCATTTTGTCTATGTCTTGACACTTTACAGGAGACTGACAGGAAGGGTAGGAGACCAACTAATTGGGTGGATGAAATTTCAAGGCAACCCAACATTCAGGCTGTGGCATGGATACTACTGGATGCTTTTAGCCAGATTTACAGTGAGAATCAGGAGGGAATGGCAGAGCAGCAATTTTCAAAAACTTTAACTTTTGCCCAACAGGAATTATGTGTAAAGTTAGAACCAAAGGAGATGTGCTTGCACCATTAAAAAGATTAGCACCATTAAAAAGAAACCAAGTACTTTTCATAGAGAAAAGAAAATGCCTTGAGGCCATCTCAGGAATCATCTCCATGTGTGGCAAGCTCCAGGGTGCAAAAGTGTCAATCTTTCATTTGAGAAGACAGTCCCTGGGACTGTGGGTTTATTTCATCATGTGCAGCCATCTAGTCAGTGGCTTCTGCAGGCATGGTCCAAGTGGGCCTGGCTATTACTTCCACTGATAGCAGACCTTGCCATTGTCCACATGACACTAGCTTTATTGGCATGCAGAATGTAAGTTTGGGGGTGAAATGCCTAGTGGGTTAGTAAATCATGTTCCATTTGTCATGATCTGAGCATAGGCATCCACCATGATATCCTACCTTGGAGCTAGCTGACCATGGACTGAATTCTTCAAAACCGTGAGCCAAATTAAACCTTTCTGCCATTAATTTGTGAATGCTGGATATTGTCTCTCAGCTATAAGTTTATTAATACATCCAATATAGCCTATTTTGGACAGGTGTTCACAGCTACTGTTTCACAGTTATTTTTAACAACTTCCTTCCTCAGGATTTTACTCTATAAAGGAAAATGAAATTCTTTCCTTCATGATACATACTGTGAATTTCTTGAAATTCTGATTTGGGCAGGAAAACATCCTTAATCCTTAACTGGACTTAAGCAGTGTTTGGTGTATCAGTGAAATATGTAGGCCCTCTCATTAAACTGATGTCTACTACCACTCCCATGCATCTTCAGCAGAAAAATAAATAAGAAAGAGGTGTCAGCAGACACAAGTAGAGTTGTATGTATCTCTTCTTTAACCCCAAAGAAGAGATACATACAACTGCAGTTTGGCCTGAAAATACAATGCAGTGACTAACTCCAATCTGGAAGGAATGTAAATATATAGTAAACTACTTTAGTTCTTCCCTGCCAAGTTTATGGAAAACATCTTTCAAATCCATCAGAGCACTCTTTCCAATTCAGCTTCATGGAGGCAGGGACTATTTAATTTGTTGGTTAGTTAATTTATTTTGCTCTTTTTTGTGTTGCCATATTTCCAGGACCAGAAGAGTACCTGGCATATGACTTAGAAGATGTTCAATAAATAATCATTGAGTGAGTGTAACAAATGACTCAGATTTGGTCTTCTCTTTGCAACACAACACTCTAAGGCAAGCAAGATGAAATCTGTTTGCCATCCTTAGATTCTAAGTTCTTACAACTTAATCTCATTGTAAGGAGACTGAATATGGAAGGAACCAATTGTTAGCTCATGAAGCAAACCAAGTCTATCTTCTGGCTCTGAGCTACCCCGTATTATGACTCTAGGGATGACCTGCTTGGAAGGAAATACTATAAAGTTGATAGCTATAATATAAGCCTTAATATAAATTGAAATTATGCAGGCATGATCAGTATATTAGATGTCTAAGGCTGCCATAACAAATTACCACCAGGTGAATAGGCTTAAAACAAGAGTAATGTATAAGATCTTGGTTCTTGATGCTAGGAGTCTGAAATTAAGGCATTGGCACAACCACATTCCCTCTGAAGGCTCTAGAAGATAATGCTTCCTTGCAGTTTCTAGTATTTAGAGATCCCAGGTGTTTTTGGTTTTTTAGCAGTATAGCTCTGACCTCTGCTTCTGGGATCATATGGCCTACCTCCATATATGTCTATGTGTCTAAGTCTCCTTATCCTTGTACCACACATCACAATCAAGTATGTCTTCATCTTACTTGATAACATTGGTAAGATCCCTATTTTTAAATAAGGTTATGTGTTCATAGGAAGCAGGGGTTAAAATTGGAGCATATATTTTGTAAGGAAACCCACTCCAGCCACTGTCCTCGTGGATATTACAACTAAGAGTGAAGGCACAGATGAGTAAACAGGAAATGACAAGTAGATGACAATGTGTTTTCCCAGGGAAAGAATGTTGTGAGAAAAACTAAAAAGAGTACCTAATAAGATTGCCTAAGGAGCTAGAACTTTACTCAAGGGCAGATAGAAGTCTGACAATAAATCATATTACAGAATAACAAATGGGAGGTAGACAGGTTGTCAGGTGCAGCTGCTCCAGAAAGTCATTGCAAATTCAGATCGTCTTTTCTTCCATTATGGTTATTGTCATAGAACGTCTGCTTCAACATCAGACTTTGGGTCTGCAATGCAGATAAGAAGGAAAGGAGGAGAAAAGAGACTTGTAAACGTCTGATTTTACAATGGAAAACTGACAGTGTCTCAGAGTTCCTGCCTGGCTGACTTCTACTTGCAGTTCATAAGACTGAATTACATTCATAGATTTGGGAACATGGGAGATGAATATTATTGACTGGGCACATGACTGTATCTAAAAACCTAACTCTATTAGTAAACTGGTAAAGAAAGAGGAGATTTGGGTATGCAGCTAGTCAATTCTGCCACAGACAGTGAATGACTGTGATGCCATATTTGGAACTCAGACTCGTTCTGGTACAAGGGGCTGGGTGAGGGGGCTTCCAGGCAGAAAATAAAGTAGGAAGGTTCAGAGGTAAGAAAGAGCTATGTAAGGAATTATGACTTTCCATACAGCTGAGTTACAGAGTGCGAGATGGAGAAGAATGTAGAGGTCAAATTATAAAAGGCCCCATAAGCTGTGTAGTGTATATAAATTATAGCTTTTTTGGAAGGCAGCATACTCTGCAAAGTCGCTGTTCGGAGTTCGCGGCCTCAGTCATTCACAGATTTTAACTTAGAACCTAACTAATAATTATTCACAGCAACCCTTGATATTTCTCAGGAACCGCAACTATCCTTCACACTTGTTTTTTTTTTTTTGGCAGGAAGTTTGCAAGTAGCCAATCTGAAAGCGTTATTCAGTTCTCCTGGCTGCTGATTAGCTGCTACCCTGTAACCAATCTCTGGCACATGCACCAGCATTCCTGCATCCTAAGAGGTTGTTGTACTGCTGTGCCTATCTCCAGTGTTCTGGGTTTTGTTCTTCTTAAAGCCCTAAGGTCCCTAAGATGTCGCCAAAATGCACTGCACCTTCTCAGGCTTTATTAATACAGCATTTTATTAAATTAAATTAGATAACTGCAGGAGACATAACATATTTAGGGGTTGAACTATAAATATAGAGATTTATAGGCATTTTCTAAGCATATCTGAAATTTGTGGTTTTTCACAATTTGCTAGGAATGTAGCCCCCGTGAATTTCAGGGGCCCACTGTAATTAGAAACAAACTTTGTCTGTTTCAAGCAGAAAACACAAATATTAAAATGTTCATGGGTGGTTCATAAAATTTTCTAGGACTGAAAGACCACATAAGGCTGCACCGCCAGGAGCAAGGCTCACATTATACTGCAGAACTGTTGCCACAGGCCCCACTGCCTCTAAGGCTGAGCATGGACCCCCAGTTTCACTGTCACCACCAGGCTGGGCCCGAGGAGGTCCCTGAGGCTGAAATAGGGACACTAACCCATCCTTTTGTAAAATAATTGTGTAGGTTCACTGACTCTGGCTGTGGAGAATTTTCAGAACGTGTCAGTAAGAGGCCTGGAAAGGGTTTGTTAGGTAGAAATTTTAGGACTTGGTTTGGTGGGTAGGAGATGATGCCCCAACCACAGTAAGATGGTGGTCCTCAGTGCAGGTGAAAAAGTGGTCTATTGCAAGTAAAAAAGCCAAACCCTTTTGCAGACTTCTTGTGTTCTGGGAGAAGCCAAAACAAAACAAAAATAAACTGGGGGTATGTCCTGAAGCTGCAGTTTTCATTTTCTAAATTATGATTTTCCTTATTTCCTTTCTGCCTTATTTTTATTTCTTCTATTCTACTTCACTCTTACTAAAAAACTTCTTTAGACCTAGCATGAGGCTCTAGATGCCGGGCAGCCAGAGAGGATCACAATAGACAGGTCAGTAGAGGGCAAAGGGTGTTGAGGGAAGCCTTGACTTGGAAAGTGTTATGGTTCATATCTAGATGTCCCTCCAAAGCTTCATGGGCTCCTGGTAGGGCTTTTGGGAGGTGATTGGGTAATGCGAGCATGATACTGATCAGCAGATGAGCCCACTGATGAGGTCACAGCTAATTGTGATGTTGGGAGGCAGAGCCTGGTCAGAGGAGGCGGGTCACTGGAGGTGTGGCCTGGAAGCCTTTATCTCTTCCCTGTTCCTCCCTTCAAGCACTCTGCTTCTTGTCCCCATATTGCAAGCTGTTTCTCCTCTGCCATGCCCCTCCCCCATGCTGTCCTGCCTGGGAGCCAATGCACGATGGACTGAAACCTCTACAAACTGTGAGCCAAAATAAACCTCTCCCCCTCTAATTTGTAGGTGTCAGGTATTGTATTATCTCTCAGCAACAAAGCAAGTAACTAAGACAGAAAGGCAGCATTATGGTTTGAATGAAATTGTCAAAACTCGGGTTGAAATTTAATTCTCACTGTGAGATATTAGGGATGTGACTTTAAGATGTGATCAGGTTGTTATGTATAGAGTAAACTTTTCATAGATTGATAGGTGATAAGTGCATTTTTTACAAAAACCAGTTTGTCTCAGTCTTTTCCCTCCCCCGCCCAAATTGCCATGGGATACCCTGAGCCCCTCCAGATTCTGCAGACTCCCCACCCATAAGTATAAAGGCTCTCAGACATGTGACCCTTCGACCTTGGACTTAGTCTCCAGAAATGTGAGAAATAAATTTCTTTTCTTTATAGATTATCCAGTCTCGGGTATTGTGGTTTGACAGATGCATTTGGTTACAAGGTGTGGTAGTTAATTGTGATGTCAGCTGGAATAAGAAATGCCTAGACTGACTTGAGCCACTGGTGCTCAGGGCCCTTTCCCAGGTGCCACCCATGGGGAGCTAGCTCACTCTTCCTCCGAGCCTTTGCCACCAAGGCACCACTTGTAGGGACCTAGTCCCGCGACTAGTTTGTTTCTTGACTGAACAAGAATGTTGACAAAGACACACAGTGAATTTAGCAAGTGGGCGGCCAGGGAGCTTTTGCCTCTAAGGCAGAAGGGCCTTGAGCCTCAAGCTCCTCTGTATTTTATTCACCCTGTCTCCTCAGGCACAAGAAATTAAAGGGACACAAAGTTTATCTGCCTTGCGATATCCATTTAGTGCATCCTAAGGTAAACAACTTAATCTGGGATGTATGAACTTTACCCTAGAATCTGCAACTGCCATCACCCCTGCATGATGCCTTTGTCCTTTGCGCTCACAGAGGGGGACAATTAAGCCTCAATTTGCCTCTATTCTCCCACAGAGAGGACTCAGTAGTAATCTCCAGGCCTTTAGCCTTTGGCAGGATCCTTCAGGTCTCCAGGGTGCAGGTATCCCTTTTGCATTCTTTCACACCACGTTCTCCAGGTAGCCATTGTAAGCCTACCTTGTAAATCCCTATCGTATTCATCCTATTACGTGATACATATATTCTTTTCTTTAGTGAACCCCAACTGAATCTCTGGGGAGCACTCTGAGTAGGGAGATAGTAGTAGCATTGAAACAAAACAAAGTCTTTTGGCTTATGCTCAACTGACTGGAGGCATGAGACAGATAACTATAATATTTAGCTTATCTGGGCTGGACTTTAAAAATAAATGAACAAAGCTGCTGTTGGATGAGAAGGAAAGTCAGGGCCTTGGTTGTCCTCTTGCTCTTTGGCTGGTGCTACTGGTCCAGAGTAGCAGGCATATAACCTAAGGCAGCGGGTCAGTGCTCCATTTCCATCCCTGCGCAGAGAGTGAGGCTGGAGGGTAGGCTGGCAGTGACAGTCCCGTCAGGGTACCCCTGCATGTCTTCTGGGCAGGGAGAGTCAAACTGAGCTTGCTGCTGGGCACACACCTGGCATGAGGCCCCCTGCTTGTCCTGTGGTAACACCCTCATCTAGAAGGAATTAATAAGGATTTATTGCCATGGCACTTTCCTCCCTGTGTACCTGAGGAACTAAAGTCTCTAAATCCCACTATGAAGTCTCTAAATCCCACTGCGATTAAGTCTCGGCTCCGGTTTCAGGGAGACATAAATAATAAAAATCTCTGGATATTCCCCTTTCTAGCTTACATCAAATCATGAGGAAATAACCTGAGTGTTGGCTTCTCAACAACAGCGTTCAGGCTCAGCAGTGTTTCCTGTCAAGTAGCCTGACCTGTGAAGAAGGCCCGAGGGGCTGAGTGCCCCCAGCAGGGCCCCGTAGAGGAGCTCCCACATTAAAAGTTTGCAGGAGGGTCAGATTCCCCTATTGAGCACACAGATTTCTTTGGTAAATTCACTCTGCCCACCTGTGACCAGCAAGGGACCTGGAACTTCCTGTAACCTGCAGTGAATAGTTTGGGATTGGCAAAAGTTTGAGGAAGGAAGAAGAGGTTATAAGAGAGACTGAAAATGACGGGACAATGCCTATCCATGCCTCTAAGACGAGGCAGCAGCTCCTTCTGAACTGTCTGATTGAGCTCGCTGCAATGCAGGGGTCAACTGAGCAGGGGAGAAATGGACCAGCCACAGGACAGAAAGAGGTGAGAAGCCAGTGCACAGTAGGAGGACCCACTCCACTCGTGCAGCCATAGGAAGTTTCCCTTTATTTACCAGGGTTCTATTGATCTCTCTTGCTCGGTAAAAGAAGCTCACCCCAAAGAGGCCATGTAGGGCCTTCTTTTTAGCTATTGCGCATTAAGAAGAGATAATTTAAACCGGAAGAAACGGAGATGCCACTGACAGGCAAATCTCTTCCCTGCTGGGTGAGGACTTCATAAAGAAAATCAATTGTGCCATGAAATATAAAGAAGCTTGAAGTTAGGGTGAGGAAATGCAACATGCAAATACGTTTTTCATTAAAATTTAAATTTAATTTTTATAGATTTTTTTTCATATCTAGGGCTTGCTAATTATTTTTAGATTTCGCCACCACCCCCCCCCCTTAAGGCTGGTGTGCGTGGCTTTCGTATTTATTGACAACACTGATGTGAAAAAGTGTCACTGCATCTGTGATGCCACGTTTGCCTCTCACCAGCTCCCCCAGTAGTGTGATGCGGGCATCATCGAGGAAAATATTTAGCCAGAACTGTGGTGAGGATTACTTTTGAAATGCCTGGACAGAACCACCTCATTTCTTGTCCTGTGCTTTTGAATCCAAACCTATGAAATTTTTAATTTTTAAAAATTTTTAATTTTTAAAAATGTAAATCCCAATGAAAATCATAGACACACTTCAAAATAATCCAGTTCCTTGGCTAACCCCTTCTTTATGCTTATCTGGAACAGGTAGCCATCTGAGTATCTCTTGCAATAATCCTGACACTCTTGCCAAAAAATATTTTAACTCAAGAAAGAATGATAATTATGAAATATGAGAACCTTCTGCACACTCATTCGTATTCTCTCTCTCTGCCTCTATATAAAGTGACAGCTCTTGTCTTGGTGTATCAGGAAATACTTTTAATGTGTACTGATATGAATAGCTAAAAGAAAGTCTACTTCCAGAGTCCTTTTAATTAAATTCTAAAATCTCAGCTAAACATTAATTCTCTATTTCCTTCAGAGTTGTTGATCTAATAATAGTAGATCATTGTGCAAAAAATTTGCAAGTTTTCAGTCTTAGCGGGCCCAAAATACTACTTAATGAATTTCATAAGAAAAGATGAACCAAGTCTGCTGGTAGCTTGCAAGACTCCTTTGATGTAGGTAGGATGCTTCTTTTACCAATTTAAAGAGGTTTTGTCAAGAAATATATGGATTAATCAAGAGGCTGGTGTGGTGGCACACATCTATAATCCCAGATGCTTGGAAGGCTGAAGCAGGAGAATCACACATTCAAGTCTCGCCTGCATAATTTAGTGACTTAGTGAGAACTTGTCTCAAAAAAAAAAAAAAAAAAAAGAAAAAAAAATGAAAGGGCTGGAGATGTAGCTCATTGTGAAAGCCATGGGTTCAGTCCTTATGTTATGGATGGGATCTGCAATGTCCCCCTGAGGGAGGATATAAGCAATAAAACTAGGTAGCAAAGAGGCAGGGAAATCAAGAATTTAAAATTGTACTGTTAGAAAAGACCTGCAGCTTCAGAACACAAGCCAGGTTCATTCACTCTCAAAACAGCAAACCTAGGCAAGTCCCTTTGGGCTGCACACAGCTCTGCTTATTTGCTTTTCACCTGCAAATTGCCTTTTCCTGCAGCTTCCTCCAGCCCAGAAAGCAGCTGCGGTGCAGACTGCAAGCCCAACGCACACCTCCACTTCACATTCTTGTGGGTGGCTTGCGCTGTAACCTGGCGGACAGTGCGAATACACATCTAAGCCCACCCAGAGTGGTACCAGCCTTTAAGTGTGCGCCCCACCCCAACCGCGTCCTGTCTCAGTTCTCTGGACATCCACGCTCTACTCTTGAATGCTTCCTATCCTTCTCGTGCCTCTTTTTATGGACACATCCTGAAAATTCTTCTTCCACAAGGGGAGTCAGCAAACCTGTGTGCTTATTTTAAAGGGGTGGGTTAAGTTCCTTATTTCAGCTCTGGGGACTTTCAAACTCAGCCCAAGAGCCTCACAGGCGCAGAGGCGGGGCTTGTGGAAGGGGATTCCATTATGGGAGCACGACAGCTGACTTGCTGTTAGGGGCTGGGCCCTGCTTAGAGGCAGAGGTTGAAGGCGTGACTCGAAGAGTTTGTCTCCTTTGCAGGTTCCTCCCTTCCCTCTCTCCTTCCTGGCCGCCGCACTGGGAATAGCTTTTCTAGTAGCAGCCCTTCCACTGCGCTATTTCTGCCTTGGAGCTGGCGACCATGCAAAGACTAAGACTTCCTGAACTGTTAACCAAAGTAACTCTCCTCCTTTAAGCTGTGGGTACTGGATACTGTGTCTCAGTGATGAGCAAGTAACAAGGACACCCTAGTACTGCAAAACAAAAAAAAGGACTGGGATACAGCTCAGTGTAGAGCACTAGCATGTGTGAAGCTTTGGGTTCAGTATCCAGTGCAGGAAAAAATAAAAAGAAAGGAGAAAGAGAGAGAGAGCTAGAGGTGGGTAGGGAAATAAAACTAGAGAAATAGGCACACACACAATATGGAAGTTCCTGCATTCTCCTGTGTGTGTAGCCTGCTTATTTATTCTTTTTTATTTTCCTAATTGGTCCATCACCCCAGGTTAACTAGTGCCTTTGTTAAGCTTTCTTAACAAAATAGTCACTTCTTAGGCTAATTTGGCAACTACTTTTACAATTATCAGCAATTACGCTTACAATCTTCACCATTCTGTTTTGACTCATCTTGCTGCAACACGCAGTCATGGTGTCCAGGGCACCAAGGTCAGTGGCACGGGTTACTTGTGCTGTCTGCGCAGCACCTGGGCTATTTTAAGAGCTGTTAACACAAAAATCTGCACATTCTTTTTTTTTCCTAGTCATCATTATCCCATCATTTCTTTTGCAGGTGAGAATATTCATTTTTCTCTCAGAGATTTGACTCAATTATCTCGGTTGCAAGTGCCAGATAGGAACATATAATCAAGGATTCTAAAATGAGGATCAGGGGCATCAGAAAGGATGAGAAAGTAGGGGGTAGAAAGGAGTGCTGATTTTCCTCATCAAGCAAAGCTTGGTAAGGAGGCATCTTCAGGTATGGAGACTGGGAGATGATAACAAGACCAGAAGTCAGAGACACAAAACTCACAGTACCACAGACCAAGCAAATGTTCAGATACCTAGTCTCACAAATAGGTCTACATCTTGCCCCATGAATTGAAGTGTTTAATCAGAGTTGTAAGTATATTTTCCATATAATTTATTACTTAAAGGGAAAATCTTGATCTTCTTAATAAAGTTGGCTCATTAATATTGTCTAAAAGTTCACATGTTTATGATTCATAATTTGCTTTACAAAAATTTAGCACTAACCCCCGGGTGCCTTTATTTTGAAATAAGTAAGTATAGTATCTACATTAAGAAAATCCCAAAAAGGAATTGATTATATATGCAAGTAATAAAAACAAATCCTTGCTGTTTAAACCTAAGATAATTAGAAGTAATACATTTTATGCTTCATTTTACCTGATAGCAAAGTCCTTTTTTTCCAGTTCTGGGTATTAAATCCAGGGATCACTGAGCTATATCCTTACCCGCCCCCAGACACATTGTTTTTAAAATTTTGAGACAGAGTCTCACTGAGTTAACAGACTGCCCTAGAACTTGCAATGCTCCTGCCTCAACAGCCCAAATAGCTGGGATAACGGTGTGCACCACCATCCCTGTCTACATGCATGTATCCTGAATATTCCTTTTCATCTGAAATTATGCACATTTGATTCAAAATGTAGGCTGGCCAATTTGTAGGCTTCAGATGTAAAGTGAAAATTGTCTATCTGATTATTTGTTTTCAACCTTCTTGTCTCAGTTCATTCATGATTTTCTGAGTTATCACCTTTTTGAAGGTCAGTGATCTTTACTGTTGGACAGGTGAAGCTTCATACCCTTTTACTCTTTGCTATTTTATATGTTGTTGTTTTACTGTTAATTATGGGGCTGTTTATAAGTGGTGCTTAAACTATCTATATATAGTGTTTAATAAACCACATTAAGATAGATTTACATGGTGCAAAAAGAATATTCTATTTTTGTTTTAACGTCTTTACAAATCTTCCTTCCTTTTTTCTCTGTCTTTCTTTTCTTTTCCTTTTTATTCTTTGAGAACAGGGTCTTGCTGTGTAGTTCAGGCTGGTCTTGAACTCACTGTGTAGGCTACGCTGGCCTTAAGCTTGCAGCAATTCTCCTGCCTCAGCCTCCCAAGTGCTGGGATTATAGGTGTGTACCACCATGCCCAGCTGTAATTTCTTAACTAGCATTTATCTCATGAAAGAGATAGTTACTACACTGAGTGGTTACTACATGTTGTGAGCCCAATGATGGTAATGGCTTTCCTCTACCATGTTCTTCCACCATGATGAATCTATCTTCCACAGGCCTAAAATCAATGGAATCAGCTTGTTATGGACTGCACCTTTTGAAACCAGGACCCCAAATAAATCCTTCTTGTGAGGAAAAACTGACTAATATAGTAGCCCATTGAAAACTTAAAGGTTAATGTTGACAGAAGGACTCATCACTGGTGTCTGCTTCTGGATTTGATTATCTATTTGATTAAATTAATGGACAGTGTACTTAGGAACAGTAATTCAACAAGGCTCTTTAAAAGTCAGTGAGGGCATTCTTAGAAAGCATTGCTTTGAAGATAGCCTTTGAAATGCATTCAGTCATTTAAAAATTTAATTAGTAACTATGCTATGGTTAGACTATGCCCCATAAAATTCATGTGTTGCAAACTTACTTTTCCAATGCAACAGTAGAGAGAGATGGGACTCTTTAAGGGTAATGAAGTCATGAGGATTCTGACCTCACAAATGGATTAATGCCATTATTGTAGGAGTGGGGTCCTTATAAAAGGTTAAGAAAAGGATGAATTTGGCTTTTCTTTATTAGTGTGCTTCTCTGCCTGTCTCTCTTTCTCGTACTATCTTGCCCTTTAGCCTTATGCCACAAGATGTCAGAGCAAGAAGGTTTTTACCACACTCAGGCACCTTAATGCTGGACTTTCCTGCCTCCAGACTGTGAAAAATAAATTCATTTTCTTTATAAATTACCCAGTACATGGAATTCTATTATGGCAGTGAAAACAATATTAAGACAGAGAAGTGAATCTGTTGCTATAGATGAAATGAACACTTGAAAATGTGGAAGTTGCTTTAAATCCTTAATAGAGAAAGTCTGCAAGAATTTGGAGGAACAGGCTAGAAAAAGTCCATGATGCCATAAACGGAGCAGTAAGGGTAATTGCAAGAAGGGCTCAAAAGAAAGAACTGTAGGGAAAATCGTCAACTTTCTTAGAGATTACTTTAGTAGTCATAATGAGAAAGTTGATAGAAATATGGAAGGTAAAAGACACTCTGATGAGGTCTTAGAACTGAGGAGTAAGGTACTAATAACTTGGATATTGGCAGAAGAAATATCTAAGCATCAAAGCCTTCAGCGTGCTGTATGACATTTTTTACCCATTTATAGAAAAATGAGAGAAGAGATAAATGATATAAAGATGAAATTTATAATTAAACAGAAGCAGAGTGGAAAAATTTGGAAAACTTGCTGCTGGCCTTATAAAGAGTGATAAAGTATCTTTAAGAGAGCAAACCAGAGTGTAGCTAAGCAACCATTTGCTACAGAGATTAGTACAGATAAGAAGGAAGAGGTTCCATGCATTGGGACAATGACCCTGAAGGAATTTCAAAATCTGACATCAGCTAGGACCTTGAAGGCACGGGTTCCAGAGAGGCATCAGTGGAACCTCAGCACTCACTTCCCTGCACTTCCTCAAGTCTCTTTCCCTGTACTCCATCCATGAGCTCCTCAGCCACTCTGTTTTTGGGTCTTGTGGACTCAGGTTTGGCTCATGCTGCCTCTCTGGAGTCTGCAAGTTGTAAACCTGGCAGTGTCCATGTGGCTCTGAGGCTGCAGATACACAGAATGCAGGAGCTGTGGAGCCATTGCTGTCTCCACCTAAATTTAAAGGGTGTCACAAAGAGCCTAGGGACTCAGCAGAGACTCATCACTGGGATACAACCACCTCAGATGTATGTATACAATGACTACTATGTATATGGTGACAACTCCTGAGAGCCCAGAACTGTATGGCTAACAGCTTGTGACTTTAGCCTGCAAGCAGCAAGAATGAGACCAACTCAAAAGAGCTTCCCGGTGGACTGAGCCTAGCAAATCCATAGAAATGGGGCCCCCTGTAGCACTGGGAGCCTAACCCCTACTCCACTGCACCAGGAATGCAGGACCAGGTGTTGAAAGAAATTATTCTGGTGCACTGAGATTTAATATTATTTTCCAGTGTTTTGGACTGTTTTGAGACTTGTCACCCATTTGTCCTTGCCTGGTTCTGCATTTTTGAATGAAAATGCCTGTCACACTGCTGTTTTTTGGAGTAGATAACTGGTTAAGTTATAAAGGCTCACAGCTGGAGGGAAATTTGATGGAGGGAAATCTGAGGATAGATCGTGCATCAAGTCTTCTGATTTAGATGAGTCTCTGAACTTTGAGTTCTTCAGTTTACCCTGGAACAGATTAAGACCTTTGAGGCTGCTAAGATGGAATAAGTGTATTTGGCATCTCAGAAGGACATGAATTCTGGGGAAAAGATGTAAATTTTGTGATTTATATGTATACTCCAATATACATGTGATAGAAATGTAATTACTAATATAGCAATGTAGAGAGGTGGGATTTTAAGAGGTGATAGGTCATGAATTGATGAATACCATTATCAGGGGAGTGGGTTAGTTACCTTGAGGATGGATTCTTGACAAAAGGATGAGTCTGACCCCATACTCCTCTTATACTTTCGTGCCCTTCTACCTTTTGCCATAGGATGATAGAGCTAACACACTTGTACCAGATGGCAGAAATTTGAGTGTAGATTTCTCAGCCTCCATATTCTAGGAAAAAAATTTCCTTTAATTATGAATTACCCAGTATATACTGTTCAGTCACAACAATTCAAAATGGCCTACGATAATGTACCAGTTGCTCAGAGTCTTTAAAGTACAAATATGCCCCTTGCCTATGTGGGCCTTACAGTCTATGGAGGGGAAGGAGAATTCTCATAAATTATAAGAAGGGATATGTAGTAGAGGCCTACAGAAAGAGTGATCGTTTACCAGGTAAAAGAGGATGGCAAAAGCACCCCAGGAGCAGAAGCAGCACACGCAGATCTTTCAGGCAGAGGGAAACAGAGTTCTTTGTGGGAATAAGGGGTTCTAATTTTATCAAGAGAATAGGCTAGAGAAGTAAAAAAATCAGCAGAACAAGTAGGTGATTTAAAGTCATGTTATAAAGTTTACATTTTATCTGAAGAGCTTTAGGGAGCATTAATGGTTTTAGTGGGGTAAGCATGATAGAATTTTCAGTAAAGAAAGATGATTCCACTTGCAGGTTGGAGCATGGGTTGCAGATAGTAAAGGCAGGTGTAAACCATTAGGAAGTTATTGAAGAAGTAGTAGGGAAATTTGGTGGCCTAAACTATGATAGTGAAAGGGAAATGGGAATAAATGAATTGAATACAGAGATTTAAGTATAGAAGAGTGCAGGTTGAAATGTAATAATCTCTTTTGATCATCTAAGGTTTTTTTTTTGTTTGTTTTTTTTCCAGTACTGGAAATCGAACTCACAACCTTGTACTTGCCAGGCAGGTGCTGTGCTGCTGAGCTAAATCCCCAGCCCAATAATCTCTTTTGAATCACTATAGATATGGAATATATGAAGAGTGTTCTTGAATGGCAAGAGAGAGAAGATGAATTCAATTCTGGATAGGTTATCCAGATATCTAAGTAGATGTCTTGTAGGTCATGATATCCGTGAGTCTGCTACTCCAGCGAACAGGCTGAAGTAGAAATACAGAAATGGAGATTATTGACATTTAAAAGTAATTGAAGTTGTGGGTGGTGCATTAAATCACCCAGAGAAAGTGAGAAAATCTAGGAATAAATTCTGAGCAATGGATACATGCAAGAAATATTCAGAGTACAGGATTCTATGAAGATGAAGATGGAGTGGTTGAAGAGCTAAGTAGGACGGAAGCCAGATATTGTGATTTCACAGAAACCAAAAGCAGGAAGTATCTTAGAAAGGACAGCATATTCGTTAGCTCTTTGTGGCTTTGAGCAAATACCTGAGCAAAACAATTTAAAGGAGCAAGGACTTATTTCGGATCATAATTTCAGAAGATTCGGTCCATTGGTTAACCAGCTCCAAGGCAGAAGCATCATGGTGGAAGGGCGTGGGACAAGAAAGCTCTCCACTTCATAGCACCCAGAAAGTGGAGAGAAAGAAAACAAAAAGTAGAGGAGGAACAACCCCTTCAAAGGGCCACTCCAAAAAGCTACTTCCTCCAACCAGGCCCCATGTCACCACATTTAGCAAGGAGCTCATTGATGGATTAATGCATTGATGAGCCTACTACACTCATGATCTATTTATCATAGAAAGTCCCTCCTCTGAACATATGGGCCTTCTGGGGGGCAATAGTGATCCAAATTATAACAGAAGGATGTTATGCACTGTCAAGTTTCATAGAGGAATGGTCAGTGACTGTCTGAAAGCACATCTTCAGTGAAAATGGACAG